>NC_135482.1:83514692-83821858 GCF_052094955.1 Ictidomys tridecemlineatus | reverse complement strand
GAAGATAATGCTAAGTGAAGTTAGCCAATCCCCAAAACCAAATGCTGAATGTTTTCAGCCATCCTCTCTATGAAGCTGCTGAGTAGGAACTCAATATCTGTGGTTGAGCCCTCATGATATCCACAGGTGCAAGCTCACTCCTGGCTTTCCAGCAGTGTGCTCCTTGGCTTTTCTGGTCTGAGCTCCAGAAGGTTGTTCCTTTAGCTGCCACAACCTCCTTTATTTGAATTCTCCTTCTCCTTAAGCCTAAATATGCAATAAGGGACTTTTTCTTTATTAACCTCTTTAAGCATTTATTCACTTAAAAGATCAATTTTTAAAACAAAGCAAGTTAAACAGTCTGGCTAGTGAATGGAGAGAACTTTTAAATGTCCTCATGTGAGGACCATGGGGGTGAGATGCAGGCATTAGCTCTCAGTAGTCCTCATATTGCTCAATATGTCATCAAAAGATCAGTCCTGCCCTTGGAGCAGTGAGCTCCTGCACTGTGCTAACAAGACCTTAGCAAAAATGATGACCAATCATTATAATTCATTATTAATGTGATGAATTAATGATACATACCCATGTGTTTCCCAGAGATCTTCAGGGAGATGAGGACATTTAGTTACTCATTCAAGACACATTTATTGTGCACTATTTTATTCTAGACATTGGGTTGAGTGGTAAAGCTAGAATAGTGAATGAGCTGCACAACCCAGCACCAAAAAAAAGATCCCTGTCCACATCATGGTTTCTGTCTTATTATAGATTCTATATGCAACAAATGGGAAGGAAGCAGGCATAGGCTCTGTGCCTTAAAACAGAGCTGGTTTATTGTCAGGTCCAGTGGATTTTTTTTTCACATTCTATGCTTTAAAAAATTCGTTTTTTAATAAAACTTTTCTTCAGAGAATTTCCATTTACCAAGAAAATATTTTTATTTGATTTTAAAGATAAACTTTATATTTTAAAAGTTTTAAATTTACATAAAAATTGTGGAAATTGGGCTAGGGAGTAGCTTAGTGGCAAAGGGCTTGCCTGGCATATGGGAGGACCTGGGCTTGATCCTCAGCACTGAAAAAAAAAATTATGGAAATGGTACTGCCTAGTAATTTTGAATATGTGAGTTTTGAGCAAGTGACTTAGTCAACTCAAGTTTCAAATTCCTTATCTTTGAAATGGGAAATACAGAGTTGCTTTCATAGATTTCTTGTAAGAATTAGAGATAATTTTTATAAAACATACTTGATAAGTATTCAAAAGAATGTTAGCTCTTACCATTGTCCTCTATTTGTGTGACTGGGTTTGGTTAAAGGCTGTTGTCATTCACAGATGTACAAGCCATTTATTTATAACCTTTCAGTCTCTGTGTCATCTGTCCAAGGGACACTTGGGCAGTGTCCATAGCCCTAGAGGGACCCTATTACACTCTGTTCAGGGTCAGAGCCATGCCAGCATCAGAAAAAAAAAATACTTGCTCTGGGAATTCTTGCCTATGTAGCCATTAAATCATGGCCATTTTTAAAGACAACTGACATGCTTAGTAGGCTAGAAGAAACTAGAATTACAACTCTTCAAATTTTTTGGCATGCCAGCTCCATAGCCAACCAAATTTATCCCAAAACAAGAATGATCAAAGGACTCACGAATGGTCAGACTAACCACTCAGCCAACTGGGGATAAAAAAAAAAAAAAAGACGATTTTCAAGAGAATATCATCTATACTGCTTCATTATGCTGGAAAATGTGCATGACTAAACCACCATGTGTGTGTTTAAAAAAAACTTTCATTTTTTATAGAGCTTACTTTTAAAACATGCTTAGATTAATTATTATAGGAAACTAAAATTATTTTAATAGCAAATACTTTTTGAACACTAACAATACACCAAGCACCATACCAAGGTCTATACACGTTATTATTTTTTTCCCACATTATGCTCACCATAGCTCAGTGAGAAAGATGCAATTACCATATCCACTCTACAGTATAGATGTCAAAAATGATACTGAGGCCAGGCACCTTGATGCATACCTGTAATCCCAGTGGCTCCGGAGGCTGAGGCAGGAGGGTTGCAAGTTCAAAGCCAGCCTCAGCAACTTGTTGAGGTCCTAAGAAACTTAATGAGACCATCTTTCTAAATAAAAAAGGACTGGGGAGGTGGTTTAGTGGTTAAGCCCTCCTGGGTTCAATCCCTGGTATCAAAAAAAAAAAAAGTTACTGAATTTGATTCCAGAGTATACTTTAACTCCTAGACATAACTGTATTATGAGGTTTTCTTGAGTTAATAAGAAAGAGTAATTAATGCCTCTGCTGGGTATTATGTTGATTGCAAGGATAATGGGGGACAGGATAGGCATGGCCCCTACCATCACATTATTTAAAGTGCAGGAGAAAGGAGACAATCATGATATAATTTTAGTAAAGTTTGATGACTATTTTAATACTCATAAGGATAAGAATAGTGTTCAAGGGAATAGGGTCAAAGGATAGTTTTATACCTGCTGAGCTCTTTGGGTCACTCTTAGATTTAACACATTTCATCATAAATTTTGGTTGCTGATTATATGTTATTTAGTTCACAAACCTATAATCATTTAACATCCCAGTAGTTTTTTTCTCTTTTCTTCTCTCTCTCTCTCTCTCTCTCTCTCTCTCTCTCTCTCTCTCTCTCTCTCTCTCTCTCTCTTTCCCTCCCCTTCTTAAAAAAACCTAAATTAAAAATATGATTGATTGGTTGGTTACTTCCTTATTGTCCATCAGTTTTTAAGAATTTAAATTATTACCTTTTTGTTCAGAAATAGAAGAAAGGAAGATTACTCAGAGATTACATTTTTCTGTTGCAAAAAAGAAGAAAAAAATATTTGGTGAAGTGTGGGGCCAACTACTGAGACCCTTTTAAGAAAACATCTAATTCAACCTGTTTCTCAAAAGACAGTTTTGCTATCCAAAAACATTTCTGAGTTCAATTACTTATTAAATTTTTAAGCATTGATCAATTCCTACTAAACAATACTAAATTATAAAATGCATCAGAAATATGTATGTTACATTTTCCTTGAGACCATTTGAATGTTAAAAAGAGAGCTTTATTTAGAAAACCATTTTGTTTTTGCCAAGCCCATAATATTTGAAAAAGAGTTCAAAACATTTTGTGAAACTCCATATCCCAAGAGATTCATCCATCTCTCCCAAATTATAAGAACATGTGTTTTATTTCCACACCTAAACTTATTCAGTTTGGGCCTTTCTTCTAGAATTTAAGAAATAAAACAAATAACAAAAACACAAAACAAAACAAAACAAAACAAAACAAAACCCTTGAAAGCAAAAGGGAGAAAAGACTTCCTAACTGAAAATCCAAACCAATGTGACTTGTGGATTTTAGACTTATTATGCAGGTTTTGATTTTGTTTTTAAATACTAATAGCCACGCTCTGTGGAGTTCCTAGCCTGTTCCAGGCACTGTGTAAGCTTCTTTCAATAGTGTGTTAGACTCTTTTGGGTGCAAAGAACAGAGAAACGATCACTTGGCTCAATTAAAATTGCAAGTGTTTTTAGAAAGGATATGAGAAGAAGAAGTAGGAAAAATAGCTAAAGGTCTTATTGGCAGGCTCAGGGAAAAAGAGTTAGTTTTAACCACTCAGCTTCAAATGAACAATATCTCCTATCCTAGAGTAGTCTAGTAGTATAACCTACCCTCTGGTGACCTCACAGGGAATCTTGGCTCCTTGCCATGCACATGACTCAGCTCTTCTGTCTCTGTTTCTTTCTACCTGCTTATTTTTTCAATTATTGCTACTGACTACACTTCACTCATTTTCCCTCCACCTCATGGCTTTGCTTACTCATGCCTTCTGTTTCCTGTCGTCTTTCCCTCCACTTCCGCACTTACCCAATGCTGACCCTCCCTGGATGTTCCCTACTCAAACTGTGAGACAGAAGAAAACACACTCCTCCTGTGCCTCGCTTCATTATAGGCCATTGGTCTTAAGGTCAGGTGGCTGCCTGTCTAATTAGCAGAGCTATGTGGCAAAAACAATGGCAACAGCTTGGTAACACAACCATATAAGGAACCTCTTACAAAGAACCACTCTGATGCTTTTCAGAGTGAGACAGCAGTGAGACTGCCCAAACTAATGAATCTAGGAGTCTTAAAGGCCTGCACACATTTCATTGTTTAACTTTGAAACTAAACAAATGCACACTGTTTGCATAGAGCAGACTCTGCTTTCATCATCTTTGCCATCATCTTACCCACCTTGTATAATAGTATCTAAAGCTTGGCAAACATGATCTTACAAAAGTGTGTCACTCTGGTTTTCTGAATACTCTTGTTAGGAAAGAATGGTTTGGTACATTAAACAGGGATTGTTGATTTTAGAAAGACTAGAATAAGAAGGCATCATGGAATCATGCTGTAGTTTTCAAACTAAAGATGTTAAAGGGCGGTGGGAGGGGGCAGAGTCGGGAAAAGAAATGGAGCAGCAGAACCATCTGCTCAATCAGACAATCCAGGAGTTTGTTTTATATTTTACATAGTTTTTGCTGCAGGAAGGTTTCATAGTTGAACAAAACTCTTAAAAACTTTAAAGATATATGTTCAAATCTCAGCTCCTCCTCTTTCTTGCTCTGTCAAAATGCATTAAATTAATGACTTTATTTTACCACTCTGTTTAAGAAATGGGCATAGTGGTAGCTTTTTCAGAGGTTTGAAGTGTGGATGTATAGAAATATGGCATGCAATGTAGCAGGATCATTGCAACTAGGTAAAAAGTAAGTTCCCCTTCTCCATCAAATATTAAGCAGTAAAACTTTACTATTTATGGTTTAATCTTTCATTACTGATTACATTAGTAGGATTTTCAGAAACTTTATAAATAAGATGCTAAGATTTACATAGAAGGTTTGCTCTAGAAATATTTATAAGTATTATAGATATTAAACTACACTTTTGATATAAAAATTCAGTGTTTGGAAATTTTTCACTGTACAATCAAGGAATTAGTAAAAACATAAGGAAGAGATATTACCTCACTGGATTATTCACACATATTATCTAACATGTAATTTAGTTGTAACTTAAATTATAATTCCCTGAAAAATATTGTCTTTCAAACATAAGGTATAATCATTTCCATGAATATGAATCACTCCTGGCTTTTATGTTTTTCTTAAGAGCATTTTAAGACATTAATTTTACCTTATTGATACTTTTCCTTTCGTGAATCTTTCTAAAACAATGAAATCATCATGCAAAACACAAGTCCAGATGTCAAGAACACAAATGTAACTAAAAGTTTATAGCCTTTCACATGATATGTTTGGATATGAGATGTCTCCCCAAAGCAGGAATGTTTGGAGGTAAAATGATTTCATTGTGAGAGCTGTCACCTAGCTAGTCCAGCCAGTTTGCATGGACTACCTGTGTGGTAAATGTAGGCAGGTAGGGCATGGCTAGAGGATGTGGGTCATTTACACTCTTTCCCTGGAAGGATGCATCTTCCCTGTGGTCCATTCCCCTTCTCTCTGCTTCCTGGCAGCTATGAGGTGAGTAGTGCTCCTCCACAAGTTGCTTTCACCATGGTATTCTGCCTGACCATGGGTCCAGAGCAATGGAGTTGGCCGAATAAGGACTGAACCTCTGAAACCATGAACTAAAATAAATTTTTCCTCCTCTAAGTTGTTTTTGTCACAGAAATGGAAAGCTAATGTAACATACAAAAGTATTTCTGATTTTTCTGACTTGCTAATATATAAAATGGATAACTGAAGATTCAAAATTCAATGGCTTTCCCAAATTTATAGAATTATAAGGAATTCTAATTTCCCAAATTTATAGAATTCATGGCTCAAAAACACTTATTGGGTAGATGAGGGAAATCAAGTACAGAGAAGGTATGTGATGCCACCCTTTAGCTAACCCTGGGGCCATGAACAGAGACACATGTGGACTTTCAGCACTTTCCTCACATCAAACCAGAGGAACAGCCACTTGCACTCTTGGCTGAGTCACCATTTGAATAGGAGGTTGAACTGGACTCCAAAAGAAAGAAAGTTTGTAATAATTATCGAAACTAGAGAACCTTTGGAATAAAAGTAAAGAAAAATAGAAGATTGGTGCTATTTGATGTACCAATTTCACTATATTCACCAGTAGGGAAAATATGTTTAAATATCTACAATAAGTTACTACAAGTGTGTTTGTGTCAATATAGAATCGTGTCTAAACTACTGGATTATTCTTTGTCAAGAAATGGAATTTGGGGGGCTGGGGAATATAGCTCACTTGGTAGAGTGCTTGCCTTGCATGCACAGGCCCTGGGTTCAATCTCCAGCAACACACACACACACACACACACACACACACACACACAAGAAATGGAATTTGAATGAGCTGATTTCTTTTTTCTACAATAAGACATTAGCTTCTGTCATGGTGAAGGTTAACGTATGTAACCCAGTTGTTTCAGGCAGATGGGAGATAGGAATACTGGGTATCCATGCCTGCCAACCTTCTGGATACAAACTACTTTATTATCTTAGCCTTCTTATTCTCCCTTTTTTTCTTTTAATAACCTAATAAGGCTGGTTGAATTATAACAAAATTGCTTGGGATAACAATTACCCTAAAACTAATAGCTTGAAATAATAATAAATATTATTTCTTATAGTTTCCATAAATAGGGAATTTGAGGGTGACTTGGTTGTTTCTGAATTAGGTCTTTCATGAGTTTCAGGTCATTCCAAAAGTGTACTGGAGCTGAAGGATCTGCTTCCAAGGTGACTCATTCATATGAATACATGCTGATGCTGGATATGGGCACATTCTATGGGAGTTTCTTCATGAGATTCCTTGAGTATCTTTACAACATGACAGTCGACCTCATGTCCTCTGAAGCAATCCAAGAGACCATGATACAAGTCTCAGTACTTTCTAGACCTATGTAGTTACACACTATCATCTCCATCTGTGTGTGTCAGTGGTACTGTCTCAAATGAGTTGTCTAAGTGGCCATGATGTTGTGAGGCACACCTGTTTCCCCTGTGTCTTCAAAGAAGAATCTCTCTTCCCTTAATTCCAATGAGAAAAGCCCTGGGAGAAAACTCTTATTGACCCAATCTACAACATGTGATCACTATATTGATCTGGGTACCATTGTTGGCTGCTTCAATTAGAATCATCACCTGGTTGGAATTCAAGGCAAAGACATTTCCCAAAATAAGTACTGCTCTTCCCTTCTTCTTGGAATACTACTTTTTTTTTCTTTTGCAGTACTGGGAATTGAACCTAGGGATACTCTACCATTGAACTCACGGACCCCCACCAAGTCTTTTATTTTATTTTATTATTTTTATTTATTTTTTAATTTTTAAAAAAATTTTTTTATTGGTTGTTCAAAACATTACAAAGCTCTTGACATATCATGTTTCATACATTAGATTCAAGTTGGTTATGAACTCTCATTTTTACCCCAAATACAGATTGCAGAATCACATCTGTTACACATCCACATTTTTACATAATGCCCTATTAGTAACTGTTGTATTCTGCTACCTTTCCTATCCTCTACTATCCCCCCTCCCCTCCCCTCCCATCTTCTCTCTCTACCCCATCTACTGTATTTCATTTCTCTCCTTGTTTATTTTCCCGTTCCCCTCACAACCTTTTATGTGTAATTTTGTATAACAATGAGGGTCTCCCTCCATTACCATGTAATTTCCATTTTTTCTCCCTTTCCCTCCCACCTAGTGTATCTGTTTAATGTTGATCTTTCCCACCAAGTCTTTTAATTTTCTATTTAGAGACAGGGTCTTGCTAAGTTGCCCAGGCTTGCCTTGAACTTGTTATCCTCACACTTTAGCTTCCCAAAGTGAAATTACAGGCTTTCTCCCACTACATCTAGCCTAAATTAAATATATCACATTAGATAAAATTGGAGATAAAAATTGATCACTCTGAAACTCTTTTTGAAAAGCATTCTACCCTGAGTAGGAAACAACTGCCTTTCCTCATTGCCACCATTTCCTTTTGCTACATTTCAAAGATATACTCCTTTTCTCCTTCAAGGACAGTATTTTTGAAAAAAGTCTTTTTAATCTTTTTCAAAGGTTTGTATTAAAAGCTATAAACTATACATTATCTTCATTTGAACTTAGTGCAATTTGCAAATGGTTCAAATGAGTGATGCAGAGTGTTGAATCATGTGAAATTAATAAAAGATAATCATAATGGTAGGGTTGACAAATATAATATTTGAAATCTGTAATGAGTTGAGATTTGGTAAAAATGCTAAGGACGTCAAACTGGGTTTCTCTATTTGTCTATCTGCTGACATATATGTATTTGTTTAAGAAATAAAATAATATATGTATATGCTGTCCTATATGTACATATAAATATGTATTTATGTATTTACATCTAGTATCTGTATCTGGTATATATCTCTACAAGTATATAGATTCACTCTCATTTTCATACATGCATACACATATGTGTGTTTACATACATGTTCACATATATGTATAAGCATATATCCAGAATAGAAGAACAAGAAAGATACATTCACTGCTGACAATTTATGATAAAACATAAATGAACTAAAAAAAAAACCACTTCTTCATTTCTCTTTCCTTCTACATGGAGAACACTGAACTTTCTACATGAAAGTGTAGATCAATCTCTGCTAAAAGGCACCTAAGGCAAAGATAAAGAATAACAAGGGGGCTGGAATTGTGGCTCAGAGGTAAAGCACTCACGTAGCATGTGTGAGGCACTGGGTTCCATCCTCAGTACCACATAAATATAAAATAAAGACATTGTGTCCACCTATAACTAAAAAATAAATATTCAAGAAAAAAGAATAACAAGGAAGCACCTAATTACTTTAATCCATGAAATACTTTTGGTAGAGCAAAAAAAACTTACCAGATTATGGGATGATGACTCAGTTTCAGTACCCTTTGAGAAATATGAGTTTCTTCAAGTCAGTGATGCTGACTGTCAATATTGAGTCTAACTCAGAAGTATTTCCTATTGTGGATGTAAACATACCAGAGGCATTTCAAAGGGTCATAGCAATAAATCACCTCATCTTTTTGGTAATGACAATGGCTGTCTGCCTCAGAAGTGTGGCCTAGAGAGGTTCAGTTCAATACAAGATCTGGAGTCAGTCCATACACGTTGCTCAAGGGACAGTCAATATTCACATTGCATAGATGTTGGGAGAGAGACCTCAGGAAGAACCTGGGGCAATTTATTTGAGCCCTATTTGCCACACCTTTTTTGTTAGAAACTGTACTAGTCTATTTTCCGTTGCTATATACCCAGGCTGGGTAGTTTGCAAATAAAAGAGGTTTATTTGGTTCATAGTTGTGGAGGTTCAAGGTACTGGTGCCAACATTGGTCCAGCTCTGGTGAGGAACATAGTAGGGCAGCATGTTCAAGAGGGAAAGATCATGCTGTCAGACAGGGAGACAGCATGATCTGGGGTGTGGTCAGACTTGTTTTGTTGTATAGCAACCCTTTCTTGAGAACTCAGAGCTGATAGGAGAACTACCTGAATTCCTTCTGAGGTCATCCCCAGGGAACTAAGGACTTCCCCCAGGCCTCACCTCTGAAAGTTCCCCTACCACCTCTCAACACTGCCACCAACCTTTCAACACACAAATCTTTAGAAGACAAACCACATCTATATACCATAACAGAAACCCTAGAGAGAGCTTTCTCACATATCCCATGAACACTTGGAAAAACCATTTCAAGGACAGTGTTATTTGATTTTTTAGTGTGAATTTTTTTGAGCTCTTTATATAATCCTCTGTCAGAAGAATGGCTAGCACAGAGATTTTCTCCCATTCTGTAAATTTTCTCTTCACATTCCTAATTGTTTCCTTTGTTGGAAACAAAGTGTTTTTAATTTGATGCCATCCTGTTTATTAACTCTTGGCATTATTTTCCTGAGTTTAGGGGTCCTATTGAGAAAGTACTTATATGCTGGAGTGTTGACCCTATGTTTTCTTCTAGGAGTTGCATAGTTCTGGTCTAATTCCTAGGTTTTGAGCCATTTCGAGTTGATTTTTGTGCAAGGTGAGAGATAAGGGTCTAGCATCATTCTTCTATGTATGGATAATCAGTTGTTCAAGTACCATTTGTTTAAAAGGCTATCATTTCTCCCCTGTATATTCTTGGCACCTTTGTCACTGGTCTCCGTGTCTGTTTTTATGCCAGTACCATGTAGTTTTATATATATATATGTATGTATGTATGTATATATATATATATATATATATATATATATATATATATATATATATTTAGTTGTCAGTGGACCTTTATTTATTTATTGATACATGGGGCTGAGAATCGAACCCAGTGCTTCACACATGCTAGGCAAGTGCTCTGCCACTGAGCCACAACCCCAGCACCCCCCAACCCCATGTAGTTTTTTCATCCTACAGCTCTGTAGTATAATTTGAAGTCAGATATTATGATGCCCCCAGTATTGCTTTTTTGGCTTAGAATTGCTTTGGTTATTCTGGGTCTTTATTCTTCTAAATGAATTTTGGACTGTTTTGTTTTTCTAATTTTGTGAAGAATGTTATTTGTATTTTAATGGGAATTGCATTAAATTTATATATTGCTTTTGATATTATAGCCATTGTAACAATATTAATACTGCCTATCCATAAACATGAGAGGATTTTCAATCTTGTGAGGTCTTCTTCAATTTTTTTTCTTTGATGTTCTATAATTTTCATTATAGTGGTATTTTACCTTCTTGATTAGATTTATTCTTAGGCATTTTATTTTTCTAAGACTATTGTGAATGGAATTGTTTTCCTGATTTCTTTCTCAGCAGACTCATTGTAACCTGCTACTTTGCCAAATTTGTTTATTAGCTCTAGCAGCCTTTTGGTGGAGTTTTTTTGGATTTTCTAGGTGTCATATCATATCATCTGCAAACAGTGATAATTTGACTTCTTCCTTTCCTATTTTCATCCTTTTTATTTACTTCTCTTACCTAAATTGCTCTGGCTTGAATTTCTAGCACTATATTAAATAGGAGTGGTGAGAATTAATATCTTTGTCTTGTCCCAGATTTTAAGAAAAATGCTTTCAATTTTTCTCCATTTACTTTGAGGCTGGCTTTGGGTTTTTCATTTATATGCTTTATAATGTTTATTTAGATTCCTTCTATCCCTAATTTCTTCAATGTTTTTATTCTTTTTACACAGGAAAACTAAACTTCTATCTAAGTGTTGTCATTTATCCTTGAAATAGTCTCCAAAGGGCTCATGTGTTGAAGGCTTGGTACCCAATGCCCCAATGTTTAGAGGTGGGGCTTTTGGAAAGTGATTGGATCAGGAGGAATCTGACCTCAATCAATGGATTAATCCACAGATAGATTTGTAGCTGAACTGACTATTGAGAGTTGACAGAAACTGTAGAAGGTGAAACAAAGTTAAAGCAAGTGGGTTTGGAGGATGCATCTTGTCTCCTGTGCCTGTCTGTCTCTCTACACCCTCCAAACTCACTTCTGCTATGAAGTGAGCAGCTGTGCTCCTCCACACCTCCCTGCCATGATATTCTGCCTCACCGTAAGCACACATGGAGCCAGCTGACCATGGATGGCAATCTCTGAAAATAGGAGCCAAAATAAATCTTTTTTTCTTTTAAGTTGGTTTTCTCAGATATTTTATCACAGTGATGAAAAGTGTGACTAAAACACTGTCAGTATAGTTTTAGATTTTCTGTCATATCAAAAATTCCAATGCAAATGACCCTGAATAAAGATTTAACCTCTAAGATTATGAAAATTAAGGGAGAAGGTATCTGTTCTATGCCCAGCACAAAGTAGGCACTTTTTAATTGTTAGTGTTTTCCAGTCTATTAAAATTACAAATCCATCAAAACATTAAATTTTAAAATACACTCATTTGTTCTTTTTCCACCTCAGTTTTATGGCTTGTTTCTGAACTAATTGTAGATGATGCAAATATCTTCATCACATTTGCATCTCTCCCCAGAAAATGGCATGGCTGCTACTATAGTCATGTTCATGAATGCCTGATCGAACAGAGAATCCTCTGCTAGAACCCTTTAGATAAATATTTAGAAAGGCATTCACAGAGTACTTGGCAGTGCTGTTCTAGAATTTCTAAAGCAACAAGTTATCAAGACCAACAGGCCTTTTTTACAATGTCATGTTTCTCAATCAAGTAGATGCTTACGGTACTATTGTTTTTTAATGGAAAACAAACAAATAAAAAAGCATTATTTTCACATGTTTCCCACAGGGTTCCAGGAGAAAAGACATAGGGAATGCTCAATATTCTATCAATCATTTTCAATTCTTTTATTTGTAGCTGAAAATTCAAGGAACCCCATTCTTTGAAAATAAAAGTTGAAGCATAGAGGGTAGTATCAGGAAGCATTTGTTGCCAGAATAGCATAATTAAAGGTAACTGCTAACCCAAATTCAAGTTCTAGAGGATGCCAATGTGTTTAGCTTATATATTACACATTTTCTTTGTGGTGTCATTTATTATACTTTAAATGAATAGTTAAAAAATGGATGGAAATATGTCAAAAAGACCCAGGATTTGACCAGAAAGAGCTTCTAGTGATAAAAGTTGGAATAATTTGAGCCTTAAAATAAATAAAAATAGTATTGAATTAAAATTCAAAAGTTATTTTCTTTTTCTTTTACTCTTTGTCTCCTGGCTGGTTTATTTTCACCTGTGTACAAACATGCCTTAACAATGTCTATGCTAAAAAAATAAATGAATAAAACAACTCCTTAACTTCAGTCCCTCTCTGATGACTGCATTTCTTCGCACTTTCAAAAGAAAAATTTGAACTTAGTTAATATTATCTGTCTCCTTTCTCACTTTGTAATCATTCTTCTATCTACAATGATTGCACTTTTATGAATATCACTCTATTAAAATGGTTTTAATTATGGCCACCAGATAATTTCATCTTGCAAAATTCTTACAGGTCAGCTGTCTGTCAATCATTTATTTGATCTCTTACCTATACTTTGTTGAAACTACTTCTTCTCTAGGTTTCCTTGATATCATAGTCTCCCAGATTAATCCTGTCACTATAATCCCTCTCTCCAGTCTCCTTTGTTCCTTATTCCTCTTTTCTACTTTAGTGATCAATCCAGGCCATGGTTTTGGATACTTGCCTTATGTGTCTGGCTCCAAAGTACATCCAATTTTCACCTCTCTCCTGAGTTCTAGATTCAGATATCCAATTATCTACTTGATATCTCTTCTTGAATATTTAACAACATTTGCAAAATGGAACTCCTGATTCCTGGCCTCTTCTCTTCTTAACTCTCTCTATCCAAATTTGCTCTTCTTCTTTGTAGGAAATGAATCCCATCATACGCTCAGGTCAGGAAATATGGCAATCATTATTTCTCTTATTCTTTTATCTCCATTCAATGAACAAGACCTATTTATGGCACATCCCGTACAGTCAACCGGTGACCACTTTTCATACATTTCACTGGAGAACTCTTGGTGTACGTGTCACTCATCTCATACTCTGCCCACTGTACCTGTCTCTTATGTGGTCTCAGGGCTTCCTTTCTTAGTCTTCACAAAAGCGTATGCTATATCATCTGCTGACTTGAATAAATTTCTTTTAGGTCAAGATAATGTCCATACTACTTTCTATCACAAGAGATCCTGCTTTTCAGTCTGCACTTTCTTTGCACTTTCAAAAGACAGGTAGGAGATGAGATTACAGAGGTAGGTAAAAGTAAAATAGGTGGAACCACAAGACCTATTTTACTTTTACCTACCTCTGTAATCTCATCTCCTACCTGTCTCCCCCTTGAGTGTCTATTTCTCCTTGCTTTATATAGTTCCCACTGCCTAGAATATTTTCCTTCTGGCTTTGCTGACAGAATGACACCTACTCATTTTTGCAAGTTTCAGCTCTGCAAAGCTTTCCCAGACACCTTTTGCTAGACACACTTAATTGCTCAATAATTGTTTCTTCCTTGGTCTAAACTTGATTTCACCTCCGGGTATTTCCTGTTCTTTGAGCTTGAAAAACTTTTCCCCACAGGTTCTTATGGATGCTCCATTTTTCAATTCTTCATTTTAGCTTGACATTACTTCTTCAGAGTCTTTCTATAATGATCTGAGGTGAATTAGTTGTAATATATTTTCTAGCGCCCACTACCTCTTATCCCAGTTTTGTTATCTCTGTATCACTTAGCATCATCGGCAATTATTTTTATTCATTTATCTGCGTAGGTTTGTTTCTGTGTTCTTTAGCTAAGATGTAGCCTCTGGTATGGCGTAAATACACAACAAAGATTATAGTGGGGGGCTGGGGATGTGGCTCAAGCTGTAACGCGCTTGCCTGGCATGCACGGGACACTGGGTTCGATCCTCAGCACCACATAAAAATAAAATAAAGATGTTGTGTCCACTGAAAACTGAAAAATAAATATTAAAAAATTCTCTTTCTCCTATCTCTCTTAAAAAAAAGATTATAGTGGATAAAAATTCAAGGATAGTTTACTATGTACCAGTTACTGTACTAGCTGATAGTGAATAAAATATTGATCTTTGTCCATCACCTTTTAGACTACTTGGGAATAAACATAATGCAACCAAAACAATCATAACACAATATGACAAGTGATACTAAAGTATACACAACTTGATGCAGCTCAGGAGAAGGAACTAGTTGTACCTCTAGAGGAGGTTGACTGGAAAAACTTGACAGGAAGTAATATTTGAACTGAATCCTGAAAAATGAATAAGAGTTACCTTTTATTGAAGACAGAAAAAGTGATTTTCCAGAAGAGAGATTAGTATACAAATAAGTAGGAAGAAAAAGAAATCTTAAAAAGCCATGAACACAGACACAAAATTGATCAATAGATCAACATCATCTAAATTACAATTCCAATAGGGTTTTTTTTTTTGAGAGAGAGAGAGTAGAAACTGATAAGTTAAATCTCAAATTTATATCAAAGTACAAAGGATGAAGCAAATTTGAAAAAAGTTGAAACATTTACACTACATAATTTATACTTGCTATAAAGCTACACAATAATAGTGGTACTGGCAAAAGTATCAACAAGTAGATCTCAGAATTGAAAGCTCAAAAATAGATTCATATTTACAAAGTAATTTGATTTTTTATAAAGCACCAAAGCAATCCTGTGGGAAAATAATTTCTTATCAACAAATGGTTCTGAAATAACTACCTATCAATATGGAGGAAAAAAAGAATATTAACCTCTACCTCATACTGTACTGAGAAAATAAATAAAGTTAGAAACTTTCATTCTAAACACAGAAGTTAAAACAACCACTTTCAAGGAAAACCAAGAGACTCATGACTTGGGAACAAGTAAAGATTTCTCAGGATATTGAAAGTAATGGCCAGAAAAGAAAAATTTGATAAACTAGTCTTCACAAAATTTAAAACCTCTCATTACTAAAAGATACCATTCAGAAAATAAAGAGGCAAGGGCTAAGGATATAGCTCAGTGGTAGAGGGCTGTATAGCATGTGCAAGGCCCTAGATTAGATCCCCAGCATCTAGGCAAGACACAGACTGGAAAAAAACATTTAAAAAATTTATAGTGTTTGATAAAGGACTGGTTAACAGGATTATACAGAGCTACAACTCCACAATAAAGAGGCAAGGATTTCACAGACATTGAAACCAGAGTTTTGAGATGAAACTTGATTCACTGCTTCTGCTGGCAGGTGGGGTCTGCACAAGCTGAAGGCCTCTATAGCCAAGAAATGATGTACCTCTTAATGATGTGCTGTGCCTTCCAATGTTGCAACAGAACTCAGCAGCTCACCATCGATTTCTTCTTCACAAGCTTTTGCCTCCTGATCAAAAAATGAAATCCAGAGATCAAGATGAGTGAGTGTAAGAATAGGATTTAAGTACTCATAGAAACAGAATGTGGAGTATGCTAGTCTAGTGGTTAATATAGCTCTTGGGTCAATGCTATTAGTACAAAGTTATGCTAACTATGGCTTGGAAAAGTAATCACACCATTGGTTAGCTCTGAATCCCATTCAGGTTTGCCTTACCTTCATTTTTTCCCTGGTTGGGGAAGTGGGAAGTTGAAGTCATTGAATTACATGCAGAATGGGGGTGTAGTTGCAGCGCCTACCTGGAGTGTGCTTCTGCAGTGGACATCTGCACTGTTTATAGGCCCGGCTTCCCAGCTGTGATAGGTCAACTCGCCCTGACTGACTTTGGCCTGGTCTATTGCACCGCTGCTATGGGGGGCTCCCCACGTAGAGCTTGCTGTGTAGCCGACTTTGCAGCACAGCACGTGCTTGCTGCCTGTGCTTCAGACCTCTGGGCTGCCACCCTGCCACTTCACCATTCCCCTGCTGCATTGCGATAGGGACCAAAGAAGCCATGTCAGTATCACAAAAGGAAGCAAAGAAATACACCATAAGCACATGAAAAAGAACTCAACATCATAAGTCGCAGGGGAAATGCAAATTAAACTACAATGAGATGATACTTCATACATTTCCAAATGACTAAAATGAAAAAGACTGACAATATAAAATGTTGGTGGGCTAGGGCTGGGGATGTGGCTCAGTGGTAGAGCACTTGCCTAGCATGTGTGAGGCACTGGGTTCAATTCTCAGCACCACATATAAAAAAATAAATAAAGGTCCATTAACAACTAAAAAATAAAAATAAGTAAATAAAAAGTATTGGTGGGGTGAAGTGTAAAAGAGCACAATTATTTTGCTATGACTTAATATATATTCCTACCCTACGACTCAGAAACTCCACTAGAAGTCAAATGATAACAAGATAAATGAAAACATGTAAAAAAAAAGATGTATACAAGAATGTTCACAGCAATTTTCTTTGTGATAGGCAAACATGGAAACAGCACAGGTGTCTGTCTGCAGGAGAGTGGAAAATCAAACTGAAGTGTATTTTTACAAAGGAATACTACTCAGCAATAAAAATGAAATGAAATGATACAACTATTCTCAAAGATAGGATGTACTCAACTATACTCAAAGATAGGATATTGTGTGAGAGAAGAGTATATTTGGTATGATTCCTTTTGCATGAAGTTATACAACAGGCAAGACTAATCTCTGGTGTAAAAAAAAAAAACTTGTGAAAGACTGGGGCTGGGAGGACTGAAAAATGGCATGAAGGGGATTCCTGGAATGAATTTAATAGGGGTTTGGATTATACAGCAGTATGAACTTGTCGAAATTCAGGAAATTGTATAGTTTGGATTTGTGCATTTTACTCCATGTAAATTCTGACCTAAAAAGAATAGTAAAAACCCATAAACAAATACTGATCTCTCATTAATGAAAATGAATACTGAAGTGGTTGGGGGAAGACCACAGTGGTGACTGCAATGTATTTTGATAGGTAAAAGGATAAATGAATGGGTAGATTTATGGAAAAATAAGTATAGTAAAATAAAAAATAAAATCCAGGTAATGGATATATATTTAAAGTTAAAACATTAACTTTGAAAATATTCAAAGTAAATGTTGATGAAAAAAGCATGGAGATGCGAAGGAAGAGGACACTTCCAAACAGGGAAAAATGAAGCAGGACAGGCAATCAGAAGTCTGATTGTGAAGAGCCTTTCATGTCATGCTAAGGAGCTCATATTTTACCTAGTGCAGCACAATTTCTCAGCTCTTTCTACTCTTATCGCCACCATCTTCAGTCATACTTTCATTAACCTTCCTCTGGGCTTTTGCAATACATTTATTTAATCAAATTGGACTAGCAGAATCAGATATGAAAAATGCATGTCTATTTCCTGTGAGTTGACATAATTTTTCCAGCTTTAATATCAGGCAACTTAAAGGTTTTTGCATATAAATAGAAACTGCTGTTTGGATGCCTTTCCCACAGAGAGTAGTTTCAAAATTTTATCTTTGTTTTCAGCTCTTAAAGCTTTGCTTTAAATTTTCCCCTAAATAAGCAAGAAGCAGACTTCACAGGTTAGTTTTGCAAATGGATAATGAGAAACGGATTCACGTTATGTTTCTCAGTATAAAATAGTCAAGCAAAATTGAAAATAAAATACTAAAGAGTTATACAAAGTATCTAATTATAAATAGTAACTTTGCTCCAAGGTTTTGACAGTGTAAAATTTTCCATTTTATGAAACACAAATATAATTCTTTGCAAGTTATGTTTTGTTAGCTGGAAAGATGTGTATTTGTTAAATTCTGTGGGTTATTCCCCTGTTTCATTTTTCTATTCCCATTTGATAATGAGACAACTATTTGCAAAGGTGTAATGGCAGATGATATCATCGGTTTGGGCACATTAAGTGCTTACCATCTATGGAGATAAAGCAACAGGGACTGAGCAAGCTTTGTATTTCCCAACAGCTACCTCTAAAATGCAAACTCACCTCTACAAAACTCTTTTAAGAAAATACTTCTTAAAACACAATATTAATTATGAACCAGACTGTGTCTCCTGTGAAGAAAATTTAGCTTATTCATCCACTTATTTTTTACCCTTTCTTACTTTTTGCAGGATCTGTTTTTATTTGAAGGATTTTGAAAATGTGGGTACCCCTAAGAGATTATATCTTTGAAGCCTATTGAGTAAAGCATCTCTCTGTTCAAGAGAACTCTGTTTTTGCCAAACTTTGTATTCCCAGATTTTGTCTAGTACCTGGCATAAGATATGTAGATGATGAATATTATCTGAGTACACAAATAAATGAGCAAACAGCCATGATGCTAGAATACAAACTGTGCAATTAATAGTCATACATCTAAATATTAAGTTAAAAACATATTCTCTACTTCTAGTATTATATCATAAAACATCAGATTTCTATGCTTGTATCAAATTATCTTCTCAGCAAATTGTGGGCTGAATGTTGTAATTTATTTATGAAATAACTATTACAAAAGGTAATGTTTTTATACTATCTTTGGGGCCTGGAGGAAACATGTGCCCTATTTGGTACTCAAATAATCCTATTCATGGACTCTTTCTATTAACAGTTATTTGCTAAGTTGAAAACCTCTGTTGAACAGATCTTTCTGTGTTTGATGTGTCCTGATAATGGATATTAATTAAAGATAAATTTAAAACCAGAGTTAAGTTGTAGGCAAAATACAGGAGCTCATAAATTTTGTATTTGGGGCCTCTTCCTATTCTTCTTCCACATCACAGAATGAGGAACCCTTTGGCCCTGTAGCAGATTCTGATTGCTCAACCATAAACCAATTTTTTTTTTTTTACTTTCTTTGTCCTAACAGAACTCAGTGGTTTTTTTTTCTTTCTTTCTTTCTTTCTTTCTTTCTTTTTTTTTTTTTTTTTTTAGGTGCCCATCCTCCTTTCCAGGGCTAGGGACTTCGAGGGTTATTGACTTCGCCTCCAGGGACTAAATTGTGAGTGGTCTGAGCAATCAAAGTGTTCTAATGCCCCTGGCCAGAGCCTTGTCTAGGTGCCTATTTGTGACATAATTCTCCTATAGTAGAAATTTGCCTGAAGGTTTTAGGGAAAGGCTTGGCCATACTGTGTGCCTCAGTGATCCCACTTCCTAGATATTGAATTGTATAAGTTGGCACCTGAAATTGTTACAGTCCCCTTGTTAGAAGACTGAAGACAAAAACCATCAGGCAGAGAAAGGCAAGAGATTACAGAAACAAGGACCTGGGCTTTCTGTGTTTGAAGCCTGTTGGACCCCTTGGTAAGCCAATTTTAACTCAAGTTTTCTGTTTCTTGATGCTAAAAGCATCAACATGATGTTGTATGAATTTTATTATTCTAAATCTTAGAAAACAGATCATCTATAAGTGGCAGATGTAGGATTATAATTTACCAGATGTTTTTCACTTTTCTTATGGCTGGAAGGTGCAAATTTAATGTGTGTGTGTGTGTGTGTGTGTGTGTGTGTGTTTTAAATAATTAACATATAACTTTTCCCTAAAGTCTTCTTATTGGGGCAAAGAGTATATGGAATTTGATTTTATTAGAAAAGAAGGAAAATTATTTTCTTAAAAGGAGTATCTTACTCTCATGTCTTGTATAGCCCATTAATAACTAAACGTTAACAGTAAAGCTAATTTGAAAGTCTATGGTTATTTTCTTCCTACGAAGCTTGTAAATCTAAAGATTTCATTCAAATGGGGCCTAGCTAGCACCATGGTCACATGATGGGCTTTCAAACATAATTGGCGCCACTTAATAGGATGGTGGTTAATACTGCTGTCTGAGTAAGCAGAACATGTGATGGAGAATCAATTCCACATCATCACAAGTAAAGATTTCTTCCTTCAAATCAGATTCTTTGGGGGATACTTTGAAAACCTCAGGTCAAGTGACAGAGAAGCTGAGAAATGCTTTTGTGAGCATTTATAATGAGAGGAGCTATTTTAAAAGCAAAGATTAAACAAGAAAAGCTGATCCTTTCCTGCATGGCATATTCTAGGCATTTCCTATGAGTGAAGGCAAATGGGAAACTCCTTTTCTCAGAACCAATCATGGTGGCTCTTATTATACCAGGCAGACAGCATCATGAAAAAGGAGCCATGATTTATTGTACCCAGTACCTGCCTCAGTAACAGATTCAGTGGAAGTTCCAATTTTTATTTATTTTTATTTTATTTTATTTTTTACTAAATATCTATGCAACTTAAAGGCTGTAATAAAAGAGTCAATTTTCCTTTAGCAGTAACCATGGCCAGGCCTCCCCCAAAGAATTTCCTTATTCACTTGCTACTATTTTTATGACTTATAAAGATTAGAAAAATGAAAAGAGATACATTTTATTAAGCACTGGCTATGTGCTAGGTATTATTCAGATACAAAGATCAAACAGGCCTGCAGTTCTTGAAGAATAAAGTAGGTACAAATCACATGTGATTCCCAAACAGAAAGCAATTAATTGCCTGGGTGAGTCAGGCACATCTCCATTAAGGTATCACAGCCTTAACAGTCATGGAATACTTCAGGAATGCCAGCAGCAGTCATTTGACCAGCAGGAAGGAAACGGGAAGCTTAGATAGGCACAGAGAGTCTGAGGTGGAGGAATGCCCACAGGAGCAGAGTGACTGTAGCCTATGGTGTTTGGGGAGTTCATGGGGCATGGGGCAGACAGCAGGGAGGAGGAGTTGAGCAGGAGATGAAACTAAAAGCTGGAATGAGCCATGAGGATTTCAAAGAGAGGACTGATTTGACTGAACCTTGTGTTTTGAAAAGTGTATCATGTGAGGAATGAATTAGTGGAGGCAGAGATTAGAAAGCAGTCAAGCCTGTGCCGAGGAACAGGAGGTCATTTTAATCACTTCTGGGAGAGAACAGTGACTTTCTGAACCACTGTCAGGGAAAGGAGGAAAACGCAGAACTGAAGACATTTAAAAAGTAAGACAACTGTGCAGTCAGAACTACCAGGTGACTGATTAGTTGTAAAGGGAGAAAAGAGAGGTTGTAGATTATTCCTAGGCAAAAGTCCAAGAAGATGTAAATATGATTTCTACCATAAAAATTCTTGTCTTGATGTATGTCACTTAATCACTGAGGAGAGAATAGTGTTATCCAATTAAGTTATGAATTCATAAATAATAGATAATGAAAATTTAGACATGACTCGGGACACAGAATTAAAGATCTCCACAAAGTTTAGAAAGTGAATAATTGTAAGAAAACATTCTCTATTTTTTAAAATGCAGCATATAATACTATTTATTATTATCCATCTTATTGTAGATGTTAACAATAATAAGTATGTAGTAATTGTTTAAAATAAATATCAGCTATATGCAAAAAAGCCAGAAGAAACACAATTTAAGTTGTTCTTCTCAGTCTTCATTTAGGTCGTCCCTGCTTTCTTTTCTGTTCTTACCTTGAGTGTTCTGTCTCGATCTTCACATATTTGCCTCAAAGTCATATCAATGAGCATTACAAGTCAAATCCAAAAAGAAAAGGAAATAGCTAAGTCATCTGTTTTCACTTTTGATGCCGTGTTGGTCTAGACAGGATGAATTTATTTTAACAGAGCTTTCGGCCAGTAGCTGTTGTGCCCTTGAAAGTGTAGTGTTTCAGCTGAGGATGTGCTGCTCTAGTGTTTTCATTGTTAAAAAGAGCTCTTTTGTCCTTTATAGGTACTTACTTATTTTTTTGTCAATAGAAATAACAATAGTATGAACATAGGGTTCATTATAATTTAAAATAACTTGATATTTCTTAGTTGATTCCTAATAAGCATTTTGGGTACATAGTTCTGATGAAGTTAGGCCCTTTAAAATAAAATTTAATACTTTTGTTATGAAATATAAGCCCCACACAGTAAGGTGCACAAATCATGGGCAGCTCAAGGAATGAAGATGATCGCCTGTGTGACCACCTCCAAGTCAAGGACGCCTGCCAGATCCCAAAGCACCCCTCCTGCCCTTTTCTACCATTACCACAGCCCTTATAGCACTGATAACTGTGTTCATGGCCTAGCATGTATGATTATCATCAGGAAGTGCTTTTATTTGCAGTTTTATTACACATATCTGTACCCTACACACTGTAGTTTTTGTTTGTTTAATTTGACATTTTTTTTGAGATTTATTGATGCTGTTTCCAGCAGCAGTTCATTCATTTTCATTGCTATAGAGCATTTTCATCGAATGAATATGCCACAACTTATTTATCCATTTACTATTGATTGAAATTTGGATGGTTTCCAGGTTTGACTAATACAAATGCTGCTTTTATGAACTTTCTTGTATGTGCACAAATTAGGGTAGATATAATTACTAAGCAATTCCAGGTTTCCTTCATTTGTACTCATTTATACCCCATCCGTAGCATATGAAAGTTCTCATTGTGGCTGTCACCAGTGTATTGCTACTTTTGGTCTTTAATTTTATCCTTTCCTGTGTGTACTACTATCTCATTGTAATTTTAAGTTGTATTTCTTTGAGTTCCACCAATGGGATTTGTCCTCTTTTCATGTATTTACAGGTCATGAGGGGTTTTATTTGTTGTTGTTGTTTTCAAATTGCCCTGTTTAAATCCCTTGTCCATTTTTTTCTACCGAGTTGTCTTCTTTTATTGATATATAGGAATTCTTTATTTCGGATATGACTTATTTGACATTTGTTTATATTACTGATTTGCCTGGCCTAAGAGGACACTTTCATGGTGTCTTCTTTGAATAATTCTTAATTTTAATTAGCCCAATTTATAATTTTTTCTTAAAGGATAGTGATTTTTGTTTGTTGTCTAAGAACTTCTTATTTGTAAAGACATAAAGCAGTGTCCTTTTTTTTTTATTGATTGTTAAAAACATTACAGAGCTCAAGACATATCATCTTTCATACATTCGACTCATTTGGGTTTTGAACTCCCCAAATACATAATACAGACTCACTTCGGTTACATACTCACATTTTTACATAATGGCATATTAGTGACTGTTGTATTCTGCTACCTTTCCTATCCCCTACTATCCCCCCTCCAGCAGTGTCCTTTTATAGATAAGGAAATGAATATATAGAGGGAGTGGTTTGCCAAACTTGAACCCACATATTTTGGTACCAAATTCTGCATTTTTCCATGACACCATGCCAGTGTCATTTTTTATGAACAATTTTTTGGTCACTAATTTTTCCTTCTCACTTGATTTGATATAAAACTTTAACAATATACAAGAATAGTTGGTGGTACCTAGGGCTAAGAAAAGCCTCCAAACCGCCAACTTTATTTCTACATAACCTCAGCCTGAGATGGAAGGATATTTTGCAAATATGTCCAACTTTGATGCCCATACAACTTTTTCTCAGCTGATTCATATTCCCAGACCTCCTCTAGCTTCAATTTTGCTTTATACTCTTGAGAAAAGGCAAAATTGTGCAAAAGACAGCTCAATTTCATAGAGAGCAACTAATGAGTTAGCTTTTTAAGGTTTTGATTTTGTTTTGGAATAATAAAGTTATGAAGAAGGGTATAGAAATAAGGTAAAAATCTAGCACATTTCCATTTCGATATGTGCTTCTCTACATTTTCACAGGAATGTATACTCATATATGATACTATCATTGCTGAATGAGTATTTCACCATTAGGAGCTGTCTTATTAGAGAGTTACTGTAAATATTCTGATAACATCTGAGAAATAGTTATAAAATCTCCAATCTCCTCTCAGCTTGCTCACTGAGCGCAGATGCCTGGTACAAAACAACTCCTGAACATCCCTTACATTATTTTTTAGAACTTCTTGTTATAACATAATTTGAAACTTGCTAAATTTGCAACAGTACCTAGGTCTTCCATGTACCCTTTACCCAGATTTGCCAGTATTTTGCATCATGCTCTACTTGTTTTATCATTCTGTCTATGCACTTACACACATATATTTTTCTGAAGCATAAAAATTGGAGACCTCACCCCTCTTTCCTCCTAAAAATACTTTATTGTGCACTTCCTATGATCAAAATCAGGATATTTAATGCAGATATAACAGAATTAACTAATATATCATTTGAATTCAAATTTTATCAATGGTCTCAAATATTCTTTACATATTTGTGGATATATATATCCACAATATATATATTATATATATATATATATATATATATATATCAGTGGTTTTTTGTTTTTTCAATCTAGGATCCAATTCAAGTGTTGGCATCATATTTAGTTGTTATGTCTCCCTTAATCCAGAATGGTCCTATTTTTCTATGCTTTTCTTAACCTTATTTTGAAGAAGACAGTCATTATTTTGTAGACTGTCCCTGAACTCATGTTTGTCCAAAGTTTTCACATGCTTAGATTTAGGTTGTATATTTTATCAGGAAGACTATAGTCATAGTATGCCATTTTTTTTCAGTATTAGAAGAAAATGCATAATATTGCTATTATTAACTTTGATCATCTGTTTAGATTGGTGGTGTCCAATTTTCTCCACTGTGAAAGCACATAAATATCCTGTGTCTCATCAAAGTTTGGCATACTTGTTTTTGTATCCACTGAAAATGTTCTTCTTCGTTTCTTATATTTGTTAATTGGCTTTTTAGTGTGAAAAATAGCTTTCTGTGTGTTGGTATACATGTATGTCAGTATGGGCTCATTGGTTTTAATTTTCCTCAAAAGACTGTAATCCATTGTATCATTATCTGTTTTAATGTTTAAATTGTCCACTGAGAACCTTTCGCAGCTGCCTCCTGTCTCCTTTTGATCCATCTCCACCATTCTTTGAATAAATCCTAACTTTCTTGGTGCATTAAGATTTTCCACACTCAGATTCATCTTGAATTTGTTTGATTCTTGGAATTAATTTTTTTAAGGATCTCTAGTTTTAGTTAGTGGAGAACAATATTTAGAAAGTTATGTCTGGGTAGTAATTACATACCTGTATGCATTTATCAAAACTATTTATAGAACCACATGCTAAAAGGATAATTTTTCCTATTCCAAAGCATTATTGTATAAAATATGTAAACATTATAATATGAAAAAAATTAAGTGAGTTGGACTACAAGTAATGAGGTCCAAGCAATAAATATAGTCCATAGTCAGCACCCACAGAACTTCTTTGTGTCCTGAGTGCCAACTCTCCTTTCACTCCAGCTTCTGGCAACCACTGGTCTATTTTCTTCTGCTGTGTTTTGCCTTTTCCAGGATGCCTTATAAATGGGATCATGTTGTATGGAGCTTTTTTTCCTTAATGTTATGTATGCACTAAGCTTCCTCCATGTAATGGTATACTTTAATATTTCTTTCTTTTTATTACTGAATAACATTCAATAATGGGTAGTTCAATTTATTTATTCACCTATAGAAAGGAAATTGGGTTTTCACAATTATGAATAAAGCCACTAGAAACATATATGACATGTTTTAAATTTTTTCTTGAGTAAGTACATAGGCCAAGATTACTAGATAATATGATGTGTTTATAAAACTTTATATTTTATAAAGCATAAAAAATCTCATGACTTCATAAAGTAAAAAGAAAAAAATTATAAATTAAAACTTCTAGACCTTTTTCAGTAGCATTTCTACCAGCAATGAATAAGAGTTATAGTTGCTCTACATCATTGCCAGCATGTGGTATTATTAAATTTTTTTAAAAATGACCTTTTCTAATAGGTATATAGGAGCACCTAGTTTCTGATTTTAATTTGTACTTCCTTGATGACTGATATATAGCATCTTTTCATATTACACATATGTTTCTAAAAAGCAAAAATAGGCTGGGTGCAATGGTGTATGCCTGTAATCCCAGAGGCTCAGGAGGCTGAAGCAGGAGGATTTCAACTTCAAGCCAGCCTCAGCAATTAAGTAGAGCTCTAAGCAACTTAGACCCTATTTCAAAATAAATTTCTTTTTTTTAAAGAAAAGGGTGGGGTGGCTGGAGATGTAGCTCAGTGGTTAAGCATGCCTGGGTTCAATCCCTGGTACAAAAAAAGGTAGAATTATATAACACTTATCATTTGCAACCTAATTTTAATTTCCACTTATCATGTGTAATAAAAATTATTCTACAGTGTAATCAATTAATTACTTTTAAGTCTAAAAGTAATTTGGCTAGCAAATGTGTAAAACAGAGGAGGGAGTCTTTAAATAATGTCATTTCTCCAGAATAGAAATGAATCTAGAATTCATCTTTTGATGCTGGGAGAACATGTCCGTATTCCTTCCTATTATTTTCTTTCCCTCTCAGAGTACCTATAGGTTGTTATTTAGTAATATTCATTTCTCCACTTGTCTACCTCCTGTTGAGGATTTGGATGAGTATGCAACTGGAAGAATATACTGTCCAGTAGTTCAGTCTTCAGTATCTTTTACCCATTTCACCCAGTTCTGTTCCTCCTGCTTTATCACCCTTCCCAAATGGAAAGTGTTCAGAAAGAATCTATTCTCATGCATCACTGTGGGAGACTTTCCTAAATTGAGATCACACAGGCTGTTTGATTCCCATGACTGTCACTGCTAACTCCCTGGGACGCACTGGACTGCTCAGGACTCCGTCACAAACTAACTTGCCTTCATTGGTTATTATTTTTTCAGAATTGTTAATGTCCCAGGAACATTCCACATGCTTCTGTTGGGGCTGATTTTTGTCAGGAAAATTCTTTTAGAGTTAAATCTTTGCTTTGTATTTTCATGGCATCTTCTACCTAACGGGACAGGTTTCCTAGGCCAGGATGTGAAATCCAATTAACACAGATGTCCTTTTGTGCTTCTTTCTCCCAGAAGACTGAAACATTATTTGGAGAAGGTCCCCTCAAACACCTGGCCCTCAGGTCCCCCTTCCTGAATGACCTCTGATTCTGCTTGTCTTGAATGCTCCTTCTTCTCTCTCCTTTGAAGTGAAAGATGTTATGAGAGGCAATTTTCTCCTGTAACCCACTCTTCCTTCCTTCATGTTGGTAGATACTTCCTTCTACTCTTGAATGGATTCCCCAAAGATTCTCTTGGCTCACACCCTTGATTCCACCTGGTCCTCTCTGGTGGTGTTTCTATTGTCCAAAGTAGACATTTTCTTCCTTCCTTTGTGGGAAGATCTGGGAAGAAGATCCCCGATGTTATTCCTGTCCAACCCCCAAGATCAAAAGATGTGCTGGCAGTGAGCTGGGATAGTCAGATTGGAGTCTCTTTCTTATAGTTAGCATTCCTTCTGGATTTAGCTCTATACTCTCATGCCTTCATTATCTGTCATTGTGTGACAAATTGTTCCAAAATTTAGCCACAGAACACAATAAGCATCATCAGGAATATAGGCTGACTCAGCTGGATGGTTCTGGCACAGGGCCTTGTGTAAGTTACAGTCACAATGTCAGCCAGGTCTGCAGTCTCTGAAGACCTGACTGGAGTGAAATACCACTCCGCTGCCAAAGTTTTGTGACATCATCTCCAGCACTCTTACCTATTGTTTCTCTTTATGATCTTTAATAGGGTTGACAAATCAGAATTGTCTAACAAGATTTTTACTGAAAGACTTAGTAATTATAAATAGTGCCAACAAAAAGATCAGAGCAAATTTAGAAAATCTAACTAATGAAGTTGTTTAGAGATTTTTTATCTTATACTCCACACTGAGGTGCTGGCCCTCTTCCTAGCTGCCTCCCTAAACCTTGCTAACCTCAACCAGTTGGGTCCACTTTCCTGGACCCTTGGATTCATTATTATCTGGTCAAAACTTAGATAGAGATTTTTTTATCTACCAGAGTCACTTCTACATCTTTTTCTGCTTCAGAAATGGCCCCTTCCCATGAATGTACTAGGAAAGACACCTCCTGACCTATGGAATCAGAGGAAATATTGATTCCATACCCTGAGAACCATGGTCCTAACCATGGGCTCTGTCCTTGTCAGCCTTAACTTGAAAACTACAGTGACTGAATATGCACTTAAGTGATGCAGAAACTGGAAATTGTTTTCTTAAACTACTACTATACTCAATTATTTTAATTTTGATGTGACTTCAGGTCAATCCAATCCTTGCTGAGAGGATAATTCCCCCCCCCCCCAAAAAAAATCAGAAAATGACTACAACAAATAGTTTGACCAAAAATTTATTCTACAAAGTTTTTCCTACAAGAATTGGCATTAAATTTAATATAGAATCCTTTCAAAAGTGACATGTAGATTCCAAGTTAATTTCCAGTCACGGGGTTAACTCTGGTTTTACTTCCCTGGTTTGTACTTGGTATAAGAACTTTCAGAGGGGGTTGAAAATTCTGGAGGGCAGTCTCTAATTGTGAGGTTCCCCTTGCTGTGAAAAGTACTTCTCAGAATCTATCTTTCCAGGTATTTCACACTCTCATTCAAATCTTATAGTTTACATATTTTAACGGTGTCAATATTCTCTACACCTAGGATGACAAGAAGATTCCTTGGCAAGATTCTGGAGTCTATACTGATAAGACTGCATTTGTGATGGCTGAAGCAGCTCTAGGATTGATCAGAGATTTCTGCAGTTGGGTCTAGATGGTCTTATATAGCCCACATATCACAAATAAGCTGTGCCAACATAAAGAATATTGTCAGTTGGTGGGTTCTGGTCTTGCCCAGGTTTTCTGACCATCAGTCTACCTAATCCAAAAGTGAAAGATACCCAAATCTACCCCAACCTAGTAGTGCATGCCATAATATCAGGGGGACTGGGAGATAGGAAGATCATAAGTTTGAAGCCAGCCTGGACAAAATAGTGAGAGCCTATCTGAAAACAAAAAGGACTGGGTATGTATCTCAATGGTAGAGCACCCTTGGCTCAATCCCCAGTACCAGAAAAAAATACAATAAAATAATAAAAATACCGAATCTCAAGGATTTTTAGGTGAGAAATTTTTTATTTATTTGCTAGCCTAGGCCATGACAGATAAGCTCAAGTAATTCTTTTGAGAAGGTCAATGAAAAGGAACAGAAGAAACAGATTTCCTTGTTTATAGCTTTTTTGGTATAACTTAACATGCAGTTACATTTTAAATGGGAAAGTTTTAAATCCCATGATAACCTGAAAATTTTAAAAGAATTTATGAAGTTTCTACTAATATCCAAAAGCAAGCACTAATCTGAAGCAAACTGAAAAGAAACCCCAGAGAACAATAGTTGCTCTTAGAGCAAGGGGGAAAGAAAAAAAAAAAAAAAGAAAACAACCTCACGATATGACTTTAAAAGCATCACACCAAATATCTTAGGCATTCATGAGAACTAGTTCTGGAAGCCTGTGTAAAGAAAAGAGATATTCTTTTCCAGCACCCACATAGCTGTAACTGTCCTCCCAGCAGTCTCCAGAGTTCACATAATTGGCCCCAAGATTTTCAAATGCTTTAGCTAAGTCTCTGGAGTGAAATATTTGCCATTTAAATGTTCTTTTCTGCCTTTAGTCATATTTCTTTTTAAATATCTTACTGGATTCTTTGTCAAATGATAATTCTTACTGCTCTGTGTGAGCACCATTTTTTTTCTTTCTTTTTTAGAATGAACCTATATCTTCAGGGCAAAGATGTGTTTCCAGAATTTAGGACATATTGTATCTCAACTTGGGCCTGATTTATTGCTAAATTAAAGACAATTATGAAGGTGTATTTGGGGGCACAGGGAGGAAAACGTCTTTCTATATACTTAAAGATGAGAAGGAATTACTAGTCGTTAATGGCACATCTAGTTTCTCTTCAGGTAACTGACTAATATTTAAGTATTGAATTATAAATAATCTCATCATGCAGTTTCTAAATGCATAAATATTTGCTAAATTACTATCATTGTGCAGATAGTAGAAGCTATAAAGATTAATAAGGAAGAATCCTCACCTTGAAGAACTCACAGCATCATGAAGAGGGTAAGCATGCAAGTATAAATTTCCTGTCCTGCTATTATTGAGTTATGTTGGATTATAGGTTAAACTGACACACTCCTATTACAAAACAAACATGGGGATAGGTACCTTTTAATATAAGATAAAAAATTTTGGAAAGCTACATGAGAAATGAAAAAGAGTTTGAGAGTTCATATTTGGGAAACCAACAATTGTAGCTTTATATCTTCATATTATCTCATGGTAGATGAAAAGTCTCTCTGTTGGGTTATTATGATTTCATTTTACTCATTAAGAACCAGAATCACTATCACTTAAGATTATGTTACATTTCTTTAAAATTAAATAGTAATTGTTAGAATCAGTACTCAATCTCAAATATTTGTACTCCAAGTTTAGATACAATATATATCCAAATTGTTTGTCTGTATTTTAATCTAATTATCTTTGATATATAGGAGTGTCCTACAAGGTGGGGGTATACAATTCAATAACTCCATTTCCTAAAAGTTTAAATATCTTTTCTTGAGAAAGAGAAATGGCTTCACAAAGTCATTACACAAAGTTGATCAGTTGTTCTCAAGTTCCACTGGAGAGAGGAAGAGAAAGAAATATCAGAAAGATTAAATGAGAAATAAGCTGTTACTCACTACACTACAACAGGTTATTGATGGTAGTTGTGCAGTCTATAATAGTACTAAAAACAAGATAAATTATCTGTTTGGGGAAATTTGTAAACTTAGTTTTGCCTAATGCACAGAGAATAGATCTAGTCATTTCAAAATCCCTATATTGTATAATTTAGGGGAGGCTACAGTGAAAACTACTTTTTCTTTTTTTTTTATCCCAAGTGGAGGAAAACATTAAGTGTCTAGGTGGACAGTCAATAGTGTACAGAATGAATTCCAGTTTGTGTGAAACTTTTAAAGTAGAGACATTTATCTCAAACTTGTTTGTTCATTAAATTCTGGAATTGGAGACTTGTGACAAATAACCTTACTCTTCTATGTTTTAGCAGCCAACCTTCCTCTGAGGAAAACAACTTTGAACTTCAAAGACAAAAATAGAAAGGACTCTGACGTTAATTTTTCACTAGCATTTCTTATCATTGGGCATGCACTCATCTAGCACGTATAGCAAACCAACTATATTTAGAGAATGCATAAGATACCAGTGGGAATACAGAGAAGAATCAGGCACATACTTGTAATTGAGCCAAGTGTAGCAGTTTTATTGGGATAAGGTTTGATTCGCCAAATGGCAAAGCAATCTGTGTGATGAATTTGCAGTTCTAATTAAAACTCCCCAGAGTCAATTCTTTAAAGTCTTAGCCTAATTCATTTCCAGACAGCCCTATGGTTTTAAGGTGATTTGTAGAGTTTCTGCAAAGACTGTAGAGAAAACTCTTGGTAATCATACATCTTATAAAACACAATTTGCAGATCAAACTGAGAAAAAGCACTAAAGAAATGCTGAGGGAAGAAATCATGAAATGTTCCAAACTCTACACTGTTTCTAACACAAAAAGGCACCTGATACCTGTTGACTACAGAAAGGTATCATGCCAGTTGCTATGAAGGCTCGGAACAAGTGATTCCTCCTCTCTGGAAGCTCATATCTCATGGGACACTGGGACACAGAAATGACTGTTAACAAGAATGCCTGTACCAGATCCCTTAACTACTCCCAGCTTGACTTTAACTGAGATCATGGGCACAGTGTTAAAACTAGCCATCAGCCCCTGAACTTTGCTCAGATAATTCCTGTCTGCTCATCTTGCAGTTGTCAATCTTGAATCTCCTCATACAGCAATGCCTCTCATTCCTGACAGTCGGTTTCTGGATTCACTAGAACTGCTAACCTTGGCGCCGCCCTAGCAAACCTTTAAGAGAGACAGTACAGTGATTGGTTGAAAGCACAACTCTGAACTATCCTGCCTATCTGGATTTGAAGTCCTATTTTCTATTTATTATGATCTCAGTCACCTGACATGACTTTTTTGTGTGTGCCTCCATTTCTTATTCTCTTGAGTTAGGATAATAATAGTAGTTATCATAAGGATTAAATAAGTTAATATTTTCAAATATACCAAAGGTAGAAGTAACCTTGGAGCATAGTTTCTATGGTAAACAAAGGTTACCTCCATGTGGTTTATTCTCAGTACTGTTTCAATAAATGTAGAAAATGGGCCCCATAGGCACATGGCCTTACCATGTCCTAGGACATCACTAGCCTGTCAAAGAGCACAAGATAAGGAGGTAAAAAAGTAAAGAATGTCTAATTAAGAGTTCAGGGAAGCCAAAGCATAGTACCCAGGGGACTGCATATGTAGTAGCAATTTAAAAAAAATGAAAAGATCCAGGTTGCAGAAGAACTTGAATACCAAATGGGAAGCTTGTCATCTATTCTGTAAGCTTGTCATCTATTCTGTGGCATCACAGAATTATAGAAGAGCTCTTAAAAACTGGTAGCAGTAGAAAAGATGGTCAGAAGACTGGGAGATGGTATAGACAAGACACATTTTTACAAAAGTTGCCATCATCTAGGCAAGCTGTATTAAGATATGAAACTAATGTGGTAACAATGTCAGTAACATCAAGGAAGAGATGATACTAAGATAAAAGATTATTTGAAAGCAAATTAAGGAAAGTAATATGTAAAAAAATTATTTTTACATTATTGGTATGTCAGACACATAAACAGTGCTTTGTAAGCATGATCTCATTTAAATGGCACAACACTTGGGCTCCACAAATATTGGTACCTGATTAATACACATGGGGGAAAAAAATCTCTCAGAGAGATTAAGCAATTAGCCTGAGGTCAGAATTCTAGAATGTAGCACAGCAGGGATTCAACCCAAGTCAGTTTTGTTTCAAAGTATGGTCTATTTTTTCACTGATTAAATCAATGCAGAGCTTGAGAAAAGCAGGAGCTAAATGTGCTCCCAAATACTCTTGCAGACAGAAAATGTATCAGTCTACAGGAGCAAGTTTTAAGATATAATGCTTCATTTGCTTCAAGATTTAAATTTGATGTCATTTTTGGAATGTGGCAGGATTTAGCAGGCAATTGGAAATTCAGGGGCTGAATTAGGAGAGAGAGAATGGGAAGCACATATTTTGAAGTCATTTGCAGAAAGCTGAAAAAAACTGAAAGGACAAGCTCTCCAAAAGAGAGTACAAAGAGAGGTGAGATGAGAAGAGGGTCAAGAAAAACCTTTAGTAGCACCTCATTTAATATAGAAGAGAAAGAAAAATCTGTAACTGGTACAAAGTTCAGAGAAGGGTGTCTAAGACTTCAAGGAAGAGAGCTTCAGCAGAACTAGTAGGTCAGAAATCAGAGAGGGTAAGGCCTGGCATCTATCTATGGGTTTGTAGTTTAGGGGTGCCACTGGGGTACTATCAGGAGAGCTGTTTCAGTTGAAGGGAAGACCTAGTCTTTGAAGTGAAGGTCTGGTACTAAACATAGAAAAACAAATGGGACATTAAAATATTGATGGGGACTATACAACAAGTTTAGGTCAAGGAGAGGTTGTCAAGCCTGCAAAGGTGATTGAACCTTCATGGGAGGATGACTCCCTAGAGAGCAAGGCCACCAGTTGGAAAGGATGAAATCAGGCCCTAGTGAGGAGTCACTCCTGGAGAGGAAGTTTCCCTTCATCTCTTCAAAAATCCAAGAAGATCCAAGCATAGTGAATGAAATGCATGTTGCACAATTTGTCTCCTCAATAAAGTAGAAGCAAATAGCAATGTGCTGAAGTTGCAGGTACCACATGGGGCACCTCAGGGTCAGGAGAATAATAAATCCAAGCCCTTTCCTACTACATTGTGGAATGACTGGCTACAAAGGTTGAGCTTCCTTTGTCTTCCTTATTGGCTTGCTGGTTGTTTTTACTGGCATCATGCATGAGATATACAATGTTTCCAGCTCCTTTTCATTTTCTTCTGGCACTTCAAAAATGCATTTAGTATTTTGTGAAAACCAAACCCAAAGAAGATACCATTGTAACCAATAAACTAAATAAGACATAAGGACAACTCAGCATAAATATATTGGAAAATGAAACATAAGTGAGTTTTTTTTCAAATTCCTGAAAATAATATTTAAATTGCCTAATTAAGCTTTGTCTTACATGTCCTTTCCATTTTCCAAGCATAATTCTAGAAAATTGAGAATCATACTTCTAAGGTTTGTTCGGTACACTTTATATTTCAAGATAGGAGGAAACATCTTTGTGTAGTATAAGTAACAATAAAATCACTGTTGATAATAATCATAATAGAAACCTTGCCAGCTCTCCCAAACTGTAGGTCAAGGACTAAACTTTAAAGGGAAGACACTTTAATTTATTTAAAATGGGAAAATTCCAGCCCACCCCCTGCTAAGCACTCCTATTCCCCCATTTTTCTTGGGAGATGACTCAGAAAAATGAGCAGTCTCAGAATTTTCCTGGTCGAATGGTTGGTATGTAGATGCTCTGAGTCAATTCTCACCTCTCTGAGGAACACAGAACAGAGCAGAATCCAGCAGTCATCTTTGCCGGCTTTGGGGGTGTTTCTCTCTCTCTCTCTCTCTCTCTCTCTCTCTCTCTCTCTCTCTCTCTCTCTCTCTCTCTCTCTTTCTCTCTCTCTCTTTCCTGATAGCTCAGGAAAAACAGTGAGAGGGGGATGTTGAAATTAAGCCTTCATGTGTGGTGAATTTCTGATGAGGCAGAAAGAACCGGTTAGAATAATACTTTTCTCAGTTACATCTCTTTCATCCCAGGAGCTCAGACATTTTTGACCTATACAGATAACTCTGCTATGTGGACAGGCATAGCATCAAGCACAAGATTAAAGAAATCACAGAAGAGGCACTCAGTTATTTTTTTATTTAGTTTGCTTGATAGAAGCAGGGGTTTAATCACATCTTATACTTTGCCTTTCAAAACATCTTCCCCCAAGGAAGAGGCCAACTTTCTTTACTTTCTTTCTTTCTTTTTAAACTACTTAGTAGGTGATGAACTATGTTATGCACAGACTTACTTATTTAATACCATCAACAACCCTGAAATGCAGTTTTATTGTCTTGATTTCATAAATGAAGACACTATTTGGAAAGTAAGCAAATTTCCCAAGATCATCCAACTTTCCTAAGATCATCCAACTAGGAAAAAAGTGGAATTGAATTTTGAACACAGGCATATAGATAGATGCCAGGCCTACAGTCACTCCAGTGAAGGAAGCATGGTTCCCAAGGTCCCCATCCACAGCCACACATGGTCACCTTCTACCCAGAAAAATATTATCTTTTCCCTGGATTGAAAAACAGTCTTGCCTTTAGGTACATTTAGGCTCAAAAAGCACAGAAAAGAGAGCTCTATGATTTTATTCCTAATTAATACATACCAATATTACATATGTTCACTCTGTGTTGTACTTTATAAAAACTACTCTCAAGTCATAATGACCTTTGAAAACAGTTTTAAAATACACATAAAAACATAATTCAGTATACACAGAAGTTCAGCTTCAGCTTCAGTAGTTAGTCAAAATTTACTGTTGGGTTTCAGTTTCAGACTTAAATTTCACTTTCAAAAGAATAATTGAATCCCTACTCCATAATATAATATTGGTGACAAACAATATATGTTATTCAGATTAATATCTGAATATTACATTTTAAATATGATTAGAACTCTTACACATTACATATAATTATATACAATATGAATATATATCATAATACTTATAAGCATTCTAGACAGTACTTTGAGTAAAAATTTTATGCTTTGTTCATATTTTGTCAGTTGAAGGACAATTGTATTTTCACTATTCTGGAGTAAAATTGCTACAATAATAATGATTTGCAAACTTGTTAATTTTATGTATCAAAAAATGTCCCTCAATTTTAAGAATTCTGTAATAGTTAAGTAGATGAACAAATTGATGGTTATTATGAAAATAGGTTCATAATCTCATATCTGAGCTCCATGGAACCACATATCTTTTGGAATTCAGACGTATATGCATTTTACAAAGGTAATAGATTGCATGTACTGTATGGATCAACACTCCAGGATGGGAGATGGGTTAAGAAACACAATAGGAAGCATTACTATGCAGTTAAAGGTATGAATATTTCCACTAAGCCTCACATCAGACAGACTCTGTGGCCAAATGAGTTATTAAAATATTTTATTTCCTCAGAGCTTTGTATCTTTAAATTGCAGATAAAGATCGTGAGCAGATTTAAAGGAAGGCAAAACTAGATAACTAAGAATAATAAATGCATTATAAACAAACATTCATAAACATAGAAGTAATAACAAAAGACAGAAAAATAGAGATAATGTAAAAATCATACCATAATGCTAATTTTATTCCCCCTCATCCTCCCTGGGACTGGAGATTGAACCCAGTGGTGATTTACCAATGAATTACATCTTCAGCCCTTTTTCTTTTTATTTATATGTATTTATTTTATTTATTCTTTGCAGTGCTGGCAATTGAACCCAAGGTCTCACACATACTAGGGAAGTGCTCTGCCACAGAGCTGCATTCCTAGCCCCCTTTATTTTATTTTATTTTTTTAAATTTGGGACAGTGTTTCGTTGTGTTACCAAGGCTGGCCTCAAATTTATGATCCTCCTGAGTAGCCAGGATTACAGGTGTGGGCCAATATGCTAATCTTAATATTTGTTTTGTAGCCTGGGATTCCTAATATAAAACAAAAATAACCTTTAAGAATAGTATTTAAGGGCTGGGGCTGGGGCTCAGTGGTAGATCACTCGCCTAGCACATGTGAGGCCCTGGGTTCGATCCTCAGCACCTTGTATAAATAAAGGTATTGTGTGCATCTACAACTAAAAATAAAATCGATGTTTAAAAAAAAGAATAGTATTTAATTTTTAATTATTTAATTCTAGTTAAGCCTTTTTCTTTTTTTCAGGAAGAACTTCCCATTTAGGATTACTTTATACTTGTGAAGATGAATTAAAGTAATTCTAAAAGGAGAAAGATAAAAGCTTCAAAATGATATTCAATAACATTCATTGTGAAGACAAAGCAAGAAGGTAATCTTCCTGAAAGATAAGCTACTTAAAACATGCCTTGTACTCACTACTCTCACTTTAAAGCAATAGACTTATAAGGGCTGTAAGAAGATTTGAAGGTGTAGCTCAGTGATAGAGCATTTGCCAAGCATGTGTAAGGCTCTGGCTTCGATCCCCACCACAAAAAGAAAAACAAAAATAAGATAACTTATTAGGGTTATATATAAACATATATTATATACATAAACATATTATATAATGTGTGTGTGTTTGTGTGTGTGTGTGTGTGTGTATTTGTGATACTGGGAATAGAACCCAGAATCTCATGCATGCTAGGCAAGTACTCTATCATTGAACCACATCCCCAGCCCTGATGAAATGTTTCTGCTTTGCACAAAAAAAAGGAGAGTAATGTTATTATATGTTCCATTTGAAAGGGGACATTTCTCAACTCTCTAATAATATAAATGTGGATCTAGAATACTTTTGACAGAGCTGGGGATATAGTTCAGTGGTAGAACATATTCCCAGTGTGCACCAAGGCCCTGGGTTCAATCCACAGTAACTCCTTCCAAGAAATATAAATAAATAAAACAATCTTAATGATTACTTGTGCTAAGAAATTATTGTTCCTGAACTGTAACATCAAACTTGGAAAATTTGTCTAATTTTTATAATTATACTCCTAATAAAGTTTTAAACAATTATACTTCAGATGTAAATTTATACCCTGGAAACTGATTTTATAATGGTGATAGTAGGATTCAGCTTTGCTGGATATTGATTTAAACACATGGCCTTTTGGCCAAAATGCACAGCAGTTTACATATATGTATTATTATCTTCAGACAGAATCATCATGTACACACTGGATGAATCATTCTTTTGTTTCTAGGTGGCTGTCTTTGCTGCCCAGATCAACTGTCTTAGATATTCCAGTAGAAAATATAATTTTCAGATTTGAACTATAAAAACTGTATAGTTGCAGATTTAGTCAGATTATGCTGATGAAAAAGTCAACCTCTTATGGAACTCCTACTATGTATCACATATTGAGCTGGTACCTTCAACAGTGAGGCTATGAAAAAAGTGATTTCAGTACTATTTCAGTTTCAAAGATGTGATCATAGAGACTCAGAGAGATTTAAATATTGAGTTTAAACCTAAGTTTTGTACTTCAACTTTGAAGTTCCTCCACTCTATTGATGTTTAAAAATTTTTGAGTAAAGCTGGAAAGGAGAATCTTGGAGATTCACAATGGTAACTTTTAATTTTAAAGCTTCTCCACAGCAAAGGAAACTATCAGGAATGTGAAGAGTGAGCCTACAGGAGAAAAATCTTTCCACCTGCACCTCAGATAGAGCATTAATCTCCAGGATATATAAAGAACTCAAAATACATAACATCAAAACAAACAAACGAACAAAAACACCCAAATAACCCAATCAATAAATGGACCAAGGAACTGAATAGGCACTTCACAGAAGAAGAACTATGAATGGTCAACAAATATATGAAAAAATGTTCAATATCTCTAGAAGTTAGAGAAATGCAAATTAAAATTACACTGAGATTCCATCTCACCCCTGTCAGAATAACTATTATTAAGAATACAAGTAACAACAAATGTTGGTGAGGATGTGGGGGGAAAGGCATACTCATTCATTTCTGGTGGGACTGCAGATTAGTGCAACCTTTATGGAGCAGTATGGAGATTCCTCAGAAAACTTGTAATGGAACCACTATTTGACCCAGTTATCTCACTCCTTGGCAGATACTCAAAGCAATTAATATCAGCATACTATAATGACATGGCCACATCAATGTTCATAGCTCCTCAATTCACAATAGCTAATATGATACCAACCTACATACCTTTCAACAGATGGATGGATAAAGAAAATGTGGTACATATACACAATGGATTTTGCTCAGCCATAAAGAAAAATGAAATTATGACATTCACTGGTAAAAGGATGGAACTGGAAACTATCATTTTAAATGAAATAAGCCAATTCCCAAAATCAAAGGCCAAATGTTCTTTCTGATATACAGATGCTAACTTACAATAAGTGGTGGAGAGGGAGTAATAGAAGTTCAGTGGACTAGACAAAGGGGAATGAAGGGAAGGGAGAGGTGATGGGAATATGAAAGACAGTAGAATGAATCAGACAAACTTTCCTATGTTCATATATGAATATACAACCAGTGGAACTCCACATCATGTACAGCCACAAGAATGGAATCATAATTAGAATATACTATGAATGTGTAATATGTCAAAATATACTCTATTCATATATATATATACAGCCAGGTACAATAGTGCATGCATGTAATCCCAGTAGCTCAGGAGACTAAGGCAAGATTGCAAGTTCAAAGCCCGACTTAGCAATTTAGCAAGTCCCTAAGCAATTTAGTAAAACCCTGTCTCAAAATAAAACACAAAAAGGGCTGGGAGATGTGTCTCAGTAGTAAAGTGCCCTTGGTACCAAAAAACAAAAAAACAAAACTATGGACAAATATTAGACCAAAGGAAAAGTCATAATTATTATGGCTGGCATGACAATAAAATATAGGAAAACTTACAAATGAAAGCTAAATTGAATCAATATACTATATATCTACATTAATATGATGTTTGATATCAGGTTTTTTGTTATTGTTTTTGTTTGAACCCAGGGGCACTTAACCACTGAGCAACATCCTCAGGCCTTTTTTTTTTTTTTTGTATTTTATTTAGAGACAGGGTCTTGCTGAGTTGCTTTGGGCCTCTCTGAATTGCTGAGGCTGGCTTTGAATCTGCAATTCTCCTGCCTCAGCCTCCAGAATACAGGCATGTGCTACTGTGCCAGGCTAATATTGTTTTGCTAAAACTAAATTGTTAATGCTGATTAGTGAAAAGATGTGTTCATGGGTTATATTCTGTAATTCTGTTGACTCATTGCTACTATCAATGCAATTCTTCTTTTAAATGTTGAACTATCATTTAGATTTTGTTCTGACAATAATTTTAATGGTAACCTGTAAAACATAACTATGAGAATATATTTTAAAGTTTTAATATTGTAACTAGGTAACACCAATGTACTGTCACAAGTAAAAAGACATAAACACCATAGACTCTTGCTCTAGGATAATGAGCTGTCACATTTTCTCTTGAGTTCAACAAGTCTACACATGGCACTGAATGTAATGATTCAATTTTCCTACCATTTCCCTCTATTCGAATTGCTGGGAAATGTTGTTTGTGCAACAAAGCATGACATCATTTGGCTATTAACCCAATCATAAGCAGAATGCAAATGGAGAAAATAAAATACAAGACACTATTCAGCTAAAAGATTATTATCCTGATGGTTTAAAACATGCTTATTTTGTATCACATTAACAAAAAAAAATGCACAAAATTAAAAAAAAAATCTGCTTGAATTTCCAGACTCCTGAAAAGATAAACATGGACACAAAGATAGGCTTCCTTAGATATTTGTAGAAGTGCTGTTAAAACAAATTAAAAAAAAAACAACCTTCTGTTATTGAATATGTTTGGGGAACTTATTACAATATTAAAGGTTCTGAGAAATCCTACCTGTTTTGTTCAATTTAAACTAGAATGCATTTGGGTGAGTGCCAGTCTAAACAATACACAAGGTGATACAATCAATATATCTAGAGACAGCCACGTAATTTCAAAGACTAATTATCTCGAAATATTGAACTGACAAATTGTTTTCAGCTTGAACTTTTACCTGCTCCCTACAGCTCAGTCTTCAAAGCACCATAGAAATCAGTTGTCTGTTGGCAATAATCTGTATTGAGATTAACTAGTACTTTAAAGGGAAGAATGGTACCTTTTATTTTGAATATGGTCACAGTGCCTAGTGCAGTGTCTTACATTTTGTAAACACTCACTAAATGTTTGCTATTTGACTGATGATGCAATTTCTCTAAGCCCCAACTGTAATCCACAAGTGTGATTTTGTTGATTATAACCAAGTCCATAGGGACTGAAACACATGAACACAAATGGCAAAGCAAGAGTACTGTCAGGAACCTTTACTCCTGTAGGTTTTGAATAAATAAGAATAAATATTTATGGTATATGCATGAATAAAATATATGGTAGGGTATTTTTATTTATAAATACCATAAACAGAATTGAATTAAATGAACTCAGGATAGAATTTTGGTTGTTTTTTTTTTGAGACTTCATGTTTTAAAAAGCTGTTTTCATCTCCTTTGAGATTTTTATGAGTCCTTTTCAGCTGGGAAAAGCAGCTGCCTCTCATGGCACAAAGTTTGTAGAAGCTGCTGTGGATTTTGGCTTTGAGGATGTAGGCGTTATTGTGTATTTCTATAATTTCTTAGGGATATGTAACTTGCCTATAAAAATATGCCTGTGGGCTGAATCTTGGCAGTTAACATTTTAGTAGGAGAATATATTTAGTAATATCCAAATGTTTGAAAGAGTAACACATAGGTGTGCTATTTTTAAAAACTGGGTGACAAAAAACATTGGTTGTTATTGCCACCTTTTGAATGTGTTTAGCCATAACTAAATATCAACTTGCAAATTTATTTTTTAAAAAATATTTGAAAAGCAAGGATTTGGGTGAGCTCTTCACTGGCTCACCTCATCATGAAAAGCAAATAACTGTTCCTTCATTTGGAAATTGGTGATGTTGAGCTAAAATTATGAGAATCTGACCTCTTTGAGTAGAGGGCACCCATTGCTTCTGCAATACTGACTTAAGTCAGTGCATACTGACTTAGGTTCGTGGATTCAAATTTTGGTAGGATTCAAATTTGGGTTTCTTATTTTGGTCTCTTTTCATTAATTCAGTTAGTTTAACAGACATATACAGAGTGTTTAGAATTTCTAGCTTTGTTTTTAAAATATAAAATGACAGCTAAGAGATTGAGGGCATTATCTTTGTCTAACAGATGACTGAAACTTCGAGGAGATGAAAAAAACATTATAATCTAAGTCTTTTGCTCAGAAGTACTGCTCTAAATAGCTTATGGAAGAGGACACAAATAAATTAACTCACAGACTTAAAAAAACAAATAATAAACGTTTTTGAAGTAGCCTGGTGTAATGGAAACCCTATTCTTTGAATGTAAACTTTATCATTGTTCTCTGGTCTCATTTAGCCTTAATGGCTTCATTTGCAAATGGGGATAATTATAGCTACTTTGTAGGGATTATAAGAATTGGACAAATATAAATTGTTCTATGAATGGGGACCACATAATGAATGTTACTTTAATGGCCAAATCTCCATTGGAGTTTCACAGCTAGTAAGTGCTACTGGTATTACTCAATAAAGGGAAGGTTAGGTTGTTCAGAATAGCCACAAAAGGCCTTGTCCTTGCAGAAGAGACCTGAGTTATCATAGGTTGCAGACAACTGTTGAGGGGGTGTGAAAGGGAAGAATAATTATGTGAGCAAAAGCTTGGTTTAGAAGGAAATATTCTTTAAGCCTACATAGAACTGAGGTCCCAAAGTGCTAAAGCTACACGAGAGGATTATAAATCCAAACTCTACATTTTCTTGCTCAGTGATGCAGCAATAATATTGTTAAAACAAAGTTCAACTTTGATATGATTATTATGACTAAAATTTCTTTTGTCCAATTATGAGAAAGAGCTGAGGTGATACCTATTCCAAAGGAAAATAATAAGATTGCTACAAAACTCATGTGATTGGTCCTATTTTCATGTTTTGAAAAATACACTGGTTCCTGTTTCAATCACACATTAAGTTGGTGCTTTTGCAGATTTGAGTTCCTGTGACCCCGAACAGCAATTGGGACACTGGACCTTGGTATCCCCACTGTAAGTAGAAAACAGGCCCAGAGAGCCTAGCAGAGCCAGGAATTGAGCCTGGGTTTTGTTTGCCTTTAACCACACCATGTTACCCATCACACACTTATCACATGTCATTGATTTTTCTGCTGCGGTTCTTAAATTTCAAAAGGATAACTGAGATAGGGTAGGGGAACAGCAATGTGGAGGACACTAGAGTTTTTGTGGAGGAAATGGGAGTAGATATTGCATGTAAACTCTGGGGTTGAGGTAGAGACTGGATTGGGAGGAGACAACCATGGCCTAGGCTGATTGTCCAAGGTACTGTTAAATTCGCCAACATTATGGTTCCCAGTGAGACTCCAGAGAGATACACATTTCATTCTTTCTCTTTTACCTGCAAGATTTCACAATTTTTGGCATAATTTGATATCATACTGATTTCTATGATGTGAGTATTTGAGATAAGGCAGGTGCTGAAACCCAGTCTTTCCTAACAAGCCTTCTAGGACTATTGCCAAGGATGCAGTGACTCCCAGCAGTTCCACCCAGCATAGACAGGGTGACTTCCTGTGACTCCCTCTCATTTGTCACTCTTCAGGTCTACTAAGTTTTCTTATCATTCATGGTAAACTTTTTCCTTCTATCCAACACTGACAATAACATTCTCTATTCTCCCTCTATAGTCCATATAGCATTATCTAGTTTATCTCTCTGCCTCAGTTTGGATATCAGAACTTCATTACTATTTACTTAAAGACTTGGGGAAAAATCACTGAATTTGCAAACCTGTGTTTCTACTTCCAAGAGGAGAGTGACAGTGGCTGGAGCCAGACCAGCTCTGACACTGGAGCTTTGGGATATTTTCTGGACCTCCCCTTTTGCTCTGAATTACCAGGTTCACTCTTCATATGGTTTAGGTAAGGTTTTCAGGACAAAGAGTTTCAACCCTTTGCCCAAGAAAGCCCCAGCTTCCCAAACTTGTTGGACGCAATTGTAATAAAGCCTCCATCAACCCTAGATTATGGAATTAGTTAAAGCCTACTTTACTTTATTATAAAGAAAATGCATGTTTATTGCACAAACTTTGGAAGATGTAAGTAATTTGACATGATAAGTTGATAACAAAGCAAAAGCATTTACCTCTTAACTGGTTTGGGGGCCACTATCCTTCCAACAGCTTCTTTTCCCATTAAAAGGCAATTATGACAGAGTATCCAAAACCTTCTATTCCTTTTTCTCTTTTCAAACCTGCATCTTACATAGTGACAGATTTAGAATTTTACATAAGGAGCTTAGGTGCCACATCCTATTCTCAAGAGGATTAAAGCTGCGAATTTGTACAGCACTTGACATTGACCAGGAAGAGACCAATACTTCACTTTATAGCATTGAAACACAACATCCTCCCACGCCACCCTTTTCATGCCACAATTGCTACAAAGGAATGCCCATGAGACTAGTTGGATATCTATTTAGTTAACAATCATTAATTGAACACCTTCTATGACTGTGCTGTAAGATGGATCCTAGATGGAAAAAAAAAAAAAAGGAAGGTTCATGACTGTCTGGAAGTTTTAAATAATAAAAGAAGACTTTGTTTGGCAGTTAGATCATTCTCTACTAAAAATAGTGCTGTGATGAAATCCCTGTGGTTGGATTCTTTTACACATCTATAAATGTTTCTTTGAGATACATTTTTTTTTTTAGAGTATTTGTAAGGTGTCAGTTTGACGATCTTAGAACTTATGAGAAAATAATCATGAGACAAGCTAGGATTTAATGGATCATTATCTGTAAGAGGCAGGCTGTTCAAAAACTTAAAGCAAAGGAAAGAACTCAGGAGTCAGACTTAAGGGAAGTAATAAAATATATCCAAGGCCAAAAAATATATAATATATATAATATATATAAAATCCAGTGAAATGAGTCAATTTTAAGAGTAAGTGTTACACATTCTGATATAATTTGAAAATTAGGTAACAAAATATTCGAATCTAAGGCCTTTGGCTAAGTGATGGCCTTTTGTTTCAAATGCTGAAATGTCTGTTAGGGGCTGTACACCAGGTTCAGTATGCCACCATTTTCCTTCATTGTCATAATCCAGAGTTGGCTCAGTCTATACCCGCTGGTCTTTTTGAAGCTTCAGCAAGCTGAAAAGACAATCACAAATTACCCGGGGAGATCATCTTCCAAAGGTAATCTCCTTAGGTGAAAGAAGACGTAATTACCTCCTTAGGGACTAAGCATCTTTCAACTCTGTAAAGATGGACAAAGTTTTTTTCCTGGTGTTAATACATTTTGTGTTAGGAAATCAGCATATGCTTAATATTTTGGATAGTGTTTGTAATTTGGATTATAATTGAGAGATGAGTTTTTTAAATTCAAATTTAAAACATGTAGTGCTTAATAGATTTAGACTTGTCAGTTTAAAGTAAAATCTTATTGAGTTAATGCACATATTGGACTTGTTATACACTCTTAAACTTCATTGTACTTAATGATTTATTTTATTTGTGATTTATTTTGTACCATAAGGGTTGGTTTGTTAGATCAGACAATTATAGTGATAAACAAATCAATATCTTAAATTTGCAAACAGAATTTAAGTTTTCAAAGGAGTTCATTTATCTGTAAAAGAGATCAAACAGTGATCAGTGGCCCTTTAAATAAGATTATTAATATTTAATGAACTTCAAATAATATTAGTAAGCTGAATTTAACACTATAATTCTAAACTACTGTTCAGAAATTGCAACTTTGATTAAAAAGTTTTAAAATCTTTTCTATTTTTCTATTCTCTCTCTCTCTCTCTCTCATTTTATTGAATTTTAAACAATCAGGCCTAGGGTATATATTCTTGACAATATAAAGTTATAGGTGAAAAAAACACACTTAAGGATGAAAAGAAGAAAACATAAAGTTGTATCTTTTTCTTCAGCAAGGATATAAACACATGCTTTAGATACTCAGGGACTCAAGGGAAATCTATAGATTAGAAATTTTCATATTATTGTGTATGGGGGGGGAGAAATTGAGGTGAATTTATGAACAAACCACAAAACTAGCTAAAGTTTTGTAAAAGAGGCCTCATAGGAGAGGCTCAAAGATCTGGGATATTTAAATTGCAGAAAACTGAGAAGTGCCTAAACTGAGCTGGTGGAATAAAACTGGCCTATAAATAGTGGTTAGAGTCCTAATGAACCTGTCCTTTTTAAAGCAAGTAAAGAGGATTTTTAAAAAATTATTCTTCTTTAGTGGCCTACTAAGTGCACTATTTGAGAGTCTCTCAATGTAGAAAAAGATGTGTGTATTATATGCTAAACAGAAGTTTTCTTTCCGTTAGAGATAGGTAAAGAAAAAAGTTACCATAAATAATTTACTGCAGGAAATCATAGATACTACAAGACTATTTTAGATCTAACATTGAATTATACAAATAGTACCTTTGTAAAAATAAAACTCATAAAGAATATTATTTCTTGGTGAGTAGAGATGACTATTAAAAAGAAAATCATAAGGCAAAGGCAGAGGGAAGGGAAGATACAGTAAGTGGCCATTGTGCTCAGTTGAATCCTAGACAAAATGTTAAAAAACGTCCAAGTTGACGTTTAATTCTTCCTACTTCCCGTCCTCATATTCGGGCCCCAGGAATGCGGCTCCTGAGGACTCTCATTTCATGGTCTGCTCTGAACTGCACTGGTCTTAACTCTAAGTCCTCTAGTCAATTTTTCTGCATTCCTCAGGGATTTTTTTTTATCAGATAAATATCTGCTCATCAAAGAAGTAACTTATTAAGTCCTTGATGGGTACACCTTGGCTAGTGTTATTTTTGCCCAACTACCACATATGTTTTATAACAGGTTTCCATAATATTTTTAGCTTTATTCAAAGAAATGACTGTAACAATAGAGTTCAGTAGAACTTTTTAGTTCAGGGTGGGGAAGAGTAGATTTTGAGGGATCTAAACACTTCTTGGACATTCAATCATTAAGCAAAAAATTATTAAGCACTTGATATGTCCCAGACATGCTCTGGTCTTGATGACAACAGAGAATAACAAGGTATACGATGTCAATTTCTAATGGGATTGCATTCAGCTGGATTTGGGGAAGACACACTATGATTTCATACAGTGATAAACACCTCAAAGCAAAACAGGATGAGGAGATAGGGAGTGGAAGGGCAGGACTGAAGTGTGCTGTGGTGACTACTTTTTCAAGATTGGACTATCTGGCAACCCCTCTTTGAAAAAGTGATACTTAAGCTGAGAATCTGAGCGACATGAAGTTTTCTAGGTAAAGATTTGGGAGCAGAGAATATTTCAGGCAAATCCTCAAATAATATTAGACTTTGCATGAATACAACCAAAGATACCAGTAGTTATTATGCAATTAATAATGGTCTCTCCTCTAGAAGCTCTAGGAAAATGGCAGGAAATTCAAATCAAATTTGATATCTTCTGTGGTCTTTTTCTTCCTAGATTTCAATCTTCTAAAGTAGTTACAATAGACATTCTCTGCTTATGTAAGGGTTTATTGTTTATTCACTTTTATTAGTTTTTTAATGTTTATTCAATAAATATCTATGAAGCATATATCATGTGCTAGATTATATAGCAGTGGGCCCAACAGATAAAAAAATCTATATTCATATAGAGATTGCATTTTTGTGAGGGAGAAATACAATAAATAAAATACTTTTAGTTCCTTAAATCAAGAGGCATAACTTTACATTTTAACATCTTTGAAGTTAAATGACCTGATACTACCTTACATTCATAATTGGCAGCAACTGTGATACAAAAATAGTGCTGCATCTTATAATCAAAGGTATCTTAGATTTGATGAATCATCATTCAACCAAAAAAAAAATAAGTGCATAATTAGTGGTAAGTGCAAAAAGAGAAGAGTAAAGCAAGAAAGGGAATAGGAAGTGCTAATGATTTAGGGAGTGGTCTAGAGTCTGATATCACAATTTCACTTTATGAGTAGCAGAAGATTTTAAACATGGCCTTGAAATGGAATACCTTGTTGATATCTTTAAAGCCTCCTCTCCTTCCTACAACCAGAAATATGAATAGGAGTGTCTGATCCTCACTCAGATATGGTCAGTGGCAATAAGTACAGGTAGTGCAGCCAGCCAATCTATCAGTCGAGCCTGAATCACAGTTTCAATGAGTAAATTATTTCTCTGCAGATCTTTTGGGTAAGGCGTGAAAGTATAAGCATTTGGCTAAAGAATGCAGTCCTAAACCTTAGGGAAATCAAATCTTACAAAAAGCATTTTCATTTTTTTTCCTGGAATATTGACATTCTGGCTCCTAGAAGCAAAATCTCCAGTCAGACCTAGATCCTGTATGTGATAACCTCTCATGCTGTTTCACATTGGTTATTTTTCTCTTGAGTTTCAAGATAGATCACCAATTTTCCTCCATACTTTCTGAGTGCTTATGGATCTGGGTTCTCAGGGGTGAGAAATTTGGTAATCTTTGATAATCTTGTAGCCTCACCCTTTTCTTTCTGGACATTCTGAATTCTCTTTGATCCATTTCCAAACATAGAAGTCTCTGTGATCTTTGTTCATGGAGGTTTGTCAACTAATGCTAAGGCCCAAAAGCCCCATAGTTAAAATTCTGCAGTACCACAAACAAGCTAGAAATAATCAGTACTATGTAGAAGACGTTCAACATTTTGAACTATGTTCAAAATTCATTGGTTGTTTCCCCACAAATAACCTTAGAAAACACCCCTGAAAAGGCTGTGAGTTCAGAGTCTTTGAAAATATTAATTCCTTTAATAAGGTTGAATTAGAGGCAGAATTAGTATATAAAAAATTATTTCCTAATAATAATTTAAGTTAGAAATATAATTTCCATTCTAATGGAAAGAATTCTTACAGTTTTTGCCTAAAATAAAACAGCACTTATTTTAATGCTAAATGCAAGTAATAATTCATCTCTTATATTTCCCAGTGAAAAATATTACTTTATCTTTCTAATTTGCATCCTCTTGTTGCCTTTTCTTAGATATCACATTATCTTCGGTGCACATACTCATCTGTGTGTGCTTATGAGTGTTTATACCAATATGTGTTTTCAACCAAATTCAAGATTTATAGAGAAAAATATATGCTTACAATTTCATTAATAAAGATAAAGCTTGGTGGCTGGGGTGTGGCTCAGCGGTAAAGTGCTTGCCTTCCATGTGTGAGGCACTGGGTTCGATCCTCAGCACCACATAAAAGTATATAAACAAAATAAAGACACTATGCCCACGTACAACTATAAAAAATATTTTAAAAAAGATAAAGCTTATGTTAATTGGGTCAATTAGTGAAGGAATGCCTGAGGTCTCTGGACTCCATAAATTGTATTGTGTTCGTTTCTTTATGTCTCTCTCTGCTTAGGTTGTGACTGCCCAGCGATCTCACATGTCTTGCTAGTCCAAGCATTAGCATGCAGAGGCTTGACAGTCAGTAGACGCTCAATAAATAAATCTTGTACTGGAGTCTCCAACAGGCCCTAAAAGCAGTTATGCCATGAATAAGCAAGAATAGAAATGATAGGAATGAAGATTAAAAATAAACTTGTAACTCTGGTCTATATTTCTCTAAAATGTGCCCAAGCACCACATAGAGGATTATTACTAACGTACTTGTAAAGTTAATGCAGACCTCCAGGGCAGTAGCAGGTTTTATGAGCAATTGAGTCTGAGAGTAAAGGTTTTTGGCTGGTTTTTTTTCTTGGTGGTTGTTATTTGTAGTATCTGCAGTTGAATAAACCAAACTGCCACATCTAACAATTGTCAGTGCTTATTATCTATGTAATGCCAAACATAGCAAGATTCCCAGAACACTGGATTCCTACAATGGCTTCATTTCTTTCTTTTCTACAGTTGTGTGTGTGTGTGTGTGTGTGTGTGTGTGTGTGTGTGTGTGCACGTGCGTGCACGCACATGCTTTTTCACGTCATTAGTTATCTATTTAAAGGAGAAAGCATCTGAGAAAAATCACAGGGAGGCCTGAATTTAGCCCGTGCTGAATACAAATAAGAAAACAAAAATGAACCAGTTTTGGGTAGGGGCAGGTTTCACCTCACTTTCCAAATACTGATCAATCTGTAACATTTAAAACTTTTAATATGAAAGATGTTGCTCTCTCAAAATATGTCATGTGAACAGGAATGTCATGAAGTTGTATTATTAATATATAGCCCTTTTGCACGTATCAGGTTTCCAGGGTCCATATTAATGTATGTGGGCTATTATCATTCAGAATGCCTTTCTTTAAAATGTTAAATATCTATCCTCTATGCCTAAAGAATGATCTTTGGTGTCAGAAAAAGAAGTTTCCTTTTTTCAGCTGTCTTCCTCTCTTTAATCAGTCAGGTCTCTAGCAATTTATTGAGTGCTTACTAAGTGTCCTTTGCACTGGTAGATACTAAAGGGAGTAAGACTTGACTTTTCTCCTTGAGGAGCAACAGAGAAGACTTAGCACTGGACTGAGTAGTGTTATGGAGAAGCTGTGGAAGGCTTCACGTAAGTGGGAAGTGAAACCTGTGGGTGGGGGAGTGGGAAGAAGAGAGCTGGGTCTGAAAGTTTATACCTCTGTGCCATTCCTATGTGGAAGTCCTACCTCCTAAAGTGATGGTCTCAGAGGGGAAGTCTTTGGGAAGTGATTAGAAGATGGGGCAGGCCTTCCAGAAAGGGATTGGTTGCCTTCATAAAAGAGGCCTGAGGGAGCTGTCTTACCCCTGCCACCATGTGGGTAACAGCAGGACGGCACCATCAAGACCCAGAAACCAGCTCTCACCAGACAATGAATCTGCTCAAGGAGTCACAGCCAAGTTCCCTCACACCTATGCCTGTTCTCCTTCCAAAAGAAAAACCACCTGACCAGTGCTTTGTGCATTCCACCCTTCTTCCCTTCTAGGGTTTGTGTTTAAATAGATGTTTAGAAATTAAAACTACACTGATGGAATATCACTCCAGTCAGAATGGCAGTTATCAAGAATACAAGTAATAATAAATGCTGGTGATGATGTGGGGGAAAAGGGTCACTCATACATTGTTGGTAGAACTATAAATTGGTGCAACCACACTGGAAAGCAGTATGGAGATTCCTTAGAAAACTTGGAATGAAACCACCATTTGACCCAGTTATCCCACTCTTCCATTTATACCCAAAGGAGTTAAAAATCAGTATTATACAGTGACACAGCCACATTAATGTTTACAGAAGCTCAATTCACAATAGCTAAGTCATGGAACCAAGCTAGGTGCCCTTCAACAGATAAATAGATAAAGAAAATGTGGCAAATATACACAACAGAATATTACTCAGCCATAAAGAAGAATGAAATTATGGCATTTTCTAAGTGTCCTTTGCACTGGTGGATACTAAAGTGAGTAAGACTTGACTTTTCTCTTTGAGGAGCAACAGAGAAGATTTAACACTGGACTGAGTAGTGTTATGGAGAAGCTGCAGAAGAACTTCATGTCATGTGAAATAAGCCAGTCCCCCAAACCAAAGGCCAAATGTTCTCTCTGGTATGTGGATGTTAACACACAATAAGGGAGGATGGGAAGGGGAAGAATAGAAATCCATTGGATTAGACAAAGGGGAATGAAGGGAATGAGAAGGAGAATAGGAAAGACAGAATTAATCAGACACAACTTTCCTATCCTTCTATATGAATACACAACCAGGGTAACTCCCCATTACAACCACAGAATAGGGTCCAAATTAGAATGTTATACTTCCTGTATGTATAATATGTCAAAATGCACTCTACTGCATGTATATCTAAAAAGAACAAACAAAATAAAAACTTCACAAGAAAAAAAAATAAACAGGAAAATCTTAAAGACAAAAAATAGGTGGTTAAACATTAAGTGAAAGGAATGTGTACACGTACATATATGGTAGCATTTAATCCTCTATCTTCTGCTACGTGTCGTGATCATTTTGTGTATTACAAAACAGATCTGAAAACATATAGGTGGGATCAAAATTTGCAGATAGGTCTATCTAACATGAAACCCATTTTATAAACTCTTTCCCTTATATAACACTTTAAAAAAATGAAAAATAAAAGAAAGAAGAAAAATAAAAAGAAATCAGCTAGCCAACCAACCGTTTCTGGGATCAGATGGGTGTTGCTCATATGTGTATATGGTATCCTCTAAATTCATGAAGACAAAGCAATTCTTACCAACATAAGCTGGGCCCCTATTCACTTGCAGAATCCCCACCTGGTTGCCAATCTCCTTTCAAAGCCATGAAACCAAAAATCAATGCTGGAGCTGGAATTGTAAAATGCACAAAATTCTGCTCCAGCTTCCCAAGTATGAGGAATGCATGTATGTAATAGCTTTATACCATGTATGTGGGAGCTAAAACCAAACCAAAGAGCCAAGGCAAGCAATCTCTGAACATCCCTCTGGACTTTTAAGATCATTGCTTCCCCAAATCAATGGGAGCAGGATTCAGTTGCAAATTTATATAAATCACTTCCTGATTTCCTACTTTGATCAATGTTTCTCTCACTGGGTATGTAACCTTCTTATAGAAAACTTATTATCTGAACAAAGCATTCATTAGATAACTTCACATTGTTTTAAAGAAACTTGCAAAATGTTTTATAAAATAGGGATTTTTCAGAATCTTCTCCACTTCTATATATTTTAATGAAAAAATAGTAGTTCAAGGACAGCACGCATGTTAAATATATGATTATATATATATATATATATATATATATGTTAGGAGTCCAGTGATGAAATTGAATCAGCCTAAAGAGTGTGAAGCTTAATATATTCTGGGTCCCACCACCAAGAACTTTGATTTAGCACTCCTCCAGGGCCCATGAAGTTGCATATTTATATGCAACCAGGAGATTCTGAAAAAAAATTTGAAAAATACTGTTCTGTTCTATGATGACAGGGAGGAGGAGGAGGAGGAGCAGGAGAAGCAGGAGTTGTGACTTGCTTTCTAATTTTTCCAGTTTTGAGAATCAGAACCAAACATCTAGTTTTAAGAAAAAGGATTCTAGTTGCTGCCTCAGGATGCTATAAATACTTTGCAAAATTTAGAACGTATTTTATTTCTTACTGAATTTCAGTCACTAAAAGATATGCGAACGGCAAATACCCCAGTGCTATGAATTAAGAATTACAATGAGACCATCAAAATCTAATTTATCAGGAATTAAGTGGCACTGCTCTATAAATACTTCATCAAAAACTTGGAGCAAGACTCCTGTGGAGCAGATCTAAAAAGGGCAGGAATATTTGTTATTTCCAACCAGCATATAAGTTCCGCCAATCAGAATTGCAAAGCTGGCTTTTCATGTCTTCATATCTTCCAACTGTGTCTAAGCACAGCTCAGATTCCTGAGCTCTGGGGTCTATGGTTCTCAGGTTAAGAAATTCTTGACTAGCCTGTTGAGGTAGTTTTGGAACTAGCTCATCATCCAGGTATTTACTGTTCTCTCAGGATAAGAACTCTACCCTGAAGGGTACTGGCCAGTTTCAGGGATTCTGTGGAAATACTCATGGGTTGTGGAAAGACTCATTAGTTCCACAAAGGCTAGTGAGGGTGTAAGTACAAGAAGAGGGTGTCATAGTTGATGAGCAACTGAATTCAGCCTAGGCAAGATACTCTTCTCTCACACATATAAGCTCACTTAATTTCAATTAAACATCACAGCTAGCCTATATTTTATTTTTTCATTTTTTAAAAAATATTTATTTTTTAATTGTAGTTCAACACAATACCTATATTTATTTATTTGTTTATTTTTATGTGATGCTGAGGATGGAACCCAGGGTCTCGCACGGGTCAGGCGAGCACTCTGCCGCTGAGCCACAACTCCAACCCCTTAGCCTATATATTAGAGATGTGGCTCAGATAAGTTAAGCAACCCTCCCAAAATTACATAGCCAGTAAACAATAAGTTTTAGTTTCAGATGAAAGCAATCTGATTATCAAGGCCCAATACCTCATGTCCAAGGAGATCACATAAGAAACTTTTTGTGTTTCCAAGGCATAAAAGATTATCTTCTAATGCTTCTCTGAGGCCAAAATAGCACTAAAGTGGACAAACAAGACTGAGGAGAAATTAAGGAAATATGGATGACATTATGAGATAAGTTTCAACTTTTTTTTTAAACTTTTGGACACTGTGAAATATATTTGAAAGGAAAACATATGCAAAACAGCTAGAATATAGCAGAGAGAAAGGAGAAGCACGCATGCAACTTGCTTCAATTTTTCAATATCAGCTAATAAATGAGGAAAAGATGATGACGAAGGGGCACATTTTCAATTAAAAGCAGCACTATTCAAGCTCAGCGTGATGCATGTTCTGCAATAGTAAACAACATTGCACAACTGTGATAACATCTTATTTATAGAGAGCTTAACGTACTAGGAAGGATTTGTTCCATGCTGCTTCAATTCAAATCATAATTCCATAAAACATTTTGTTAGGTAGGCAATAAAGAGACTATAATAAGTAGGGCATGGTGGTTCACACCTGAAATCCTAGTGGCTCAGGAGGCTGAGGCAGGAAGATCAGGAGTTCAAAGCCAGCCTCTGCAAAAGTGAGATGCTAAGCAACTCAGTGAGACCCTGTCTCTAAATAAAATATAAAATAGAGCTGGGGATGTGGCTCAGTGGCCTAGTGCCCCTAGTTCAAGGCCTAGTACCCCCTCTCCCCAGAAACAGACTATAATGTTTTCTGTGATTTTACTGCCACTCAGGTCCTTGCTATGACATTGCCTTGATTTATTTTATTCAGAACACTTGGTACTACCTGAAGTTAATTTGTGTGTTTATTTGTTTTTTAGCTACAGTCTCTATTAGAAGGCAATCTCCATGTGAGCCATCTGGTTTACCACTGTGTATCCCGTGCCTGCATCTGTGCCTGTAATGTCATAGAAACTTGATGCAAATTTGTTCAAGAGATTAATAAGTAAGGAAGTAAAAACACTTGCATTATCTCTTTTAAAAAGTTATAGTGGAGTTTGACCTGGTGGCACATGCTGGTAATCACAGTGACTTGGGAGGCTGAAGCAGGAGGATCATAAGTTCAAAACTAATCTCAGTAACTTAGTGATATGCTATCTCAAAATAAAATATAAAAGGGTATGGAGGGCGGCGTAGCTCAGTGGTAGAGCACTCCTGGGTTAAATCCCTAGTTCCACAAAACTAATAAAACCAAAATTGTTTACATTTATGTTTTAGATATGGTGGTAGAAGAATAATAGCAGCATCTGATAGTCAGCATTTGACTTCATTACCTGTAGATATATTTTTAAATATTCATAAAAATAGTGGACCTTCTTCATCCACAGGTTCTACATTCTATGTTTTGCATCAAAAATAGTAGAGAAAAAATTTACATCTCTATTAAACACATATAGAATTTTTTTTCATTATTCCCTAAATAATATAGCATAACAATAATTTACTTATCATGTACATTGTATTTTAGGTAGTATAAATAATCTAGAGATGATTAAATATACAGGGGGATATGTGCAGGTCATATGCAAATGCTATTCTATTTTACATAGGGACTTGAGGGCATCCACAGAGTTTGGTATCCAAAAGGGGAAGGGTCTTGGAACAAATCCTCTAAGGACACTGAGGAACAACTGTGTAGATATTCTGTATAAATATAAATGCATATTGCATATAAAATCTAATATTTATTGTGTATATGTGCTTACTTTGTGCCAGGCACATAGCATTAACTAATTTAATCCAGCAACATCACCATGAATTTAGACCAGTATTTTTTATCCTCTTCTTTTTATAGATGTTAAATTGAAGCCCAAGAAGGTAGGACAACTTAATCATGTTTTCCAGCAAGAAAGTGATGGGATTCAACCATAACACATCTTACTCCAGGCTCCATAGTCTCAATCATCCACCACATTTTACTGCCTTTACAGTATGCACTGATATTACACATAGATATAAGTGGATTTTTTTTTTGGTACAAACATGGTGGGAATCATTATATAGTTAGATGATAACTTTTAAAAATTCCATGATGATCCTCGCATTTTATTAGATCTCTAATTTTACAAATTTGATGCAAACACTTGTATAAAATGTAGATGTGACCTTCTCTCAATTAGTTACAAAGAGGAAAACAGTAGCTTTATAAAGGGGCAACACTTTGACCTGGAGACCAGAATTAAACTGCCAATGAGAAGAAGACAGACATCATGTGTGGTGGAAGGAGCATCTTGAGATGGACACCACCTACATCTAATGACACTGAACCTGACTCTAATTATAAAGAAATGTTAAACAAACACAAGTGGAGGAATAGCTCATGGAACAGCTGTCTGTAAAACAAAAATGCCAGGGTCCTGATCAACAAAGACAGCTCGAGGAGCTGTTGCAGGATAAAGCAGAATGAAGATAAAGGGCAACTAAATTCAATGGGTGAGCCTAGGCCCAATCCTGAAGAAGGAAAATATCACAAAGTTCACTGTTGAATAAATCGAGAGAAATGGAATAGGAATTCTAGAGGACATTAAAGCTTTCTAGAATGGTAATTTCTTTGCTTTGTTAATATTCTATGGTTATATAAAGGGTCTCTTTGTTCTTAAGAAAGACACATGAAAGTGTAGGGGAAGATGCATGCCACCCACTCTTAAACGGGTCAAAAAATAACAGCAAATTTTTAAAAATGGGTGAGTCTCTACAGAATGTATAAGGGAGTTCTCTGTCCTTCTTGTAATTTTTCTTTTGCAAATTTAAAAATATTTCAAAATCTAAATTGAAATTTAGATAAGGTAAAAGATAAATACCTCCAAAACAAAAATAAAGGAAAGGTGCTTCAAAGAGTCCTGGAGTTTATGACTTGATGTAAAGGATTTACATGGGCTAGGAGAGAGACAGCGGCTCAATGTCTACCTCACCTGGGCTTCAGGTCTAGTGACCACACAGGTTTGATCTGTTGGTTTTGTTTTCATGACTCAGTCATAGGGATCACAGTGGTTGTCACTAATCATGCCCACTCAACACTAGAATTCTATTTTTCACTTGCAAAACAGCTATCTTTCATGCTTGCAAAGTGTCCTGTACTCCTTAACCATTCTCTGATACTAAAAGTGCTCACACTGTGTATCTTGCTGTGAAGTAGAGAGAGAGAGGGCTTAATAGGTTAATAGGTCACTGAGTGTTAGACCCAGAGAGAGATGTGGCATTTATTTATCTCTATCTTCAGAAATTGCACAATTTAAGTAATAGGGCAAAATTATGTACTAGTAGAAAGAGGCAAAATGTGAGTCTGGGAGGTAGAGAATAACAAGTGAGCAGCAGAATAAGTATTTATTACATTGTCATCTGATTTTTACTTTGAGATTTTGGCTTACTTTAGCGTATGGCACATATTGGTTGCTAAAATATATCATAGTTGGTGAAGCAAGAATTTGTTTCTTATTTGCTACTCTGAGGTCTAAAATTTCCTAGTTTTGATGGGTTTCTTTTTTTTTTTTTAATCACAAAAGTATGAAATATAATTTGCTCTGATTCAGTCCCCAGAACTTCCCCTTCCTTCTCCCTGTCTCTGTTCCCTGCCCTCTACTTCACTGATCTTTCTGCAATTTATAGTTTTCTTTAAAAAAAAATACTGAGATTACAGGTGCCACAATATGTCAGTGCTTAATTTTATGTGATCGTGATCATTATTGATAAACAGAATTTTTAAAATGTTCTCCTTTAATTAGTCACAAACGGTGAAAAAAATATAGTACCAAATCATTAAAATACATGTTAAGAAATTGTTTGGCTGGGTGTGGTGGTACACATCTGTAGTTCCAGCTATTTGGGAGGCTGAGGCAGGAGGATCACTTGAGGCCAGCCTGGGTAAGAGAGAGACACTGTCTCAAAAACTAAACAAAAAGTAAAAAGAAGAAGAAAGGGAAAAAAATGTGTTTTGTTTTTGTTTTTTGTTTGTTTTTTAATATCAGTGATTCTAGCCACCTGATGAGAAATCTTGCTGTCTCGCTGTTTTATGGTGCATTGGTAAGGCAAATCATGATTCCATTATTATTTATAGACCCAGAGCTAGGAAATTACTTCTAGAGCCTTTAAATTGAATAAGGCATTAATATGGCTTATTTCTAATGCTGATAGATGGAGGAAAGTAAGGTGCTTCTCTAAGAACTTAGAAAGTAAGAATGTAAGATTACTTTCCTAACACTAAAAAATGCATGATATTACTCTTATAAAAGTAAACCAAGAGAGTGCTGGCAAGAGTAAATAAATACATTTTTGGGGGAGGAAATACACAAAACAACCCCCCAATCAGGGTGTTTAGAGTATTATTTAAGGAAGGAATTAATGTATACGATTATAATTAAGAAAGACAAAATATAAACAGCTGCATATGGACAATGAATAAATACAGGATTTTATACAAGAGCAGGTAGAGCCTTGAAAGGGGGAGTCTATGGACCAATGACGTGGTTCCTTGGTTAAGAAAGATTAGGTACTCTCTGGAGGGCAGGTGGCTCCTCAGCCTTATCCAGGCCTGGATGAAACGCTCAAGACTGGCTTCCTTCCTTGCTGCATTTCTTTTCCCCACAAAACTCCCTTCTGCATTCTGCTACTCAAAGCAGGAGAACATGATGAGCAAGTGAATTAGAGATTTTGTTGCATTTACCAGTGGACTTCTCAGGCTGGGGGAAGACTTCATCCCTGTTTCACACAGGAATTTCCTGAATGCAGTTAGCAATATTAGGCTCCTGTCCCATCATGCCATGGCTGACTGTAAAACCAGAGACCAGTTCCTGGAAATTGATGGTCATGCCAAAGTGCTGCTAGATTAAAGGAACTGCACCCCACATACACTCCTTAAATGGGAGCTGTCTCTTATAATGCTCAGAGTGTAATCATTGTAAAAGCCATCATTCTGCTAATTAACAATAATTAATTTCACAACCCTAGTTCCACAACCTATTGGTCTTGATGTTATTGCAAACTACAAACCTACAGCAACTACAGCATTATATCAATGGGTGAAGCAGTGTCTCCCAAGGCCTCCATCCTCTGTTTTATCAAGGCTGGATGGAAAGAGCTAAAATGAGATGGAGAGCTAAGGGGCCTGGGGCCAGGGATGGGTACTGAGGACAGGCTTCAGTCAGGTTAAGCACTGGTTTTCCAAATGGTAGGCCAGAGGGCCTTAGGAGCATGCAGCAGACCACTAGGCAGCACAGACGGAAGGAAGTGAAGCTCGCTCTTCCCCATCAAGGGAAGGCACATTTGCCTCAACAGCTGAAACTCAATTCCAGAGTCATGTGCCCAACTACTATTTCCCCCAATCTCACACTCTTCACAGTCCCACAATTTGCTCTTTAAACATACTGTCCTTCAGTGGCTGAGGCTATCCCCTGGCAGGGATATAATTTACTGTCTATGGAATGCCCCCTACACGCCAGGCAATATATATACTTCATTTGTTTGTCTCATGTTATCCACCAGAGTGCAGATGACTAAGTTGTTATAAAATATACATGTGTTATGTGTGTTATACATGTATATGTGTTATATATACATTCATATAATGCTTAATATACGTAAATATGCACATGTAAGATTTAGATGAAGAAAAGGAGGTCTAAGAAAGTTAATTAATGCAGGTCAAAAGTCATCCAGCCCACCGGAAACAGTGGGGCACACGTGTAATCTCAGCTACTTGGGAGGCTGAGGCAGGAGGGTCCTAAATTTGAGGCCAGCCTAGGCAATGTAGTGAGATCCTGCATCAAAATTAAAAAACAAACAAATAAATAAAAGGACTAGGGTATAGCTCAGTAGTAAAGTGCTCCTGGGTTCAATCCCCAGTACCTCACCCCTCCCCAAACCTCACCCAACTTGTAGGTAGAACAGGTTGAAATTTTCATCTGTCTATGTTCATGTTCCTACTGCATATATTAAGACACACTAGGGAAATTCTCTAGCCAATTAGTGCCCATCTTACCTCAGATCCAGACCACTGTCTAAGAAGCTTGTCTTAGAGGAACAAGAATCCCTGAGGAATTGTAGGAATAAAACAGTTCTTCTTCTCTGCCTTTAGAGATTGGCCTTTGCTGCCTGCCCCCCAACCCCCTTCATCACCATCATCACCATCATCACCATCATGCCAGAATGTTCAAGCAGGACAAACACAATTTTGCATAAATTGCTCTTTAATTTTTATTGCCATATGGATTTTTACCTTCTGGGTGTTTTTATACTTAATGTCATATTGTTCTAAACAATTATGGCAGATAGGATCCATCTACATCCTTTCAAATGTTCACAATTCTGGATACCAGTCACACTTTTAGAATTCCAGTGTATTTCAGAGGAAAGCACATGGACAAAACACTGCAGTGTCCTCAAACAGCAAACAGAACCCTTGCTGAAGAATTCAAATGTCCAGGAGAACACAGACCACATTTTGTACCCTATAAAGGTTCTGGAACAAGCTGGCATTCAAGAAATACTAAATAATATACCCATTAAACTTAAATTACCATTCAACATTTCAGGATAATTTTATACCTTCATGGAATGGATTTCATTTTCATAACAGTACAAAGAAAATTATTTAAACTGCTACTTGTAGATTATGCTTATAAAACCCTACAGCCTCCTCCCACACCCTACTCCTGCCCAGGGTTATTTTAAAAATGTGAATAGTGTTACCATTGTTATTCTTCATTTTTTTAATAAGAAAGGGAAATGAGAGAAACAGTGATTTTTCCAATGTGACACAGGATTACAGATCAATTGTTTGCCTCTCGCTTAGTCAACTGTACTGTTATGTCCCTAGTCTATGTTTCCCAGAGAAATGAATTTTCTCTCTTTATCCACATCATTGCCAAAGATATAAAGTTATTCAAGACAATATGAGAAGGCACTTTGCATTAGTAGTAGTCAAACCATAGAATTTCTAAAGTTTCTTAAAAATTTGAAATCACTTCAGAAAGAACACACTCAATATAAAACCAGATAAATCTATAAAATATATAAACAAAATATATAATAATTATGTGATTTTGATATCTTTTCTGAACACTGTAGAATGTGATCAACACAAAAATGAAGGCCGATGCCCTTCTTAATTGGTGACTGGTCAGCGCCTATTTCTCTCACCCTTTCTTGGAGAACAATTTCTTTCCATCACTCTAGACATCAATTCTAGATGGGAATAGCCATGTTCTTGCACGGTCCTTGGCCACAGAGGATGGTCACAGAGAGGGTATGGCATTCGTGGCCACAGTATTTGGTGCAGGAACAGGCAAGAATCCCAAGCCAGGTCAATCCAAATCTTCTCCTGAAATTTTGCTAGTTCTAGATAAGAAGGAAGAATTTTCTTCTCAGATACTGTGAAGATGTGAGCCTAGAACCTGTTGCCAGAGCCCATGTCTCCACAGGCTGAAGAAGGCAAGCCCACTGTGAAGGAGGAATCGAGCTGAGGCACAGACAGGAAAGCAGGCAAGAGTGTTGAAAGCATTTCAGGCCAGCCTCCAGGTGCCCTTCCTATATCTGCATGTATGTTCTCATAACCCCCTTTGTTTATGGTAGCTCAAATAGAGTTTCTATCATTTGTAGGCAAACAATTCTGATTAATACAATTTCTATGCAAAGCTGAAAGTGATATTTCCCAACCATTTCTCCAGCGATACTAGAGGGCTTATGAGTGTAAATAATAGAAGTCCAATTTAATTCAACCGAATTCATTAAGTTCCATTGTCACATTTTTGAAATACCTAAAGACTTAAACTGAGCAACAAATATACCATTTATGGTAACTTTGAGATATTTATATTTTCAGTGTTGTATTCTTTTGAGAAAATAGGTGATATTTATTAATATGATTAATGATATCAGAGTTTATCATAATGTAATAAACTTTGAATTATGATTTTCAACCTATTTAAATGCCCCTGTATCAATTTCATTGAAACATTTATAGAACTGAAAATGGAGAGTTAATGGGTTAAACACCCTGGTTGATTTATTTGCTCATATAACCAAGTGCTCAGAAAGGCAAGGATGGAACCTGGCTCTGAGAACTCTGGGCACCAGGGGCTTATCACTAGCTGTGTCTTATCTCTACTTTTCTTTGTATGTTAACTCCATATATCATTCTGATTTTCCTTACTGGGAATAAAATTGGCCACCCACAGCTTAGGAATCATCTTTGTGACTGTAGAGGAAAGAGGTCTGTTATGGTTTAGATATGGGATATCCCTCAAAAGCTTATGTGTGAGACAGATCAAGAAAGTTTGAAATGATTGGGTTATGAGAGTTTTTAACCCCATTAGTGCATTAATTCTCTGATAGGGATTAACTGGCAGGTAAGGTGTAGCTGAAGGAAATGGATCACTGGGGGTATGTTTTGGGGTTATGTATTTTGTCCCTGCTGAGTTAGAGTTCTCCCTGCTTCCTGATTGTCATGTCCTAAGCTTCTTTCTTTCACTATGATATTCTGTCTCACCACAGGGATAGATCAATGGTGTTGGCCATCTATGAACTGAGACCTCAGAAACCATTAGTGTCAAATAAACTTTTCTCCTCTAAGATTATCAGGTCTTTTGGTTGCAGCAACAAAAAAAAAAAAAAAAGAAGTAAAATAACATCTTCCTTCTTCTCATAGAACAATCCAGTTAGCAAAACTCAGAAATTACTCAGATAAACCTGGCCTGAACAATATGCTAATCTCTGAACTAATAATCACTCTGGCCAGTGGATCTTCTTTAGGCAGCATAGTTGGCCAATTCCTGCAGTCTGAGAAGTAGAATTCAAAAGAAGAAGGCTGCTCTGATTTGGATCAATTGACAGGCGTATGAAGAGAAGCGGTTTATAAGAGGATTGCTGGTCAAGAGAAAAGTGTGAAACAAAGAAACAATATATGTTCTTTTCTTCCTTTGTTAACAGTTTGGTGCCTATCTTTCCACAATTTTTTTCGATAGTGAGAAAACTGATAAATATAGGGAAGTTCCAATGAATCTGCTTTTGCTGGATGCATTCCAGTATTTGAAACAAAGCAAAGTAAACACAATGGGAGTGTAGCTCTGTGGTAGAGGGTGTGCTCAGCATGTGCAAGGCCCTGGGCTCAACCCCCAGCACCAAATAACAAACAAACAAAACATGATTAGCATCTAGGTTTCTCTGTTTCTAATAGGCATTCTGCCTACTCTAGGATCAAGAGAAAAACAGAATTTCCCAAAGAAAGCTGGAGTACAGACACAGCCTTGGGTGTTGGGTTTACATTCCATGTCTGACTTTTTTACATCATTCCAAACAGAGCTTACCCAGATACTCTTCTGATAAAATCCTGAGATGGCTGTCACATCTCTGAAGATATGTTCCTACCACTCTTCTGAGAACATAGCATATTTTCAACTGATAGATGATTAACTACCTTGGGATCTAACACAAGTATTTTCATCAGTTTATTGATGTTCACAGTTTTTTTAAATTTTAAAAGCATAAACATATATCTTAAAAGAATTTTCATATTTGAAAGGAAGTTTCATGCCATTGCATTTTGGTCATGCTTTTAAAATTACCCATAAGTCTTCATAGTATAGGCTAGAGTAAGCAGTGGTTCTTATGCCTTGGGGTTCATGCCCCTGGGCAGTCTATTCTCTGATTGAACCATGACTGTTATATGAGACCAGGAAAGCAAAATAGGTGGTTTTTGAAATAAGGTGACTTTACCACTGTCCCCTGTCCTCTTGCTTTATTTACTCTTAAGGAAGTCAGATACCATACTGTGAATATTCAAGACCCTTAGTACAGAGACATATGTGGAAAGAAACTAAGTTTTCCTGTTTACAGCTGCCATCAACTTGCCAACTGTGTGTGGAGGGGCACCTTAAGCCCCAGTAAAGCCTATTCATGATGTCCACCTCAGGGGACATTTCAGTGAAACTCTTGAAAAGATGGAACATGAACTGCCCAGTCAAGCCATTCTCAAACTCCTGGCCCATGGTTACTGTGAGAAATAATAAATGTTATTTTAAGCAACTGGGGATTATTTGTTACACAGCTAGAAATAACTAATATATAGGTTAATAAGCAAAATAAATTTTTAAAATTTATTTTGTTAGTCAGTAAGCTTAGCAACCTATTCTTCTGAATTATTAAAGTCAACCTTAAGAGGTGAACTTAGATCACATCGCCATTTTTTCTGTTGCCTTCTTCCTGTTGGGTCTACTATTCTGAGAAGTGCTTATCTCTAAGGTACTCTTAGTTCTAATAATTAGACATTATCTTCAACCAATGAGATCTTTGTTGCACAGAAAATTGGAAACACTGTTTCCTTTGCCAGTAGTAAAAAATCAGGCAAGGCTGAGGTCACTGGCAAAAGAATACAAAGTAGCAAAGTGAAGAAATATCTCTATCCCACCCAATGGGTTTTCCTTCAAGTGCTAAACAGGCCTAAACCTTAAAAAACATACTGAACAAAAGTGCTGCTGTTATATATTTTAGAACTTTTGTTGTTTACTTTCACTAAGTAAGTTGTTGAGAAAATCTGTGCTGCTGAAATATTTTTAGTTATGTAAACTCCCTGTTAATTGCTAAAGGAAGGGGTTTTGGAAACACTCATGCTAATATTTGCTTTCTTGAGCACCAACTGTCCCTCAGCTACATGTTCAAAGAATTCAAAGATTTACAACTTGGAATGGAGAAGAAAAGGCAAAGGCCTAATTTTTTTAAACAATTATTTTTAGAAAAATTTAAGTTAATTTAAGGCACTCTAGGAAGGGTATCAATGAATTGTATTAATATCTGAAATTCAGACTGTAACATGAAGTAATCTGAGAATTTGTCCCCCGCCCCTTTAGCTCTAGGGTTTAAAAAGAATAATCTTTCCAAGTTAAAAATCATTGTCCTTTAGAAAGTAGATTAGTGGTTGCCTGGGGTGGGGGCAGGAGGGATGGGAAATGACTATTAATGTGTCCAAGGTTTCTATGGGGGTGATAAAATTGTTCCCAAATTGAATTATGAAATTGTTGCACAAGTATATATACATGGTAAAAACTGTTGAATCGTATACTTGAATTTTGTGATAATTAAATTTTATCTCAATGAAGCTGTTTTTAAAAATTATAATCGATGACCCTGAAACATTTAGCCAAAGGACTAACAGTGTGCAAAAAGTCAGCAAAAGAATGGTTGTTTCAAATATTACCTTCCTCCTGCTTCTAAGCAGTTACATATGCAAAGCTAAGGTTGAAACCAAATTTTAAGATAGTACATGTAAAAAAACAAAAACAACAACCCTAACAAGAAAATTGACTTTAAGCTTAAAGGTTTATTTTATCTTGTACTCAGATTATAAATTTGATAGATTTTTTAACTGTCAGACCTAAAGATGTAATATAACAACAGCTGCAGAGTTTTGCAGTTATTACTAGGGCAAATCTATAATGCAAAAGTGAAACTATTACTAGTAAAAAGGTACTTTTTCCCACAGACATTACTGTAACCACAATAAAGTACATCAGTTATTTTGCATTTTAATTCTTTCAAAGGATTTTAAAGAAATTGTTTTCCTCTTAGTTACTACTTTAAATATACAAAAGTCACTCTTAAATGATGTACATTAGGTACATTATAAACATTAAGGTTCATTTTTTGGTTACTATTTGGTTATTATTATTTTTTTTGGTTGGTTTTGTTTTGTTTCCTTTAAACATTTGGTAATTTAGCAGAAAAGAAAGAAAGAATCTGTTAGCTAGATTTTGTTGATTGCCTTTAAAATAAAAGTATTTGAGGGAAGTAAAGGTTAATTCTTAATAAAAGGCCAAAAGCATTATAGATACCCTAAGTATAACTATAAATTTACAAATTAAGAAACAAAACAAATTTTTCTTAAATGTCACAGATTCAAATTATAATGGAAAGTAATCAAATACAATATTTCTAAGTAAAAAAGTCAGGAAAAAAAGAAAGACCACTACTGCCTGGTTCCATTGGTATTATGTTCTAGAAAAGACAAAACTATAGGGAAGAAAAGAGATCAATGTTTACCAGAAACTGTGGACACTCATTGTAAAGGTGCCCGGAGGGACCTTCTAGATGACAGACAAGAGACATTCAGCATCCTGATTATGGTTGTCATTACTTTACTGCACATGTGTCAAAACTCAAGTCAATTGTGCATTAAAGGGGGTGACTCTTAATGTAAGTAAATTAGACCTCATCTTCTGATATAAATATAATTAAGTATCTACATATATTATAAATATTAGATTTAACTTTTCAGATCAAAGAGTATGCTGTTAGAGTTAACTACATGTTGCTAAAGGTACACTGTATCCTCAAATGAAAACTGAATATTTATTGGGGTCATATATATAATTTCCAAGTCAACAGTTGATTATTATTATTTTTTAATCTTCGCTGTGGAAAACTACGGGTCTAACATGAAAATCCCACCACCCAAAGAAAACATTTTAGGGGTGATTTTTGAGTGTTTTTTTTTGTTGTTGTTGTTTGTTTGTTTGTTTTCATTATGCCACCCTTGCCAATGGCCTTGTTTTAATTATCAAAATGTTGACTACCTGTCCAGAGAGAACGCATCACAGTGTCCCTACAAACCAATTCTGACATATGTGGACTTTCACATTGGCAAAGACACACTCCCCCAATGGGATAGTCTGGATGGAAATTTTAACTCTTTAGACATTATAACAATAGCTCCTATAATGCAGAGGATCAAATGCTTTACAGGTACTTACCTATATTACTCACTTACTTGATTACCAATTGTTTTATCCTCTTATAATTCCTCTATTGCATACTAATATCTATATAGATATGGGTGTTTATCTGGCACATATATGTTCGTGCTACACATCTAATAAATTAAACAGGAGAGGTCTATATCCAGATCTTTTCAGTTGGAAAGTCTACTTTTATCTCCCATTACAGTATTAGTTGAAAGTAGAGGCAATGTGACATGTGTCCATTTCTTTGCAATCTCTACCATACCTTCTTGAAGGTAGTGCATGTAGTACATGGTTTTATGTTGTTGCATGAGAACTGACTCATTGATACTCATCACAGGATTTCATGCTATTATAATATTTAATCCTGTATAAAATATTTTTGGATGTATACTTATATTGAGTTATAAGAAAGGGCTTCAACCTTGATCAATAACAAAATTGATTTTTAACTTATCCTTGAAAGTAATGGTCATTTTATTATATTTAAAAAATGACAAATGCAAAAGTATTTCCTCTTAGCACTATAATCCTTGGGGGCATAACTTGTTTAAAATACAATGAAATTTAAGATGACATTTGACTGTGGTTGTGATGATCTCTGTAGATGGGTGTTCAACATCCTTTCCATCATCACCCTAATGTGCCTGCCTATTCTGCAGAGGCTGGAAAATCTCCCAGACTCCTTGCAGCTGGGTCCCAGAATTGATGTAGACAAGCCCACAGAGCCAATTGTGCCAGAGTAAACCCCACTTTTGTTGCTTTGGCTGGTAAGCACTGTGGAGGTGTTGGGCTTTCTTGTGACAGCTTGCATGAAACACCCCCAATGTCTATTCACTAGCCTCATAGGTGTTGAAGGCAGGAGGTAGGGCATCAGTTTTGATGATAAGGTCATTAATGAGTATGAAGTGGTTCTGGAACCAGCAGCTATGGCAATAGCCTCCTGATGATGACAGTGATAATGTACATATCAGGCCTGGAGGAGAGGCAATAGCTACCTTGGGTTTCCTGTTCTGTTGCATGGCTTTGTGAGTTGTCCTTCAACTTGACCTCAGTTCTGTTTCTTTAGCCATTTCAATGGTTCTTAAGCCATTTAATACCCATGATATTCCTGCTTAAACTAGCTTGAGCACACTTTATTCTCAGCAAATGAACCCTGACCAATGCAGAAATGAAATGAATAATAGTCATCTACAGACAAAAATTAAATAGATGGAGACACAGCACTGTCAATCAATACAATGATCAAAATGACTCATGAGCCTCACTAAAAGGAATGGATTTACAATGTAAGTGCAAACGGACACTCTATTTGTCACCTAATGAAGTCTAAAGAGAAGGTCAAATACTGCATGCAAATAGAACATTGCCTGAAATAAAATATTGATCAGGAGCTGAAAATTTGTTGTAGTTCCTTTGATAGCTTTATTTAAAAGTGAGGGCTGGGGATGTGGCTCAAGCGGTAGCGCGCGCTCGCCTGGCATGCGTGCGGCCCGGGGTTCGATCCTCAGCACCACATACCAACAAAGATGTTGTGTCCACTGAGAACTAAAAAATAAATATTAAAAATTCTCTCTCTCTCTCTCTCTCTCTCTCTCTCTCTCTCTCTCTCTCTCTCCCCCTCTCCTCTCTCACTCTCTCTTTAAAATAAATAAATAAATAAATAAAAGTGATATTAGGCATGATTAAGTAGAAGTGAGTAGGAGTGAAGTCAGTGATTTCTCATGAAAAATATTTATGAATGAAAACATTTCTAAGATATGCTAATTATATGGAATCCTAATGACTTTATTTAGCCATGAGAAACTTTAAGCAAATATTGGGGTGTTTGAAAACCCCTCAAGAAGGGTGGCCCCAAAAACTCATTGGGAAAGTATTTGAGAGTGTAAGATTTTTTTTTTAAAAAAAGCCTCCCTGAAAAGCTGTGCTTGGAAGTCTAAAATTTCATGCAGGATATGAGTGTAAATTTTACTTTGGAACCATGTAATTAGTCAGAACTAGATAACTTATTGTTAAGGATTTTTAACTTTCAGAAGAAAAAAAATTGCCCAAATGTAAAATATGATGATGAACTATTTTGAAGAATATTTTCCTTGAAGGTAGTTTATAGCACCATATTAACTTTTACAATCCTTTATTCTAAAATAGCTAAAAGAAGGGATATACCTGAGCTCCCAGCCTATGTCATCATGAATGGGTCGGCAGTGTGAAACTGCTATTTAAAAAGAGTTGACATGATCCTACAGTGCATTCACTGAATACGACACACAACACCCATGAAGTGATATTCCCAATGTATCAGGGTTGATCAAACCCACATTAGAAACTCACATCTAGACTGAGGTTTCCCAGTTTTAAATGATGTAGAGAAAGTAGAATGAGTGCAGAGTACAGCATCAAAGAGTGATTAAAGAGCTAGAAAATAGCATAGAAAGGTGGGAGGGATCTGGTTTTATTTAGCCTTAAGAATGATCTTAACCTGTAACAGTATTCTAGGCTAAAAATACATACATACAATTAGATCAATTACATGTAGAAGTTCTAAATACCCATACAATAACATATAGAATTAAATAAATAGGAACATAGGTTTACAATACAATCAATTAAGTGAGAACCGGTTCTATTGTTTGATTCCAAAATAGCTAGCCAGATCAGCTGGGAGCATCTCGGCACTGTGAATGCACCAGGGGGAAAGGGACTGGTTGAGTGACAGAACTCCTGTGGTGTCTTTGGATTGCTGAATTAATTTTTAATATTTCACTATAGGAAGTAATTCTCCAACTGTTATTTGTAATAGGGAAACCTACTAATGGGGAGTTTGCTGTATACTGTACCAATTGCAGACATTTTCAGAAGTAGAATAACTCATTCACATAGGCATTCAACTAGCTGTATTAACAAGTTATAGCAAGTTTTATGAATAATTGTACAGGACCTACTTAACATGTACTGGCAGATTTAAATCTCCAGTAGTAACACTTGGTCTTCAAAGCCAGACTGCAACTGGAGAAAAACAAACTATTGGTTTTTGATTGAGTCCCTTTCCACTTTTTGTGAGGCATTCGCCTTGCCACAGTCTCAAAGAAGAATCCTGTCATCAGGCTGACTTCTAAACAGGCTTGGATAGATTAAGATGGCCAAAACAGCACTGTATCTTTTGAAAATCTAAAATATTTTGAGAATTAAATGAGGGTCTTAAGTTGCTTGTCCCTTCGCTTGCAAAAAAAAACCAAAAAAACAAAAAAACAAAACCCAAGAAACAAGAAACCAAAAAAATATATAACTGATTACCAGAACCATGCCTTAGGTCCTGAGTCACCCCAATGGCCACATATATCAAAAGACAGACCCAGTGGTTTGCTACAGAATCACAATTCCTTGAGGGAAGCTATGAAGAAAGTAGAAAAGCTACAATTGAAGAAAGTAGAAAAGTGATACTGCTAGAGAGTCTCTGGATGTTTTGGGGAATTGCATATTACCCTGATGCTTTAACCCTGCCTCCTGAAGAGTCTTAGAACAATAAGTGAAGAAGTGTGTGGGCTAAGGAGGTGACTCAGGGGTCGAGTGCCTACCAAACACTGAGGCCCTGGGTTCAATGCCTAATGGTGCAAAAAATAAAATAAAATAAAAGCAGTGTGAAAAAGAATGTCTTCTTATTCCAAATGAAGAATAGAATGCACAATTACCCAATGATCTTGAAATGCTTCCAGGATTCTATTTAGATAGCAGGCAAAATGAAATTTTTGTGTCTTCCCTGTAGTAGTAATGATTTTTTTTTACTGCCTATGGGCCTTGTTCCTCCCAAGCTCCATGGCATTCTATTAGGACTGTCAATCAGAAAGCTGTGCCTGTCTCATGATAAGCCTGAGTATCAGAGACTCCCATCCCCTGAGCACAGTATTAGTCCCTGGTAACTATGACTCCAAATTGGATCTTGAAGGTTAATATGACTTTTAGCAAGTACAGAGCATTTCTCCTTGTGTACCACTGGATACCAAGGCCATGTAAACATAGAATTGTGGAAGGTCACATTTTCTGGCACCAGGAGAGAGCCCACAAGAGAATGACGCCAATACAGAGTATGGCCAAAAAGATGGAGAGTGAAGAATGACCCTGAGAGCAATGTTTAAGTTATGATAAAAGACAAACCAATCTCCAGAGATTTTAGTTTAAGTGAGCCAATATGCTTTCATGTGTGTGCAGGCACAAACATACATAAGCTATGTAGATTTAGATTTATGTCACTTGTCACCAAATGAGTTGTATCACACCCATTTGACAGACTAGAATACAAAAGCACAACAGTGGTTAAAGTCTATGGTAAGCAACAAGTGAAAAAACCCACTAAAGTAATCAATTTTCTATCACTTAACAAAATACCGAGGCAGTTAACTTATAAAGTAAAAAGATTTATGTTGTCTCACAGTTTTGGAGGTTCCAGTTCATGATCAAGTAGTCTCTTTGGGCCTCTGCGGAGGCAGCACATCATGGTGGGAGTGTGTGGTAGAGCAAAGACACTCACCTCATGATCCAGATGGCAAAGTCAGAGGAAGAGGAGGACAGGGGTCCCACAGTCCCTTTCAAGGGCTTGCTCTCCGTGACCTAATAGGCACCACCATGGGGAAAGGCTTTAACACATGGACCTCATTCAAATCATAGCATTGACTAAATGGTTCACCATTCCATAGGAAACTGGATATATGTGTGAAATGTTACTATTATAGTTTTATTTTTTGGATGTAAACACTTTGGAGTTTGTGAGAGTTTTTCTATGCAGGGGAGGGGACAGGTCTTCCAGTCAGACAATATTCTAGAACCAGGTGACAGTGGCTGTGAGGCTTGGGTGGAAGAGGGCAGGGAGACACTAAACTTCACTTGGCATATTTTCTTATCTGTAATAAAAGGAATCATAATATTTCCTCCTCATAAAACTATTGTAAGGATTAAATGAATATATATGAAATCTTGCTATAAACTCTATGTATGCAGTGGGTAGCACAAGTTTCTCCCATTTTCTGTAGATTGTAAATAAGAACGTTATAAACAAGACTTAGAGGAGGGTAAAGTGCTAGGAGAAGAAGCTTCATTTCGGAACATTGAGTCCCACCCCCAATGTTTACAGCTATTTTTACTTAAAAATTAATTCTTGACATTTATTAAAACTGTTCCTTAAAAATAAAGGCAGACATGGTGGCACATGCTTATAATCCTAGAGACTCAGGAGTCTGAGGCAGAAGGATTGCAGGTTAAAGGCCGGTCTCAATTTAGCAAGAACCCCATCTCAGAATAAAAGATAAATTAAAAGGGATAGGATACAGTTTAGTGGTAGAGCACCTTTGGGTTCAATCCAAAATAAAATAAATTTCTACTTACAATCTCAAGTATATATATAACAATACAACAAGGGGATTTCTAAAAGTCAATAATTCTGATTATATTTTTTCCTCCTCTGTCTTCTGACTCCCTTCTTGATTTCCTAATCTCAGGTCCTGACTCTTCCACACAACCTTAATCCAAGTGAGATCACAGGGAAGAAGTGACCCACTTCTTTTCCTTTATCTTCTTTTCTTATTCATTTCCCTATTTATGCTCTGATCCATTTCCTCACTTTCCTCTGCCTATTTCTCATGTAAAAGGCTACATTGCCCAGCCTTCCTTGCCAACCAGCTTCTAGTTGGGACAATTGTAGATAACAGGACAGAAGAGGAAGAAAACAAAGGTATTTTTCCCTTCTTTGGGGCGAATTCTTCTACAGTGAGTGCATCTCTCTCCTGGCCCAGCTCCCTCCAAATGGTCACCACTCCTGGACTCTGGTAGCACCCTTGTCCCTCTGGGATAGTAGACCTGCTCTTCTTTATTCCAGAGTTTCATGCTTATAGCCTTTTTGGCTTTTCTAAAATCTATTCAAATAAAAACTTTTATATCCCCATAATTAAATTTTTTTTTCCATTAAGCTTTCTGGCATGGGTCTGTTTTTCTTACCAGACAGTGACAAAGAGTATTTTTAACACTCTGTTCTTTTCTTCATCTCTTTCTATATTGCTACCAGGGTTTGTTTTCTAAAACACAGTCACCTTCTTGGGATCTTGTTACTGACCTACTCACAAACCCTTCAGTGGCTTTTCATCTTATACAGGAGCTAAGCTCCTCAGCATGATGGACTGTTTTTTAACAACCTGTCTCTATCTGTGCCAGTGACATCTCCAGCTTCTCAGTATTCCCTAACACTGAATTGCTTATATTGCCCACTCACATACACTGCACGTACACAACCACTCCCATACAAACATCCTGCTGCTCCCCGTCTCTGGTCTTTGTTGCATCATTTCCTTTTTACCTATCTAATTCTGGCTGACTTGAACTTTCCTTCAAAACTCAGCTCAAGGTTGTTTCCTCTAGAAAGTTTCATTGAAAACCCAGGCTGGGCTTCCTCTGGGCTTCTGTCACAGCTTGTGCCTTTGTCTATGACTGCAGTTACCATATTTTATTATCAGACCCTACTGATGAATCTCTTTTATCTAAGTGTGGTGCTTCAAGAGCCCTGCCCATGCCTTCTTGGTTGATGTATGTTTCTATACTTTCTAGCAAGAAATATTTAATGGAAATGAACTGGACTATAACCCCATGTGCCCTGGCAGCTCAAATTAGAAACCAGTGAGTCACTCTTAATTTCCTTCTCCTGTACCCCTATATTCAATCGGTCAACAAGCCCTAACTACTTTACCTCAGATATTTCTCTGATATCGTTGTCCTTCTTGCTCACCCTATAGACACTATCCCAATCTTCTCAGGGTTTTTAATCTTCCTTTGATCATGACCTATAGTGAGAAATACATTTTGCCTTGTGACTAAGGAAATGCATCCCACAGACCAAAATTTTAATAAAACCTCTTTAATATAAGATGCAAACAATTTGCAAAATACAATAGAGTATATTCAAGATTTAAAACCTAAAATTATCTATTTTGTCTTTTTAAAAATTTTTCAGGTAATAAATCCTAAATCCTATGTAATGACTTCAATGCTGTCATGATTTATAGCCAAATGATGGTACTTATGTTGAGAGATTATATACCTGCAATTGAACATGCTACATTTTAAGCCAATCCACTTGGTTCATTTTGAAGATTATGAATATTTGTCATAGGAATGAATTTATTAAAAATTCAAATTGTTCAGAAAGCTTTATGCATAACATATATCAGATGGGAGATTTATGGAAATTAACCCTTTTAAGATGCTTTGATATTTTCTTCTCTATTCAAGTCTATTTTTCTAAATGTAGGTTATGACTCACCGAATCATTTCAAGATTCACTAATGGGTTGTACCACATAGTTTTAAAACCACTGTTTTGGGATGATCACTTGCTTGAATTACTACAATTACTTCCCTCTTAGGCACCTCATCTCCAGTCTGGCTTCCACGCAGCTTCCTTTGTAAATAGATCTAACCATGTCACTTTCCTTCTAGGGAAAAAATTCCTAGGGGGTTAACTCATTACCCATAAGATGCAATCCATATTTCTGAGCATCTCAGGTCCCCTGGGACCATTCCCAGTTTAACTTCCCTCCACCCACTGCCTCCCTGGTTCCACCATGTCACTTGCGCCTGCCTTTCCCCTTACTTACTGACCCTTTTTGTCTCCTTCTTTTTACCATTGATCCTCCTTCCCTTGACATTCCCTTCCCCTCCTTATGGGTCTGGCAGTCCTTTATTCTTTTTTTAATTTATTAATTCTAATCAGTTATACATGATAGTAGAAAGCTCTTTGGTTCATTGTACACAAATGGAGCAGAATTTTTCATTTCTCTGGTTGTGCATGAAGCAGAGTCACACCACTTATGCAATTATACATGCACCTAGGTTAAAGCTGTCCATCTCATTCCACTGTCTGTCCTACCTCATTGCCCCCTCCCCCTGTCCTTTGTCCCATCCAAAGTTTCTCCACTCATCCCAGCCCTCACAATATGGATTAGCGACCACTTATGGGAGAAAACATTTGTCCCCTGGTTTTTGAGATTGACTTATTTCCCTTAGCATGATATTCTCCAACTCCATCCATTTTCCTGCAAATGCTATACATTTTATTCTTTTTTAATGCTGAGTAATATCACATTGTGTATATGTACTACAGTTTCTTTATCCATTCATCTATTGAAGGGCATCTAGGTTACTTTCACACTTGTGATTTGTGCTACTATGAACATTGAAGTGGCTGCGTCACTGTAGTAGCCTGTTTTTAAGTCTTTAGCCATTAGAGCCTAGCTTAGACTCTAATGGCTAAAGACTGGCATCAATACTTGAGCATTGAAAGAATAAAGGCCCAGCTCCAGAGATGCCAGTATTTCTGTATATCTTCCTCACCTTCCCCCCTCATCACTGAGAGACTAGCAGAATAGCTGCTCCCTCATTTGTGTTCCCATTTGACAATTTGGCATTTATCATAGTTGCTTCACATGCATTGGAATAGGTGCCTGTGTCACCTGGCTGATTATGAGCCTCTTGAGGGCAGAAACTTGGCGCTATTAAAAGGGATAATGACTATAATGCACTTTTCGGAAGTTGGCAGAGTCAATAGCTATAAAAATCCGTTTATTCTTCATTCATTTTTGTGTCTTAGCATCTAACCATAATAGTTGAAAAGACATGTTGACTTCCAATCCATAACTTGATACATTTATATTTTGTGTTTTAATACTCCTCTCGTTTTACATAGTACTTCACATCTTACAAAGCATATGTATCCTGGTCAATGGAATATATTGTAGATAGGGAGGACAAGAATCCATTTCTTCCAAAGCAGAAATCAACTTTGAGATGAACTCAAATCCAAACCTGGCTCCAGATCTAACTCTATCTTGTTTCCGTTTGGGAAGGACTATTCCAGGCCACCAATGCCTTGCAGTCATTCATTTGCCATTAGAGCCTAGCTCAGACTCAGAGAAGTGCCATGGCTCTCATTAGCTCTGGCATTACACCTTTCCATACCTAGCCTTAACTCTCTTGTGTTTCAGTTTGACTTTTGCAAAGACGTTATAAATAAATTCCTACCCCTGAAGCCAGCCTCCCTCAAAAAAAGGATTTAGGAAGGCATATTTTTCCTTAAAAAACAACAAATAAGGGCTGGGGTTGTGGCTTAGTGGTAGAGTGCTTGCCTAGTATGTGTGAGGCACTGGGTTCAATTCTCAGGACCACATATGAATAAATAAAATAAAGGTCCATTGACAACTAAACAATATTTAAAACATCAACAACTAAACAGACCAACCAAGGAACAATAAATGTGAGGCAATTTGCTTACTAACAACAGTTTGTCAATCAAATATAAGGCCCAGGTTTCATTAGGTGTCAAAAACAAACAAACAAAAACAGCAGCTGTAGTGACATAGCAAGGCTAGAACCCTACTCTAAATATCTTCTTTCTTTCACTTGGGGAATGAAGGGTGACAGGCACTGAGCATCAAATGATAACTTTCTAGCTTCATTTTAGCAAGTGGAAGGAAAGACAATTCAGATTTATCCAATACCTATTATATCATAGGGACTACATATTTTGTCTAATCCTCATGTCTCCCAATCAATCATCTAAGTACATTTTGCACTAGGTACATGGGAAATAGTGACAGAGAGGATGGGTACAATTTCTTTCCTCATGGAACTGCTAGTCTGGCCCAGTGGTTTGCTACGTTTCTTCCACCCTAACACACTTGAGGGATACAGCACAGTATCATCAGTACCAGGGGGTCATTATGTAATGATTTTTATCTCAGGTGAGGGGTGGGTGGATGAATTTTTGGTGTTAAGTGACAAAACATCTTGAGTGATTATGATTATTCCCCTTCTACATGAATAAGGACACCAATTCAGAAAAAGTAAAAGATACTTGTGTGTATAATGTATAAGTACTATAATGAGGAAGAATTTTTTTTTTTTTTTGAGCAAACTGGAGGGATACCCACATGGAGTTGGGTGGAAGTCAAGGACAGCTTTCTGGAGGTAGTGACATTCAATGAAAACCAGAAGAGTAGTAGAAGAAAATGTTTAGTCAGAGAAAGGACATGGGATGGAATGGGATGAGATGGTACCACAGTATTCTAGTAGCCCATATTAAAGCTCAGAGAAACAATAAAAATTTGGTACCATTAGAGGAGTTAAAAGAATTTAAGAATGACTGAAAGGTAGAAAGCAACCAAGGGGAGTTGCTGGAGACCTAGGTGGGGGCCTACTCCTGAAGGGCTTTGTAACTCATGCCATGCTTCTTTTGAGGGTAACAGGAGCCACAGAAAGGAAGATATGGCTGCCTAGCAGAGGTTTTAGGAGCTATAGACAGATGGCTGCTGATGGCCCAACCCACATGTAGGAGTTTCCTGTTAATTTTGTGGAGTGGGGAAGGGAAAGAGAAATGATAACCTGGCTTTCATTTGAACAACTGGGTGGGGATATTCCAAGGTGGAACAGACATTTCATCAGAGACAGCTGAGAGACAGATAATGGGCGGTTCAACTTGGATCATTTTAGTTTGAGGTATCCAAGGGGAGAATGTTCCAGACACAGTCATGTACATAGGTCTAAAGCTCTGGAAAGAGGCCTAAACAAGAGACTATATCTGCAGATGGTTCCAGGGGCCATGGCATAGGTAAAATTATCCCGAGATAATGTATTCAGGGACCAGGCTTGGTAAAAACTCTGAGAAACACCAGCATTTAAAGGACTAGAGGAGGAAAAAGAGGCAGCAGAGGAGAATATCAGGTTAACTTCCATTTTACATGTAAGAAAACTGGTTCTCAGATTCTACAGCTTGTCTAAGTCTATTCAGCTGGGATGGGGCAGAACTGGGATTAACCTGTATCAGGAGCCTGGTTTCCAAATCACTTGTTTCTATTATACACAACTGTGGTGGTAGAAAGAGGCATGACCTCAATTGCCTAAGCATTTCTTCATTTGAATTCCCCTTCTCAGACACTAATCACAGACCATCTTCCCAAACCACAGTTTCTCTTCCCTGGTTCTCTTGTCTAGATGCTAATGATCATAGGATAGATAAGGCAACCAAAGGGGAAAGCAAAGACTCATCTGACCTTGAACTAGGTTATCAGCTAATTCCAAATATCACTTCACCCCTAATTTACTTGGTAAATAACTCAGTGTTTTAGGTTCTCTATATGTTTAATGGGAGAAAAGTGTCTGTCATCACCCAATTGCCTAATCTAGAAGTGAAATGCTATATTAAGTTTAATCATTAAATAGCTTTATAAGAGGTTGTTACAAACACAAGGCAATGAGAATATTAGTTTAAGTCACTTGGATTTTCCTGAGGAGTCTCTCTCACATGAGGACACTATAAACATGCCACCAGACACCTACCATGCCTAAGCAGGACTTGGTTTATTGCAGTTCACAGGATAGTAGGAATAAATGAAGGCCTTTATCTTGCTGGTGTAATATGACATCAGCCTGCAAGGTTCCAGTTCAAAGTTGCATCCTATCCAAACAGAACACTAATAGTGAAGAGGCTTTGGAATCAGACTTCCTGGGTTCACATTCTCTCAGCTGATGGATACTTTGATCTTAGATTCTATTTCCTTATCTGTGAAATGGGCATAATAATACTTGCCTCACCCAGCTATGAGAGAATTAAATGAGATCCTGTGTGACAAAGCACTCCATGCTGCATAGAATAGGACAGTCAATAATCATTAGCTGTTATCACCAGCTTAGCTTAGCTTTACTTAGGGGTAGAATATGGGCACCACCCTTGGAGAACTGCGTACTAAGATTGCCTTGTAATGTCCCTGAACCTGGGAGAGAGCAGGCGAGGCTTACGGCAGAACTGCTCTTTTCCCAAGAGGCAAAATGTATAATACACAATATTCTCTAGTGTGTGTCCTTAACAGTTCTAAAGAGCAGAGACAAGAGCTCTGAAGACAAGTCCCTGGCAGGGAATAATGGAATCACGTTGGTCAATACTGAGAAATGGAATCCCTGACAAGGTGTTGAGAAATCATCCAGTCCTGCACACTGCTGGGACTTCTCACTCACCACCTGTTTTCCTGGATTTTCGTGAGCTCACGCTAAAATAAGGACAGCAGTTAAATACGGCTCCCCACCCCCCTGGATTCTGCAAATCCATCTAGCCGCAGGGATACCTTTAAAAGGAATTGGCTGCGCTTTCCAAAATGCTCACCTAGGGGAGCAACATTTGGCGACCAGTGCACCCAGGTGAACAGTTCTTCAAAGCAAGCCAGACAGTACCCGCCCCTTTGCCTGAAATCTCGAAATGCCTTACTGGGGCTGGAACCAGTGCAGGAGCGGATGGCCCAGTAAAGCCTCTTGGAAAAAGAAAGGGGGTGGAAGTAGATTTAAGAGAGAAACCAAGGCGGCCCTGCAGATGCAACCGTTGCAATTTGGGACCCTTCTCCCTTCTGACGTAATGCCAGTTTCCTGCTTTCGCACTGCAGTGCGCAGTTCGCTAGCTTCGAAGTCTGGAGGTCAACTGACAGAACACCGAGATAATCACTAGCGCTATCTTGCAATTTGTTTTCCAAGAACACCCTTTAACCCTTCCAATAACCCCGCCCCCAAATTCCACTTCGGGCTTTTCGAGAGGCATTGTTCTCCCCTCCCCCCAGGAAGGCCGCCTTTACGCACAGCCAGCACCAGGAAACGCTGTTGGCTAGTGGCTCAAATGGAGGGTTGGGGTGGGGTCCTGAACAAATCTTCTGACTCCCGCTTTTGTGAGATTTCCAAATCCCTTGCTTTATTTCAAGCAAATATATCGTCGAAGTGGTAGCGTTTTCTTACACTCTCCAAAAACCGACGTAGGAAGTGGATAAAAGCCGCTAGGAGAACGTGCACAGAGACACTCCCACGCCCAACACCCCTACAGAGCTGGGACAAGTGGCGACCGCTTAGCCACCTCACGCGCGCAGGGCTTAAGTGCAGCCTCTCAGCCACCGCTGCCGCCGCCCAGCGGAGTTGGGGGAGACTCCCAAGGGCTCTTTAAATACGATCTATAAATACTACGGGTGCTCGGAGCTCGCGTCACCGCATATCTAGCTTCCGATTGGTCGGCGTAACCTCGCTTATTTGCATAGTGGATTGCACAACTGGGCGGTGACCTGCGTCTGGTGCTTTTGCCCCGCGGCCCCTCCCCCTCCGCGGGCCGCGGGCCGCGGGCGCGGACGGGAGGCGGCCTTTAGAGTCCCTTGAACTAAGGAACGTTTTGAATCTGTAATCTGGAAGCGCTCCTCCGGGACGCCCACTGCCTCTCAGAAGGAGGTTTTGACCAGCTGAGGGTCCGCGGGTTTAAACTGGGTCTTTTTGCTTTCTATAAAAAAGAAAGTTTCAAAGGTTGCTCCCGAGCAAACGTTCTGGGTGACTCGCTGAGGCTGAATATAAAACCACGTGAGACCTGAACATGGGTAGAGCCCTGTCCAATGACTTGCGACTTGGGGTGTTCAAAAAGGGCTTTTGTATGATCGCTCGATCGTAAGATCAAATTAACTGGAAATCGAAACAAGGAGCGTTCGGAAAGTCAAGATGTTATGCCGCCTCCTGGTTTAAACCTACATTTAAAAAATGCACCAAGTAGCCAGTATGAAGTGGCATTATGGAAACTTTCGTCACCGTGGTCTATCCTGTAGCAGTTGACCATGTTCAGCTCAATAACCCGGACCCAGACCCGAGTTGGTTCACTCTGGGGGAGTGGCGGTGAAGGTCAAAGAAGAAAAGACCAGGCTTTCTTATTTGGGCAGCAACCCTAGAGTAGCAACCGAGACTTTTGAAGTGTAAACACACAGAGGATTCTGTTGAAAGGAAATGCCGTTGATTGCGTGGTAGAATGTGCAGATATTGTAATATTAACATTTAGTTATTACAAAATTATTTCTTTTCAGAATGTACACTGAGAATGCGGATTTTTTTCTGCTGTTTGCTGAGCATTCACTGTAACAGTCAATTCTTCTCTTTGGAGTGGGATCAATAATAGGGCAACTTTTAATTCCTTCACTTTGCTTTAGAATATTCTGCCCTTAAAACGCACATGGTAAATCATAAAGCCTTTCTGTAGCGATACCAATGGTTGACTGCTAGAATGTGTTGGTGTCTTATACATAGTCGATCCTCAGTAAATAGTGGAAGGAATGAGACAAATATATTTATCTGGAAGAGACTAAGCATGGCTAAAAACAAAAGATATTTTTATTGTTTCATAAATGTTTTACTTTGATATCCTTTCCCGCCTGAATAAAACTCAGTTCATTCAAGCGTTCTCATTATTGAAGACAATTCTTTATGCTGTATGAAGTTGGATACTGGCAAATATGCTATTCTATAAGCTTTGTTAAAAAAAAAAAAAAAAAAAAAGCTCTGGATTTTAACAAAGGAGCGCCCCCTGCTGTCAAATGTTTTATGTGGGCAACATGCCTGAAAATCTGAAACACCTGGTTTAGGCCCACTGTAAATGTGGAAGAGGATCCAACCCAGGTGTCAGGCTTGCTAGTTAAGAGCTGTACCACTGAGCTACATTCCCAAATTTTAAGTCACCATTTTAATTGTTATTGTTAAGTAGTTGTGGTTATTCAGTTATGAATATTACTTTACATATCTTTCTCATTTTCAAAGCCATACAAACCAGTTTATACTTTGAAACTAATCTTGATTATAGTAAAGCAAAAGATGAATTTTCTTTGTAGTTATTATTCTCTGCATTGACTATACCAGTGTAAAAAAAAGGCTTTGGTGGTCAAAATACTTTTCCCAACAATTTTTGTATTGTGTAGCTGAATCATTGAAATTGACTTATTCAAACTGAGACTACTTGCAATGGTCTTATATCAGCCTCTCTTTACCTTCTCAGCTAGTTTAACTGTGCCTTAATAAGTGCATCCAAATTCCTAGAATGATGAATAAATGCATTTACAATTGTTGTGTTCTTGGTAATTATCTTCTTTTTTCTTTTTAAAAATGCTACATTTCTTTGTTGCCTTATTCATATATTCATATAAAATATTGTTTTAAAAAAGTCTGACTGCATAGTTCGAAAACTGCACATTTTGAATGCTACTTTCATTGGTTTCTCATTTTTCATAACTGTTCATCTGGAGGAGGAAAGAGCTATGTTCAGAGGTGGGCTGCTGGTATAGTTCTGAGTCACTAGGAGGTGAGAGGATAACTGGTAACCACAAATAAAGAGATAAAGAGTGTGTGCATTTTCACTGCGAATGCTAATGGAGGTATTTTAGCTGCAATTTCCATGGTAGTTACTTTACCTTCCTTTATAGAAATATAGAGATAATGAGCATAACTATTCTGTGGTATCCATTCTCTTAGGAGTAGAGGCAGACATGGAAATACAGTCTGCCATTATGTGCGATAATGTATGTAGCAAAAGCTCAGCACTCTCCAGGGCTAGGAAGAGAATCTTGCCCTTGTGTTAGCCTAAGTTACAAAGTCTAGCACTTTACAGAAGTGTCAAGTACTCTTGTGGCCTCATGAATTGGGCCTTGTTATGACTTCAATTGTGTCCCCATTCCTTGAAATTTTTTTTAATTTCTAAATTTTTAAAGTTATGCATAAGGGCAGGTTGGATTTATGACAAAAGGCTTATGACTTGGCTTCACATTCATTTATATGTTGAAATCCTGCCCTCAACCCTGTACGTTACAGTGTGACTATTTACAGATAGGGCCTTCACAGAAAATGAAGATTACATGTGGTCCTTAGGTTGGGTCCTAATCTAATGTGGCTGGTGCCTTTTTAAGAATAGAAGCGTAAGAAATGGATTTGTGTGTACTGAGGAAAGACCATAGGAGGACACACTGCCATCTGCAGGCTGAGGAAAGATTTGTCGAGAAACCCAATCTCATGACACCTCTGTTTGGGTTTGTAACATCTAGATCTATGAGTAAAACTCTATTGTTTATGCCACCAAGTCTGTGGTACTTTGTTATTGTTATTGTAATTTTAGTAAACTAATATACCCCCCCTTTTCCCAGTTAATGGTGCGTTAACCATCTTTCATATGTGTGGTCATAAGGGGCCCCCTCCTCAAGTCAGTTCTAAAAGTCGAAAAGATGCTGAATATGCTGGGTGGTGTATCTGCCTCCTTTTAAAACAATTTAGCAATTACAACTTGTCCTATCTATAGATGTTCACATTTTTATTGTATACACAGAATAGGTAAAAAATTTCAAGGCTTAGGGGCAGGTTGGATTTACCACAAAAGGCTTATGAATTGGCTTGGCTTCACAGCAATTAGATCTGCACATACTGAAGTTCTGGAGTAACTAGTAAATGAATTTGCAGTAGATTGTGGTAGTGGCTTCTTCTCAGGTCCACTGACTGAGAGATGGCCTCTGACTGTGCTATATAATTTTTTTAAATGATAGGGATATTACATTACCTAGGGGACATGAATATAATAGCATGCTCATTCACTTTTAGCAAAAGTAGGATGTCCATACCTGCTAAACTTAGGTATTTTTTCTATATTGATATATGAATTGAGTTTTGTTTAGGTTATCTATTGAGGTACTCATGACTTTTGTTTAAAATTCCCAACTACTTTTGTTTTTATAAAAATTAATTTACAACAAAATCCAGTTGACTTTTTTCCTTGCAATTGCTCTAACAAAATTATACTTGCTCAAATACATTTTCTTTTAGGTAATTTTGTCTTATTGAATAGACAGCTTGAAAACATTATTAGTAGAGGAATTCCCATTTGTTGAAATTTTAGCATGTATCAAGGATTATAGGACAGTATCTTGCAATCTTTAACCTTACGTGGGAAGCACTACTGTTATCTGCAGTTTACAAATAAAGTAACTTGTCCCTAAGAAAGGTAAAAAACTTGCTCAGAGGTGCTTTCAAATCCAAAACCATATGAGTCCAGGTTAATAGAAGTTACATTCCAGAAAATAGAGAATATCACAAATATATAAAGTCAGAAACAAAAGCAATAATATTAACGACTTTATATATCACAGAAAAATGCTTTCCAAATTAAATATCAGAAAAATTTAGTTCCATATATTTGAATGGCATAAATAAAAAATATACCAGGATCAAACAAATTTTAGAAATAATGGCTTAAGCAAATTTTTTAAATTCTAGAGTTGGGTAATATTAGAGGGAGCCATTCACACTTGTAATTATTATGAATTTGTGTAGTTATTATAGCAAATTTCCAAGAAATAGCAAAAAAAAGTGTCCTTCAGTAGGCAATTTTCTGTTTTGCATTATGTAACCATTTGGTTTATCATTGGGTCTAGAGAATGGAATAGTAAGAAACTCCTAACATGCCTGGATGCACAGTCCTGTGTCATGTATTGTCACCACCATCACTTTCTAGTGTTTTATGAGTGGATAGAGTGTTTATGCCAGATAGATTTTTAAAATAGCTAATATTTTTAGGGTTTTTTAAAGTTCTAGATTATTACTTATCCAACTTAAAGAAAATAAAAGCCAAAAGTCCTTGCCAGCAAGATACTCCCCAAATATGATATAAGGCCATTGGAATGATGAAATATAAGATTATTTTTTCAAAATGAGCTCAGAATAGGTCATTGGTTTAGGGGATAATAATTGAAATTTGTATGCATTCATTCACTAATACTTACGTATAAATAGAGTAAACTTTTTGAGGGGAGACACTTTATTTTTTTCTCTTTATCCTTGTCAAATACCTGGCTACAGCAGAAATTATTTAATGTCTGAGTGTCTTCTATGTATCGGCCTGGTTCTGCTCCAGGTACTAGACTTTAGAGTGGAAAAGTACATTTCTATCTTCATGGAGGGATAAATGGAACCATGAAGAGGGTCAATAAGACAGAGCTCTCAATGAGGTTACTGCATTTTTGAAATAGGTTCTGATACTAAATAGCCTTGAAGGAGAGGAAAGGTTTGAAATAAACTTTAGGAGGGGGTATAATTCCTGGGGATAAGGTAAAGTTATAACTCTAGGACTGAAGATTCAATGAGGGAAGTCAAAGGGATTATTGGAAAGAAAGCTTCATGTTGAGTGGGACAGCCTGTGCATGTTGCAGCTTTTGAACATGGTGAAAGAAGCAGAGTAAAGAAGACTGTGAGCTGTGTGCTGCCACCTCCAGGGAGGTCATGAAACCATTGGAAGTGATCGTAAATGACTGGACTAGGATGGATTGATCCTCCAGAGTTGGATGGAATTACTTCAGAGGAGCTGGAGATTTGCAGGTGGAAAGGAAAGCAATAGTCTGAAAATAGCAATTCATGAAAGTTCAGATCAAAGGTAAAAAGGAGGTGCGAAGATAGTAGGGGAGGTGTCTTCAGGAACAGTTGGATTTCAATTAGACCAAGAACTGGAGGGAAACATCTCTTTTCTGAATCAATGAATGTTGAACCCTCATTTAGGCAGTTATTCTGAATATTTTTGGATTGAAGTAGCTTTTATGTCCTTTTAAATTTAGGTTAATTTAAAGCAATGCATTCCAATTTCCTTTGTTTATACTCTCATATTTACTTCAATATCCTTGTGAGGATAAAAGTTGAAAGCAGAATAGAGATTTTTGAGTGCAAAAGTATGTGTTGCAAGAGAAAATATTGCTTTTTACTCTATATGCTAGTATTTTTAATTTATTAGAATGCATACTGCTTTCATAGTAAAGGAAAACGAAGTAGGTATCTTTAGCATAGCATCTGAAAATCACATCACCAAAAAATTAAAATGAGTATCCTGAACTACTTTCCTGTTAGGAAGGAAATCAATCCTTTTTTTTCTTTAAAAAAATTTTTTTTAGTTGTTGATGGACCTTTATTTGATTTATTTGTATGTGGTGTTAAGAATTGAACCTAGTGCCTCATGGATGCTAGGCAATGTGCTACTCCAGCAGCCCCCCCCACCCCGTTTTTTTAGATTGTTCTGTTACCAATACCCCTGCCCAAATGATAAGTCGAGACTAGATTTTTTCTCCTTAGAACTGAGCAGCAGCTCCTTCCTCTGTGTAAAACAGTGGGCTCTGAAGACTCCCAAGTCTTGCTCCAGGTCTAGTAGATATTTCCCTATTTTTGGAAGTGCATATAAGGATCTTGGGGGAAACTAGAGGTTTCTATTTGCTGTTTTCAAAAGTAATAGACTAATTCACACATTATACCCAAGAGTTTTACTAAACTTTCAGCAAAGAATTCAACACAGAATAGTGCTTCCTCTTGGGTCATATCAGCTATAAAAACATGTCTACAAATGAGCACTCATTTTGTGCAAGACATTGTACTAAGAGCTAAATTCAGAATACTCATTTCATTCTCATAACTCCTCTTGGAGGTAGGTACTTTTAAGATCAAATTTACTGGCAAAAAAACTAAGACAGAAATAAGTAGCCCAAAATTGTGCAGCTATAAAGTCCAGGAACTGGGACATGAACTCATGTCTGCTGCAACCCAGGGCCTGTGCTGTGAGCTGTTAGGCAGGCTATACGGCCTCTGTTTCAGTTATTTAGTAGATACTTTCATTTTTGATGTGTTTGGTGGCTGATTGTCACTGGAACTGGATATTTATCCTACAGGGCTTTAGGGAAACATTTTCAGGGTAGAAGAAGCTTCAAATTCCCATAAAAGATCATCTCAAAATGATATTTATAGCATAATAAATAGCATAGTGAGCACAACTGATGATGTTGTTTTATGTGATTGGAATCTAGAGGCATTAAGAATACTAGTGAGTCTATTTTTAAAAAAGAAGGAGAATGAAAAAAGCCTATGAGGATCCTGACAGGAAAAGGACAGCACATTCAGTTAAGATTTTTTTTTTTTTTAAATAAGTGTTTGTCAAAAAGAGTCTTACAGAGCTAAGGGTGAATTAAGGGGTTCCACAAGGGATGTTGAGGCATTTAGGGATCAGTGAAAGTGGGAAGCCTCTACTTTCCTAGATGTGAGGGGAGCGGAGGAATGGTGTTACCAGAACTGGTGGGAGTGTAAACTTGGAAGAGGACTCCATCAAGCACCCTGGTTGGCAAAGGACCCAGCCATTTTCACAACAGACACTGTGTGGGTATGTAAGTGGAAGAGGTTATCACTCCACCTAGAAGCCAGAGGACAAACAGTTGGGGTGGGAGTAAGATAATTTTGACCAAGGGGGTCAAGCTCCAAAGGCACAGAGTGGGGAGAAGAGATCCAAAGGCCAATTAAGAAAAATAGCCCATTATCTGTCAAAGCCAGGTATAGGGTAGTAATTTAGAGCCAGATAAGTTACTTAGTAGGAAAAAAAAGCTATATCCAAATGAATGGAAATATCTTAGAAAGCAATTGAGATGTATAATACATTATTTGAAGTTTGAAATATAGTGAAAGACATTTTAATGCATAATTACCAATTTGCAGATCTATTGAGATTTTAATCGGTTCCTTTTGTTTCCAAAGCAACTTAAGAATTTTTATTTTGATAAGTTTAAAAAATATTTTATTGGAAATAATTTTAGATTTATGGAAAAGTTGCAAAAACAAGATAGAGTTCCTGTATACCCTTCACCAGGCTTTTCCTAATGATAATGACTTATAATAACCATAGTATAATGCTCAAAACCAGGAAACAACTGTTGCTAAAATACTACTCACTAAACTTACTCGTTTCATCAGTTTTCCTCCTAAAGTTTTAGGGTTTTTAATTTTTTTATTTTAATTTAATTTTTTTAGGATTCCATACTGAGTTTGCCTCTTTAGTTTCCTCCAAGTTGTGTCAGTTCTCATTCTTTCCTTGTTTTTAATGATCTTGACACCTCTGATGGATATGTTGTTCTGTAGAAAACCTTTCCATTGGGTTTGTCTGGTATTTTCTCAAGAATAGATTGAGCTTCTGCATTTTTAAAAATAAAAATAAAAAGTAATGTGTCTCTCTCTCTGCATATCATTACAGGGGTCACATGATATGGGATGCCTTATTATTAGTGATGTCACTTTTGATCACTTGGTTAAGAAGTATGTTCTGGGTTAATCTAAGTCACTACCACTACTTTCCCCTGTGTATCCAGAGGGAGATTGTACTTTGATTTTTGATTGTTTAGTGATGTCTTAGAACACAAAGGGAAGGAAGGAAACTCCCTGCCATGCAACATTCTGTGTACTTAAATACTTAAAATGTATTCTATTATTTAAATAATGGAGCCAAGTTTACACAACTAGTAAGTGACAGGGTCAGAGCCAGAATTCTGGCCCTCTGGTTTCCAGCCTATTTCCAGTTCAACTCAGCTTATTATATCAAACAATATAACTTTTATTCTAACATGATCTCTGCAAGGAAAAGTTGCAAGTCCTATTTGCCTTTCAATCCCTAGCACCTGACTGGTGACAAGTAAGAGATTATGATGGACCAGAAATAAAGACACTTTGTTCTAGTGAAAAAAAATGTATTCTATGATAAGTGTAAGGTTATTAATTCTATTTTTTTAAAAAGTAAACTCCTTTAGAAAAAAGTTTTCATGATTTGACTAAGGCTATAAAGCTAGGCCTGTGTTTATTTTTTTTTCCATCTGTTTCCAAAAAACAGATTTTCAGAAGGATTTAGAAATCTAATCATATGATTTGTGACAACAGAAACAAACATTCAAATTTGTTTAATACTACAACATTGATTGTTTCACTAGTTTTCAAGTGCCTGCAATGTGTTAGAATTCATACAGTTTTCAAAATGTTAGCTCACTCTAAGGTACTAATTTAAAACTGTGGCCCATTTCCAAAACTCATTTAAGAAACCAAGTGGTTAATTAAATTTTCAATTAGACAATTTGAGTGCTTTTTAATAGCCATGCTGTGGTTTAGGCAAAAACATTGGAGGAGCATCTTTTGAAAATGTTGTGTCACAATTTTGGGCCCAATCCAAAGATCATTTACTACAGATAAATAATGATAAAATGAATAGCTATAATGACAACAGTGGTTTTTGAGCTGTTTAGGTGAAGAATTTGTCAATCAAATCATTGGGAATATCTTCTGGATATGTGTTCAATTTGGGTGTGCATGGAAAATGGTGCAGGATCTAAATTATGTTCTTATTGGTATAGATGCCTGTGTAATATTGCCCTGAATGATTAAGGATTAGAGGACTAAATACACACAAACATTAGCTATGTAAGTACTTATTACCTTCAATGAAAAGAGATTTTGAAATAATGTCAATCTTTGAATTAAGATTTTCTATAATAAAAAACAAGAATCAAAACTCAAACTAAGAGGTATAATTACTGATAGTTTTTTTAAAAGAGATTTTAATTCCTACCCTCCCTACATCTGATTCCAGTTCCCTAGAGGCAAGCATTTTTATACACCCCTCTTGTTTAATTCACCTAGCATTTACTGTCATACATCTAAATAACCCTCATGCTGTTATTTCTTGATTTTTGGACAAAGGTGCTGATGATGATGATGAAGAAGATGATGATGATTGACTTCCTACTGTGGAGGATGAGATGTAGCTCACTTATAGCCATATATGCGCTCTCTAGTTCCCCTCATCTGTCACATTACCTTTTTTAACCATAAGTTTTGGTAAGATGATATTAAGTTTTTCCCCTAAAATTCTTCCCCCAACACACTCCCCCCCCCCCCCCCCGCAGTATACCACACTGAATTGAAAGCTGCTTTCTTTCCTCTAGCCTTAGAGCTCTTTGAAAAGACCAAAGACATTCTGATTTCTGATGCTTTCTGTGTGACCTGGATTATTTTCTTTTTATTTTTTATATTATTTTTTATTTGTTCTTTTTAGATATACATGACAGTAGAGTGTATTTTGGCAATATTATACATACATGGGGCATAACATTCTAATTCGGATCACATTCTTGTGAGTGAACATGATGTGAAGTTATACGGGTCTTACATTCATACATAAACATAGCAAAGTTATGTCTGATTCATTCTACTCTCTTTCCTATTCCCATTCCCTCTCTTTTCCCTTCATTCCCCTTTGTCTAATCCAATGAACTTCTATTCTTCCCTTCCCCGACCCATACTGTGTGTCAGCATCTGCATATCAGAGAGAACATTTGGCCTTCCATTTATTTCACTTAGCTTGAGAGCCTGGCCTGATCTGTTTTCTGCGTGAAAGCTTTCAGGACAGTCCTTTCATCCAGTATTCTGAAATTTTAGAAATCATGGATTTTCCCCTGTGTTGGAGAGATACATGTTGATAGGTTAACATGTAATCTTTAGGTTTAGGAAGTTTCCTTCAATTTTTAAAAATCATCTAATTCAGTTTTCTGTCTTCTCCTATTTGGGGACTACTATTTATTATATTCTTGTCGGGGTCTGTAGGTTGTTTTTCTTGGGCTGATCAGTTTCACCTAAAAGGAATTCTTTATAGAGTTAAAAGCCAGGCTGCCAGTGTTTTAACAGCCCAATAAAGGAAAATGGCTGTGAGGTTTCATCATTCAGTATGTGAGTGTTGATATCAACTAAAAGCAGAAGGCTCAAGTTTAGATATCATCTCTCTGTTCAAACTTGAACAAAGAATGAATTTCTCATCTTTAGGAAAGAAGGAAAGAGAACCAATTGGCTGTCCATGATCAGGAAGGGAAACGGGGGTCAGGAAGCTTCCTATAGACTTTCCACTAATTTCACTATTTTTGTTTATACCTTCATCTCCATTTTCAGGGTTTTAGATGTCTTAAAATCCAGGGCCTCACTTCTCTTATGCAACATAGTACAATAAGGCACAAAAAGGAAATAATAAAAGATATAGAGCTTGGAAAGAAATAAAATTGTCCCTATTTGCAGATGACATGATTGTCTATATGTAAAATCCCGAGCACTCTAAAAAAGTTTTCTAGAACTGATAAGTTCAACAAGATCACAAGATGCAAGATAAACTATATAAAAATCAATTGCATTTACATACTAGCAATAAATTTATTAGATACCAAAATAAAAATGCAAAATGAAATACTTAGGTGAAAATCTAAAAAAGCATGTCCAGGACTTGTATACTGAAGATTGTATATGCTGATGAAAGCAATCTAAGACATAAATAAAGAATAGACATCATAATCATGTTTTTAAAGAACCAAAACACGATATATCAACTCTTTCCAAATTGATATGTGGTTTTAACACATTCCTATAACAATTTTGAGATTTCTTGTAGATATATACAAGATTCCAAAATTTATATGGAAAGGTAAAGATGTAAGAACAGCTAAAACAACTCTGAAAAAGAATCAAGTGAGAGGAATTAATCTTACTTTAAGACTTGATTTATATCTACAGTAATCAAAATTGTGTGAAGAATTGGTTGAGGAATAGACAGACCTGAGGAACTCAATAGGGAATCCAGAAATTGCCACACACAAATAAGCCCAAACTGACTTTTTATAGAGGTGCAAAGATCAATTTAATGAAGAAAAATAGCCCTTTCAACAAATGGTGCTGGAGCAATTGAACATTCACAGGCAAACAAAGAAACAAAAAAACAAACCCTTGATCCAGCTCTCAAACTTTATATAAATATTGGCTCGAAATTTGATTAAATTAAACACTTTCAGGGAAAGTGTTAATGTTATGGGAAAGTTGCCACACTTTCAGGGAGGAAAAAAAAAATCACAGGAGAAAAATCTTTGGGACCTAGAGTGAGGCAAAAAGTTCTTAGTCTTGACATTCAAAACATGGTCTGCAAAAGGAAAAATTGGTGTCAGATCACATCAAAATTAAAAACTTTGGTTCTGAAAGACCCTGTTAAGAAAAATGATATCACTCAATGTGATATCACTACATAATTATCAGAATGGCCAAATAAGCATAGATGACACTTTTATTTGGAGAAAAATGCAGAGTAACTGGATAACTCATGATAGGAATGTAAAGTGCTAGAATTACTTTGAAGAACAATATAGGAATTTATTTCAATATAAATACACAGGCACCACTCAACATGGTCATATGTTCAGCCATTGCTAATGAACAAGACTTATGTTCATACAAAACCTACATGTGAATGTTTATAGAACTTTTTGGGGGGGTGGTACTGGGGATTGAACCCAGAGTCTTAACCACTGAGCTGCATCCCTAGCTCTTTTTATTTTATTTGGAGATAGGGTCTCACTAAGTTACTGAGGCTGGTCTCAAACTTGTGATCTTCTTGTCTCAGCCTCCCAAGTTGCTGGGGATACAGACGTGTGCCACCAAGCGTGGTTGTTTATAGCACTTTTATTTGAAACAGCTCCAAACTAGAAACAACTCACAGGTTGCCCTTCCACAGGTGAGTGGTTAAATCCAATGTGTGGTGGACCAACATCCTTGCTATGGAATACAAATCAGCAATGAAAAGGAACCATTGACGTGTTCAACCTGGATGAATGACAAAAGGCAATTTTTAAAGGAATACATACCATATGATTCCATTTCTATAGCATTCCTGAAGTAGTAAAACTACAACAGTAGAGAATAGATTAGTTATTGTTAGGATAAGGGAATGGAAAGAAGGACGATAAGTGGAGTCCTCATAGTGATGGAAATGTGCTTTATCTTGACCATAGCAATGTCAATATCCTGGATGTGATATTGTGTTATAATTTTATAAAATATTACTAGTGAAGAAAACTGGTAAAGGGTATGTGTGATATTCTGTATTATTGTTATTCTTATTATTTGGGAGGATATTGGGAATTAAACTCAGGGGCACTCAACACTGAGCCACATCTCCAGCCCTATTCTGTATTTTATTTAGAGACATGTTCTCACCAAGTTGCTTAGTGCCTTGCTTTTGCTGAGGCTGGCTTTGAACTCCCAATCCTCCTATCTCAGCTTCCCAAGCCACTGGCGTGCACCAGTGTGCCCGGCTGCATTATTTTTTTACAGTTGCATATGAATCTACATGTATCTCCAAATAAAAAGGTTGAATTTTTACAAAAACAGAAATTACCTCTGTCACCTTGTAACCCCACCCTCTCTGCAGCTTCACTGCTAGTAATCTTTTTGGTGAATTTTGATCCAAATGGCATCAGTACAAAATCCAGATTTTTATGTAAGGATTTTTAACCTTTCTCAGACCACGCTATACATGTTTATCTGAAATATTCACTATTATTTTCATTCATCAATGTGTCCTAGATACCTTTCCAGGTCTCTCTGACTATAGAATGGACCACTGTAGGGAAATTCGGACACAGAGACAGTCGTACACAGAAGACAATGAGAGTTCAAGGGATTGGAGGGATGCATTAAAAACCAAAGAATGTCAAAGATCGCCAGCTAGCCTCTAGAAGCTAGAAGGAAGCAAGGAAGCATTCTCTGAAAGGTTTTAGATGGAGCTCTGTAAACACCTTAATTTTAGACTTCTAGCTTCCAAAACTGTGAAACCATATATTTTTGTTCTAAGCCACACACTCAGTTTGTGCTACTTTGTTATTGACCTCTAGAAAACTAATAAAACAATGTTCCAAATTTTTGTTACAAACTGATGCAATGAATATTACACATACAGCTTTACCCACTCATATTGTTTTTGTAGGATGGACAAAGCATAGTGTGTGGATATGATACATGATCCACTTCCAAATTAATTTTATTGGCATTATTTTAAAATGTGAAACAGAGAAATTTTATCTTTTATGAGGATTAGGGCTGAAGCTGCAGATTTCAGATGAAGCCTCTTTCCCATAGAGCAGTTTTTGTACTGCCTAGGTATTTGAATCTCAGTTATGTGTGAATGAAGAATTATTACTTAAGGTTAACACTGACACCTTAGAATATTTTAAGATGTATTACTCATTCTTTGGACTAAATAGCACAGACAAAACAAACAAACAAACAAACAACAAAACCAACCAACCAACCAACCAACCAACCAAACAAACAAACAAACAAAACAGGATGTCTGAGGACTTCCAAGCTGGTCTTGGACCAATCTCAGGCCTAATTGTTGTCAGAGATTGGTCCTCTCTCTTTCCAGCTTGAACTTGCTTTGTTCTTTCCCTTGTCCTGTTACCATTCTTATTCCCATTTTTACTGTAGGGAAAATGGAGTCTGTCAGGCTCTCTCACCCAGATGTCTGGATGACTAGGATGTTCTCTGTAAATTAAGAACAACAGCGCATGAGTGCTGTTGTGTAACCTGTGATCATGCTTGGCACACTACCAGTTTTGTTGTCATTTCATATATGAAGCGATGGGGGATTTTCATTCAGCAGATTGCCCACTCATGGAATAAAGGCAGGTCAGATCTCCCCACAGCCCGTGTGTTTTCTTCAGGCTGCTCAAATTGCCAGTCTACCTGCCTGGGATAGGTTGTTGCAGAACACTCACTCCTTTCTTCTCCATGCACGCGCGCGCCGCGCACACACACACACACCAAAAAACAAACAAAAACCTCGCAACCGTCATTTACACAAGTAGTTAATCAAGTATGCATTTTCTTCTGAAAAATTTTTTGTTGTCTACAACTGGAATTTTAGGCAAGAAGGAAAGTGTTTGGAAACATGAGTGACTAATTTGATGCACTTAAAATCAGACTGCAAAAAGGCCTGGTCAGCATGACATTGCCTATCTTTCCTCTATTTCTGAGCTCTTGGGCTGTGCAAATGTGGGTTGGGGATGGCACTCTTCAGGCATCCATGACCTCTCCCTTTGCTCAGCAAAAAAAAAAAAAAAAAAAAAAAAAAAAAAAAAATAGAAAACGGGAAGAAAAAAGGTGATTAACACAGGGAAGGTGGGTGGCCAATTACATGTCAACTAAGTCTTTATTCTCTCATTGCTCTTTGAAACTACAGTTGGCAATGGAAAGAAAATTCTTACGGAAAAAAGCCTTGAAAAGATGTTAAAGTCACCTTCAAAAAAACTCACCTTCACAAAAGGCCTCACATCTTTCCTTTCCTTTCCTCCCAGCCAAGTTCTCTCTTCTCAGAGTTCCCCATTTGCTTCTCTTTGCTTGTCTTAAGATTTCTTTGCTGCTGACAACATAAACCAGGGATTTAGTGAGGTCTCAGAGGACTTTGGAATTCAGCTCAAGCACACAGCTGTTTTGCTTCTCTGGGGCTTTTTCCTCCTCCCTGTCAACTTTTCCTTTAGGTTTAGACATATGATGTTTTTTTTTTTTTTTTTAAATCAGTCAAATATCTGTATTTTACAACCTAATTGGAAACATGATTCTCCTTTGTGTTTTAATAAAGAACGGGCACACTTGAGGGTTCTAGGATTCTAGCCACCTCATCATTCTGTTAAATATTAAGAAAGATGATGGTTGTACTGTTTCAAATGGCTGTGCTGGTTTTCCCCCCCGGCTTTTCTTCCTCTGCATACTGCAGGAAGGAAAATACAGAACCACCCTTTAGGCTGCTCTCCTGAGAAGTACTCCTGCAGCTCAGCATAACCCCAAACAAGCAAAACCTTTATGTTTAGCAGAAAGTGGGTGTGGAGAAGAGACTGTTGAAAAAGACACAGAACATTGGGCTCTTCTTAGAAAGAAATTCTGTGCTCTCAGTGTCTCTTAGAGCTGTTTACCAAGGGAAAGGATGGTAGAAAATGTACCCGTTACAAGGGTTGTTGGAAGCTCTAAATTTGACATCAGTTTCTAAGGTGAATAACCTATGTCAATAAAACTAAAATTACCTCAGGTTTCTTGTTGCAGTATTTTTTTCCCCCTCCTGCCTGTGGTTGGTGCTCCAGTTTGGGTCAAGCTTCTGGGTAAAACACCAGGTGTGAGGATGGCAAGGATTTCCTGAGCTTTATAGTCTCCGTAGTCAACTCGCAACACCTACGTGGAAATCAACCTTCAGCTGAGAAAACAAAACATATTTTTGATAGTTGGTAATTGGTCTTTTTTTTGGAAAGACATCAGTCCCATGGAACATTAGATTTTTTTTTCACCATAATATCCCCATATTTTCAACTGTCTATCATAAATACCCTAATTGGTTGCCCTTGATATTATTTCAGTTTCAACTTATCTAAAACCAAATTTATCAGTCCTTGCCAAATTTATTGATTCATGGGTGTGGGGGACTGAATGCTTTCTTTGTGTCATGCACTGACCAGGTGCTGGGGCAAGAGATGAATGAGGCAGATCATGTCCAAGACTTTATTGGGCTTCCATTCCAACAGATGGATCAGATATTAAATAATAGTTATCTCAATGATGGTATAATTACAATGGAGATAAGGGCTATAATGGATATGTACACGTTCCATGAGTTTAACTGGGGGATATGACTTAATTGGGAGAGTTAGGAAAAAATCTTTGAGGAAGTAGTGTCTTAACTGAGCTCTAGAATGGTTACACACTCCCCTACTGAAGTGTATCCAGCAGAGAAGTCTGCGGAGAAGTCCTAAATTGTAAAGAAACATAGATTCTTGAATAAACTAGGCAAATCCATTGATCTAGACGTGGCTGGTTCACTCTTTCTTGGTTATATGCATACATTTCCTTATTTAAAATAAATAAATCTAGTTTGAATTTCTGTCATTTGCAGAGTCTAGACAATACTAGGGATAAGAACAGATGCAAAAGACTGATTGGTGAGGCTATTATTGTCTGCAGGTGAAAGGTGAGAAAGCCTTGAATTACTGGTCATGACGGAGGTGGAGAGAAGCGTGTTCAGAAGATGAGAGTGAAGGGGACTGGGTAACCAATTAGATTTGAGAGTGAGGGGAAATGTGAGCATCCTCTATTTTTCTGCTTGAATATCTAAGGATACCATTCACTAAAATAGGAGATACTCAAGGAAAAACAACTTGGAGGATAGTGGTGAAAATAGATTTTTTTTTAGATTTGGGTCATATTGAATTTGGGATTCCTGAAAGATACACGTCTGTCTACAGTATCATTCTACTAGTCACTTAGACTTAAGATCATTGTCTTCTTTGACCTACCTCTTTCCATTCAATCATACCAATCCATGGTATATTCTATACCATGATTTTAAAGAATATATTCTATATTCTTTTAAATCCATCTTCTTAAAACATAATATGTAAAACTAAAATGTCTAAATTTTACATGTATAGTACAGTGAGTTGTGGATGCCTATACCTGTGTCACCACTGACACAACCAAGATACAGAACATTTCCGTCACCCATGAATTTCTTCTGTTCTCCTTCCCATATCTCTCCTGCTCCTCCAACCCCTGGTCCTAGGCAAGCACCAATTTTTATTGCTATAGGTTAAACTTGATTTTCCCATTTTTCCCCCATAGGTAGAAGCATGCAATCTGTGTTCTTCTGTGTTTGAATTCTTTTGCTCATCCACCATAATTTTTTTTTCAGCATAATGTTTTTAAGATTCACTCATTTTACTGCTGAGTTATTTTGTGGAATGGGTGTGTCATGATTGTTGATCATTCTCTGTTGATGTATATTGAATTGTTTCCAGTTTGTGACTTTTGGAAATAAAACTGCTATGTTCTCATCACATACAAGGCTTCATGTGGACATATGTTTTTATTTTTCTAGAATAAGAACCTAGGAGTTGCATTACTAGGTCATATGGTAAGAGCATGTTTCTTTAACTTTAAAGAAACTGCCAAATTATTTCCTAAAGTAACTGTACCTCCAGCAATGTGTGAGATACTCAGCTACTTCCATATCCTTGTCAACACTTGATATTCTTTTTTAAATTTTAGCCATCCTAATGCATATAGAAGCAGTATCTCATTGCGGCTTAATTTGCATTTCCCTAATGAGTAATGACATTTGGCATTTTGTAAGGTGCTTATCTGTTATTTGTATGTATTATTTGAAGAAGTGTTTTCAGGTCCTTTGTTAGCCTTTTATAATGCCTTATTATTTTTAAATAATTATAGACTCATGGTAAATTAGACAAAAGTACAAAGGGACCCATATATCTTCTCCTAACATTCTGAAGATGACATATTATATATTGAAGTGCAGTATCAAAACCAGGACATTTTCATTAATGTTACTATTAACAGATTTCATTCAGTTTTCACTTTTGACAGAATCAGGATTCATTTTATATATGTGGGTGTTTGTAAATGTGTATATTGTTCCATGTAATTTTATCCCATGCATTAATTTGTGTGCCCTCCATAAGATACCAAAGTATTCTGTTATCAAAAAAGAACTCCTCCTTATTGTATTACTCATCCCACCTTGTCCTTTGACCCTGTTCTTCTAGCAACCAGTAATCTTTTCTCTATATATATATAGTTTTATTGTTTTGAGAATACTATGCAAATGGAATGATGTAATATATAGCCTTTTGAGAATGGATTTTTACTTAGCCCAGTTCCCTTGAGATTCACTCAAGTTTTGTCTATGAAGAGCTCTTCTCTATTGCTGACAATGTGCCACAATTGTAACCTTCTTCCATTGAAGGACATTTGGGGTGTTTCTAGAACTTGGCTGTTTATAAATCAGATGTGAATATACATGGGTGGGTTGTTGAGGGAATGTAGGTTTTCATTTATTTTGGAAAAATGCCCAACAGTATGACAGCTGGGTTATATGCTAAGTGTATGTTTGACATCATATGAAATTGCCAAACTATTTTTCAGAATAGCTGTACCAGTTTACCTTCCCATGAGAAATTTAGAAGAAATTCAGTTTCTCTACATTCTTGCCAGTATTTGGTATTGTCACTTAAAAAAATTTAGCTGCTTTAAAGGTATGTGGCAATATTACTTGTATTCTTTTTTTTTTAAGAGAGACAGAGAATTTTTAAATATTTATTTTTTTTAGTTTTCAGTGGACACAACATCTTTATTTTATTTTTATATGGTGCTGAGGATCGAACCCAGCGCCCCACGCATGGCAGGCGAGCGCATTACCACTTGAGTGAGCCACATCCCCAGCCCCAGTTGCTTATATTCTTAATTGGGATGTTTTTCTTCTTATTGACTTGTAAGGGTTTTTTACACATCCTGAATATAGACCATTTATGAGATATATGCTTTTCAAACACTTCCCCCAGTTAGTGGATTCCCTCTTTTCTTAACATCTCTTTAAGAGCAAATATTTACAATTTTGATGAAACCCATTTCATCAATTTTAAAATTATCTTTTTCTTTTGTGATCTTTGTGGCATATCTAAGAATATTTGCTTAACCAAAGGTAAAACAATATTCTATTTTACTTAGAGTCATAAGTTTGCTTTTATCTATAGCCTATGATCCATTTTGAGTTATATTTTAAAATTTATTTATTTTAGTTAGGTATATATGACAGCAGAATGCATTTGGATTCATTGTACACAATTGTGGCACAACTTTTCATTTCTCTGATTGTACACGATGTAGCGTCACACCATATGTGCAGTTATACATGTACCCAGGGTAATGATGTCTATATCATTCTACCATCTTTCCTGACCCCATGCCCCTACCTCATCTCTCCTGCCCCTTTGTCCAATCAAAGTTCCTCCATTTTTTCCCATTACTTCCCCCATATGGAGCAGCATCCACTTATCAGAAAGAACATTCGGCCTTTGTTTTTTTGGGATTGGCTTACTTCACTTAGCATAATAATCTCTAACTCCATCTATTTACCTGCAAATGTCATAATTCTATTCTCTTTTAATGCTGAGTAATATTCCATTGTGTATACATACCACAGTTTCTTTATCTATTCATCAATTGAAGGGCATTTTTGTTGATTCTACAGTTTAGCTACTGTGAATTGAGCTGCTATAAACATTGATGTGGCTATGCTACTATAGTATGCTAATTTTAAGTTCTTTGGGTATAGACTGAGGAGTGGGATAGCTGGGTCAATTGGTGATTCCATTCCAAGTTTTTTAAGGAATCTCCATATTGCTTTCCAGATTGGTTGCACCAATTTGCCATTCCACCAGCAATGTATGAGTGTGCCTTTTCCTCCACATCCTCACCAAACTTACTGTTTTCTGTATTCTTAATAACTGCCATTCTGACTGGCATGAGAACAACTGAGAAAAATCTTAGAGTAGTTTTGATTTGCATTTCTGTAATTAATAGAGATGTTGAACATTTTTTCATATATCTGTTGATCGATTATATATCTTCTTCTGAGAAGTGTCTGTTCAGCTCCTTAGACCATTTTTTGATTGGGTTGTTTGTGTTTTTGGTGTTAAGTTATTTGAGTTCTTCATATATCCTGGAGATTAGTACTCTATCTGACATGCATGTGGCAAAAATTTGCTCCCAAAATGTGTGGTCTCTCTTCACCTGATTGTTTCTTTTGCTGAGAAGAAGCATTTTAGTTTGAGTCCATTCCATTTATTGATCCTGGGTTTTATTTCTTGTGCTTTAGGAATCTTGTTAAGGGAGTCAGGGCCTAATCTGACATGATGAAGATCTGGGCCTACGTTTTCTTCTATTAGGCACAGGGTCTCTGGTCTAATTCCTAGGTCCTTGATCCACTTTGAGTTGAGTTTTGTGCATGGTGAGAGATAGGGGTTTAATCTCATTTTGCTGCATATGGATTTCTGGTTTTCCCAGCACCATTTGTTGAAGAGGCTATCTTTTTCCCAATATATGTTTTTGGCTCCTTTGTCTAGTATTGAAGCCAGAGTTAAAAATAGGTATTCAGTGTAGATATATAACTGGAGCCAAGTTGAGAAAAACAGACCAAACTGGTTTGGGTCCAAAAGGTTGAAGACTCCACTGTGGGAGATTGAAAAGTTAATGTCCCCCAAAGCCTGGCATATTGAGCAGACAGGGAACTGCTAATTAATTCACCCCAGGTCCCCCTTTCTGCCTGGATCACACCTCTCCAGCCCCTTCAGCCCACCTGTTTACCACCTTTTGGCTTTCCCATGGGAATCGCTTAGTCACATATATGGGATGAAGGGAAATGAACAAGAAGGAATAGTGTAGAAGAATAAAGAAAACTTTAGATGTATAAAAGAGATGGGACTTCCTCATCCCACAGATTCTACCTTTTGGATCCTCTTCTTCCTCTGGAAGAAGTCCGTTCAACTATCCTTTAAATAAAGCTTCTTACTTTCTACTCTACCCTTGCCTTGGCGTGCTTCTCTGGTGTTATTTGGGGAAGTAGGACTTCATCAATATAACTGGTAACCGTCAGTATCAGTATGAGATAACTGTATTTATGTGGGTTTGTCTCTGTGTCTTCTATTCTGTACCATTGGTCTACATGTCTATTTTTATGCCAATACCATGCCATTTTTGTTACTATAGCTTGGTAGTATGGTTTAAGGTCTGGTATTGTGATGCCTCCTGCTTCACTCTTATTGCTAAGGATTGCTTTGGCTATTCTGGGTCTCTTATTTTTCCAAACAAATTTCATGGTTGATTTTTCTATTTCTACAAGGAATGACATCGGGGTTTTAATTGGAATCACACTGAATCTGTTTAGCACTTTGGGTAGTATGGCCATTTTGACAATATTAATTTTGCCCATCCAAGAGCATGGGAGATTTTTTCCTTCTTCTAATATTTTCTTCCCTCATGGCAGAAATACGGAACGTTTCATGAATTTGTGTGTCATCCTTGCACAGGGGCTATGCTAATCTCTGTATCGTTCCAATTTTAGTATATGTGCTGAGGAAGCGAGCACCATTTGAAGTTTTTTTTTTTTTTTTGTTTGTTTTTTTTTTTTTTACAGGACCTGTAGAGTAAAGGTTGAGGGTGATATATTTTCCATGTATCCACATTCAATTGTTCCAATGCCATGTGGAAAAAATATCTTTTCTGCATAGAGTCATCTTGGGAACTTTGACAAAAATTAATTGGTTTATATATAAGTAGGTTGCTTTTTAGACTTCACACTCTTCCTTTGATCTGTATGTCTATTCTTATGCCAATACTACAGCATCTTCAATACTCTAGCTTTATAGTATGTCCTGATATCATATAACATTAAATTACAATTTTGTTTTGTTTTCCCAAACAGTATTCGCCTTTCTAGTTTCTCTGCATTTCTATACAAATCAGTTAAAATTTGGATTAGAATTATACTGAATCTGTAGATCAATTTGGGGAGATTTGCCAACAATATCATGTTTTCCAAACTGTGAACATGACATATTTCTAGATTTAATTAGATTTGCTTTAATTTTTCTGAATATATCATTTTGTAGTCTTTGCTTGAGTCTTTCACAATCTTTGTGAGATAAATTCTTAAGTATTTCACATATTTAATGCTATTGTAAATATTATTTTTAAGTTTCAAGTTCCACATTTGTTATTACTTGTACGTAGCAATTGACACATACATTTTGTGATATCACTAAGCTTACTTAATTTTTTTTTTGGCAAACTTATTTAGATTTTCCATATAGGCAATCATGTTATTTATTAAAAGACAGTTTCTTTACTCTTCTTTTTGTGTGGTTTTGTTTCTTTTGCTTTTCAGGTTGTTAGGTCAGGATCTCCAGCACAAGTTCAAGTAGGAGAGTTGACAGCACATGTCAATGTCTTTCCAGACCTATTGTTGAATTCAGATTGCTATTTCTTTATGAAAGAATTTTACATTTATGTTCAAAAGGCATATTAGTATTTCTTTTAATACTTTTGATTTTGGTTTCAGGGTAATACTGGCCTTAAAAGATGAGTTGAGAATTGTTCCCTCCTATATATTCTGAATGACCTTAGATAGGATGGGTACTATTACCTCACTAGTGAAGCCCCCACAGCTTGGCATTTTCTCTGTGGAAAGATTTTTAATTATAATTAATTTCTCTAATAGAGTTATGCCTATTCAGATTTTTCTGTTTCTTCTTATAGTAGTTTTAGTAGTACACATTTTTCAAGGAATTTGTCTATATTATCTAAGTTCTTTATTGCTCAATGTTTTGTAAAATTCTCCCTTACTATCTTTTTAATGTATGTAGGGCTGTGGTGATATTCCTGGTTTTCTTTCCGATACTACTGTATGTGTTCTCTCTTTCTTCTTTCAAGAACCTAGCAAGAGTTTCATAAATTTTATTATTCTTTTTCAAATAGGCATTTTTCCTAATTTGTTGTTATTTCGTTGATTTTTCCATTTTGTTTTTTTGTCTTTAGTATATCTTTCCTTTGTGTGTGTGTGTGTGTGTGTGTGGTTTTAATTGTTCTTTTTATTAGGTAGGAGGCAAAAACTTTATCTTGGATCTTTTTTTCTGTTTTATAAATTTAAAGCTATGGGTTTCCCTCTAATCACACAATCCATTCAATTACTCAGTCCTTCCAATTTCTATCTCTTAAGTAGATTTCAAATGTGTGGGCATATCTCCAGCTCCATCATTACCACCCTAGAAAAATAAACAAAAAAAATTACTCACAGCTCTCCCTCTTGTGGTGACTGAGGGATTTTGTGAATGCTTTATTTTGACACATGACCTGATGGTCATTGATGAAGGGAAAGGAAATGATGGAAGAGGCTGATTAGTTTTTAACTATCTTGATCCAGAATTAACAATGGTTATTTTTCTCACTATGCCTTGGCCTAAACTAATCAGCAGGTCCCAATCTAACTGCAAAGGAGTGTGGTAAGTATGAGAGAAAATGTATTTGTTGAGCCGCAGAACTCATTAATACAAACACCCTTTTATAGATGGAACAACAATATCTTAGTTGGTGAGTATCTAGGCTCTTGTTTCTTTTTTCAAATAATGTTGCAATATAATTCCTTATGCACATAGGTATCTGGGAGGCTACCGGATGGTCATATAGATATTCTCTGTTTAAATCTGGAGGACAAAACTAGCACCAGTCAGTGTCTATATCAGGAGAAGAGATTGCCGCTTAGTATAAGGAAGAAAATTGTAATAATGCAAAGAACTGAAGGCCTAGATGAAGAAGTGGGTTTTTTATCATGGAGTGTATTTCAGTGCGGGTGTGAGGGTTTGATTCTCTCACAAAGAATAATATGCACAAATGGGAGAAAATTCAAAGATTTTATTATCTTTAGAACTTTATAAGATCAGTATATCTTCTTATGTCCTTGCAAAATGTGTTCTCTTAGCAACAAGAACAACTCAGAGTCAGGAGACATTAATTACTTTTGATAAGTTAATGAAAAACCTTGTATAATTCTATCACCTTAGATATAACCCAAATAATACAGATTTTTCTCTTCTAAGCCCTTTAAGTTCTCCAGAGATTTTTTTTCAACCCTCTGAGAAAGACAACATGTGATAAGATTTTTTTTCTCTCCTTCATTCAGTTCCAAGTATTATAGCACGAAGTGTGGGATTGAGTTCTTTGCTTATGAATTAGAGGAATGAAATCCACAGACACAAAGTTGAGAGCAAAGTAGCAGGAGTTATTAGAGTAATAGAAAGAAAAAGAGCAAAGATCCTAAAGGCGAGGGGTCCCAAGAGTGGCTATTATCTAGGAGTTTCTATGGATCTAGGGTTAAAGGAGCTAACCCCTGACCCAATCCTGGGTAAGGCACTCAGTGTTCCCAAGCTTTTCAAGGGTTCTTTGGACCAAACAGGTTGCTGTGCCCCCTTTTTCTTTGCTTGGGTTCCAAGTATAAGACAGCAGATGTTTCCCTATCAGTGTATTCTGCTTACACAGGAATCACCCTGACCTTGATGAGGCCTGACTTGTGCCCTGCTGAATAGAAACCTGACCTTGAAGGAGTCCAACTTTCCTGCCCATTCATTTTAACCTTTTCTTCTGCCTCAGTATTTCTTACCATAACCAACAAAGCCTTTAAAAATAATTTGGGTTTACAATGCTTTAGATACCATTAAGCAGAAGTAACATCATAGACAAATGCTGGGGTAATCATTTCTTTGGAATTACTCCTTTATACATAGCCTCCAGAAATCAAGGATTATGGTGGACTATGCAGTCATATTTGTACCAAAAGAATCCATTTGATTGAAACAGGAATGACCATCAAAATCAATGGGAAACTGTCTGTTGATGTTGCTCAATGAAGTCAATTTGCTTTCTCAAGACTTTGCACTAAAGATGCAGAAATGCAGTTAGATGGCAGAAGGAACTAGAAATGAGAGATCATATAGACCTGGATTTGAAAGTAATGTGAGACAAGGGAGCCATTTACAGGCATCTGTCTTGGGCAATGTAACTAAAGAACTTGACTAAGGAAGTTGGTCTTTAGCAAGGAAAGTGGAGCTGTGGTGTGGAAAGAAGCAGAAAGAGTGTCTGGGATCCCAGAGACAGAGGAGCAGCTTCAGAGCTTGTTTATTTTATTTTATTTTTGTTTCTTTTTTTTTCCAACTCCAAGTCTCATGTGAAGGTGGAAATGAATTCCTTTTTATGGAGGTATGCACTATTCAATAAATTTGAAGTTTATGTTTGATTCCTTTTTTAAAGTTACCTTTTATTTTGAAATAATTTGAGGTTTATATAAATGTTGCCAACACAGTATAGAGAATTCCTCCATCTCCCTTATCCCATCCCTCCATTATCGGATGTGCAAGTTTCCATGCAACTTTTGTCAAAACTAAGAAAGCAACATCGTATTAAGGAAATGCCACACTTTATCTGGATTCCACCAGTTTTTCTATTAATGTCCTCTTTCTGCTTCAGGATCCCAACCCAAGATCCACTACAGACATTATAGTTACTTGCCACTTTTTCATCTTTTTTGGTCTGTGACAGTCTCAAGCTTTTCTTATTTTTATGACCTTGACCATATTTTGTAGATTATCTCCCACAGATCATCAGATTATTTTGTTTGATGTTCTCATGATTACACTGAGACTGAGTTTGGGAGAAGACCACAGAAGTAAAATGCAATCTTCAGGATTAATGCATCTGATATCTATATAACATCACTGGTGACATGAACCTTTATCACCTGGATTATGTTTTTCTGAATCTCAATGATAATCTCTTAAAGAATCCCCTCAAAAGCCTGGAGGATCAGGATAAGAAACAAAAACTAGGATCCATTTCCAAATATGTCCAGAAAAATAAGTTCTCCCAAAGCTGCCAGGATACATGCAAAACAAAGCTTTTTGTTTTTAATCTCATATTTTAGCCTTTTTGATGTATCCCAGAATATTCTTAAAAAGAGAAAGGCTGCTCTTATAAACAGGAGTGTATAAGATTCTTGCTGTGCTGTGGTGCGGAAGTCACAGAATGCCAAGCTCTGAACTGAGCACCACCTTGTAACAGGTTTCTCCACTATGGAGTTACTATTTTTCTCTTTTCCTATACTATTCTTTGGAAGTGAGTCACTAAGTATAGGCCACTGTATTAATCAGGATTGCCCAGAGAAGCAGACAGACAGACAGACACACACCATTTATTATAAGTCATCGGCTCACATGTTTATGGAGGCTGGTAAGTCTCAAGATCTACAGGGTAGTGAGCAAAAAGGAGATGCAGGGAACCATGGTGAGGGCTGGCAGCTCAAGACCCGGGTACAGAGGACATTTCAGTTTGAGTCTAAAGGTAGGAAAAAAACCAAAGTCATAGTGCAAGCAGGAAGAGCTCTTTCCTACTCCACAATGAGCTTTCTCCTACTCAGGGAAGTGTGGATTTGCTGTTCTGTTAGGCCTCCTCTGATTGGATGAGGCCCACCACATAAGGGAGAACAAGCTGTTTTACTCAACGTACAGATTCAAATGTTGATCTCATACAAAAACATCCTCACAGAAACATCCAAAATAACATTTGAATAAACATTTAGACATCCAGTAGCCCAGCTGGCACGTAAAATTAATCATCACACCCATCCCAAGGTCAAGCTCTACCTTCTGGAGGGGAGAATCCACAAATGTTATTTGGAATTCTTCCATTAGAAAGATTTGTTCTTTACCCCAATAGTAGCTCTTTATCCTTCACAACCGAATAAATATATTCTAAAATAGGACCAAAAGTGACGAAGAGGATGAATATTCCTTCAGTATGACTTTATTTTATTTAATTTTTTTGGTACCAGGAATTAAACATGGGGGTGCTTAACCACTAACTGACATCTCTGGCCCTTTTTATTTTTTATTCAGAGACAGGGTCTCCCTGAGTGGCTTAGGGCCTTGCTAAATTGCCCATACTGGCTTTGAACTTGCAATCCTCTTGCCTTAGTCTCCTGAGCTGCTGCCGATTTTAATTTAAATTGAAGCAACAGGCTTTTATCATGTCTCTTGGGATGGACTGTGGGTAAGCCAGGCCTCCCACTGTGGTACTTAGGTTCCCTCCAAAGCTTTGTAGGTTCACTGTGTGCCTACCAGGCGCCTGGATCATGCTTGTTCTTGAGAATATGATGTTCAGAAGATGTCTTTGCATTCAAAGAATTTATAAGCAAAGCCATAGTTAGGAAATGTGGGTTGAATCCCATTTCACTGCTTTCTCTGATCTTAGGCAGGTTTGTTAAAAATTCAGCCTCCTCGTTTGTCCAACAGAATATAATAATAGTAAGAATAGAATGGCTTGTCCACAGGTTTTTATAGTAACTAAATAAAATAATGCTTGTGAAGTAGAAGGCAGTTTTCACATTGCTACATAAATCCTAGTTTTACTTTCAGTAACAACTTATTGATATAAGCAAGAATAGATGTTATTATCCCTAACATTTATAGCTCCAGAAATTAAAATCCAAAGTGATTAAATTCCTTGTGTGACTCACACAGTCTGTTACAAGGTGGTGCTCAGTTTAGAGCTTGGCATTCTGTGACTTCCGCACCACAGCACAGCAAGAATCTTATACACTCCTGTTTATAAGAGCAGCCTTTCTCTTTTTAAGAATATTCTGGGTTGCATCAAAAAGGCTAAAATATGAGATTAAAAAAAAAGCTTTGTTTTGCATGTATCCTGGCAGCTTTAGGAGAACATATTTTTTTCTGGACATATTTGGAAATGGATCCTAGTTTTTGTTTCTTATCCTGATCCTCCAGGCTTTTGAGGGGACTCTTTGAGAGATTAACATTGAGATTCAGAAAAACATAATGTCATTTTATTTTTCAAATCCTTAGGGTGTTGAGAGTTTTTAGTCTTATTTTCCAGCCTGCCCTTTCATTGTAGCTATTATTTTTGGATGTATAATATTCATAATTCATTTCGTTGAAGAAGAGGCTTCATTTAATGTCAATAAATATGTATGACTATTGGAAGGAAAAGAGAAAACATCCAAGCTGTGAGTGCTGGCAAGGATTATAGGGCTCGGTTTAGTAAAATAGCATGCAGGAATTATGTCATTGACCTCCTCTACAAAAACCCCATGATTGAGAAGAAAATGGGGATCGTCTTCTGCTGAAATTCATTAAGGAAACATTTTCAAAAGCATATTGGAAACAGATGATAAAATTAAAAGGACACACTTTATTTTATTTGGAAAATCATATTCCCGTATGGGAGATCTAGGTAAACAAACTTCAGAATTTGGACTCTGTTCAAGATTCCCTGACTCTTTGGGTGGCTTAAAAATGATTTAAATTCACCATCCTTGTGAATTAGAATAATGATAGTTCATGACCATGTCCTTGGCACTCAGGTATAATTGTATTAGTGGCTCTGTTTATTGCGTGATTGCTATGTGTCAAACATATCCTTAGCACTTTTCTAAGTACTTTGATGAATGTGCTCCATTATTCTGTCTGTTTCGTAGATGAGGTCTTTTCCTCTGAACCAGAATTTGTGACAGTAGGGATTGAATCCTCATAGTAACAGTTTCCCAATCTTAGCATAGACTCTGGATCATAGCAGGAAAATCCATAAACCTGATTTAAACTGTGCTTTAGGAACGACATGATGTCTAGGATGAAAATGTGGGAAAAGATGAGATTATTTCAATTGTGTAGACAAAATCAAATAATGTAAAGGTGAGAGAGAAGACATGGCATATAAATAGTATGTGATTAAAGATTTTAACTAAAAGCAACATTATAAGCAATCACTATCAGAATTATTTAAGATGTTGATGGGTTAAAAAAATGTGTATCCGTTAATCCAAGTTCTGTTGAGGGTTGAAGCTTCAAACAGTGAATGAAGAAAAAAACGTGGTAAACAGAAGATGATATAAACTGCATCAAGATATTTTGGGCATGCATCCTATTGGAAACACAGCCTGCTCCTCACAAACAACAATTAGAGTAAGCACACGTTGAAAACTGTCACTCCTGGCTTATTGTAATGGACTCTTCAAGCCTCAATGTAGTCGAGAGAGATCATTGCATGTGGAGGGTGATATTCTTAAAAATATATTTTATTGGAAATGTATTTTGAAATATACTTTTGTGGTAACTTTTTATTTTTATATAATTTTAATCTTACAGAAAAGTTGTGAATATTGCACAAAGAATATCTTTTTGTACTTTGCTGAGATTCACCAGTGGTATACATTTGTCTCCATTTGCTTTTTTGTTTGTCTATCCTTTATAACAATCTGTGTGCTTGCCTTTCTACTACATACATATGTAGCCGTTTTTCTGAAATATTTACTTTTTTCAACATGCTTTTTTACTCAAGGCCTTATTGTTATTAAAATTTAAAAATGTATCTAGGGTAAAATTGAAAAATTGGAGATTTGAAATTTAGTAATTTTCTGTGCATAAATTATTTATTGATTTATGTTGCTGTTGAGTAGTAATATGCTATACAGACATTACAGTTTGTTTATTAACTCTTTGATAAACATTGAAATTGCCATTTCAATTTTTGACAACAATGAATAGAGTTGCTATAAACACTCATATACAGCTTTTTAATTTTTTATTTGTTCTTTTTAGATATACATGACAATAGAGTGTATTTTGACATGTTATACATACGTGGAATATAACTTATTATAACTTATTCTAATAGAATCCCATTCTTGTGTTTGTACATGATGTGGAGTGTTACTGGTCGTGTATTCATATATGAACAAAGAAAAGTTCTCTGATTCATTTTACTGTCTTTCCTATTCCCATCCTCCCTCCCTTCCCTTCATTTTTTTGTCTAATCCAATGAACTTTTATTCTCCTCTCCCCTCCCCTTATTGTATGTTAGTATCCACATATCAGAGTGAACACTTGGCCTTTGCTTTATTTGGGACTGGCTTATTTCATTTAGCATAATAGTCTCCAGTTCTGTCCATTTACTGGCAAATGCCATAATTACATTTTTCTTTATGGCAAATAATATTCCATTGTGTGTGTATGTGTGTGTATCTCACATTTTCTTTATCCATTATTCTGTTAAAGGGCCCATAGGTTGGTTCCATAGCTTGGCTATTGGGAATTGAGCTGCTGTAAACATTGACGTGGCTGTGTCACTGTAGTATGCTGATTTTAATTTCTTTGAGTATAAACTGAGGAGTAGGTTTGCCGGGTCAAATGGTGGTTTCATTCCAAATTTTCTGAGGAATCACTGTATCACATACAACTTTTTATATGACCGTAACTCTGTGTTTCTCCAGTATAAATAACTAGGGGTGGGGTTATGGGATCATATGGTTAGCATATACTTAAATTTATAAAAAACTACTAAACTATGTCCCAAAGCAGATTACCCTTTTACATAATCACTGGCATTATGAGAGTTCCAGTTGTTCTGCATCATTGCCAGCATTTGATATTGTCAGCTTTCAAAATAATTTCAGCCCTTCTAATAAGTGTATAGTAGTACACATTGTGGTTTTAATTTGTGTTTTCCAAACAGTGAGTGATGTTAAGCAAATTTTTTTCATGTTTGTCATCTATGTATTATCTTTAATAAAAATGTTAATTCAAATCCTTTACTTATATATAAATTGTATTGTTCATTTTCTTATTGATTATTAAGAGACTTTTTCAATATTTAAGCCCTTTTGGATATGTGATTTGCAAATATATTATCTTAGCTTAAGCTATTAATTTTGATGAAGTCCAATTTATCAATTTTTTTCTTTTATGGATTGTGCTTTTGGTGTTATATTTAAGAATTCTTTGCCAAATGCAAACTGTGAAGGTTTTGTCTTGTTTTCTTCTAAAAGTTTTATGATTCTAACTGTGAACCCATGAACCATTTTCAGTCAATTTTTGTATAACATGTAATTAGGTTAATATGCTTTTTGTCTGAACATCAAATTATTTCAAAACTCCTAGCTGAGAAAACTGCCCTTGCTCCATTGAATTACTATATCTTTTGTTAAAAATAATTAGTCACATTTGTGTGGATCTGTTTTTGGATTTTTAAATTACTTTCCATTGATTTATGTATCTAAACATTACAGTTTTGTTTAAATGTGTATTGTGAATCATCCAAGTTTATTTTTCTTTTTAAATAATTGTTCTGGCTATTCTATCTCCTTTATATTCCCATAAATTTTTAGATTCATTTTATCTTTATCAACAAAAATTCTGCTGTGATTTAATTGGAATCTCATTAAGTCTGTAAACAAGCTTAAGGAGAAATGACATGTTAATTATACTGAGTCTTTCAACCCATAAATGTAGTTTGTCTTTCTAGGTCTCTAGGTCTTCTTTGATTTATTCATAAGCATGTCTACTCCTATTATTTCTCTTCTGTCTGGAAAACTTTGGTAATTTTTAAGAGCAGTTCTGATGCTGGTGTTTTCTCCCTGTCTTTCTTCATCTGGGAATGTCTTTATTTTGCCTACCTTCCTGAAGAATATTTTGAGTGGATATAGAATTCTAAGTTGAAAGCTATTTTCTTCCAGCAGTTTAAAAGTGTTTCACTACCTTTCTACTCATGTTTTCTGATGAGAAACATGAAATCTTGAGGGCCATCATTCCCTTTTGTATCATGTATCATTTTTTTTCTCTGTTTTCAGGATATTTCTTGTTGTCTTTGGCCTTCAATCATTTATGGTATTATCTGGGTGTAGATTTCTTTGAATTTATTCTCTTTGGGTGTTACTAAGCCTTTTGAAAATGCAAGTCTATGCCTTTTGTCAACTTAGGGAATTTTTACCCGTTTATTTCTTCAAGTTTCTTTCCTTATAATTCTCCTTTCTCCCCTTGGAACTCCAGTGACACAAAAGTGAGACCTATAATATTGACCTGTAGGTCTTTTAGCCTCAAATTAAAAAAAAAAATCTTTTAAAATCTTTAATGTTCTGATGGGATAAATTTATTGATCTATCTTCATTTAGTGAGTCATTTTGGATGTTATGTTATGAGACTCCAGGTCTTGACAAATCCTATGGAAATTTTTTTTTGTTTGTTAATTCGGCAGGAAATTGACAAGTTAAGGTTTAGGTTACAAGTTGCTACTCCGCCTTCTGTTGATTATGTTTTCAATGTCCTGTGTGTGACATTCAGTGACTAGTCTGGGACTTGGACTATGGTCCATCCTATAGATCAGTTCTCAATGCCTTCTGTCTGTGATTTTCTCTGCCATTCTTTCCTGCCATGATGTTCCTGCTTCTTCTTGGGTCCAAAACAATGGAGCCAGAAGACCCATGGACTGAATCTGTGAAATCATAGACCAAAATAAATCTTTCCTTCTCTAATTTTCTTGTCAGGTATTTTAGTCATAGTGATGAAAAGGTGAGTAACACAGGGTATGCTTTCTCCGTCTTAATTGGAACCCAGAGAATGTTCTTTTGCTCTTAAATACTTTAGTATGTATTTTTTAAGATGAAGAACTTTGTCTTACATAACCACACTAGTAATGATCAGAATCAAGAAACTTGACATTTTCAGAATACTATATGACCTGCAGTCCATTTGACCAATTGTTTCGGTAAGTCTCTTTGAAGTTATTCTTTTCCCTGCTCAAGATCCAATCAAAGATATGTATTGTGTGTAGTTGTCATGTCTGTTTAGTCTTTTTTCATATGGTGCAGTTCCTTAACCTTACCTTTATCTTTCATGACCTTGACATTTAAAAAGTATAGTATTTTTTAAGTATATTATTTTCTAGAAAATAATCATTTTTTTTAGAATATTCTTCTATTTGTGTCTAGTGTCTCCTAATGATTAGATTCGGGTTATGTATTTTTGGTAGAAATATCACATATGAGATGTTGTGGTCTTCTCAGGATTGCACAACACGGGGTACATGGTGTCTGTTTGTCTATTACTGGGGATATTATCTTTGATCATTTTGCTGAAATGTTGCTTAACAGTTTTCTCTATTATTAAGTACTATTTTTCTGGTTTCTTAATGGCTGAAGTTTGGCTATTATGAGGAAAACCCTAGGCTATTGCTGTCCAATAGAATGCTTTGTTGGAATGTTCAGTTCTGCACTGTTCTTTAAGATAGCCATTGGCACTTGTGGCTCTCAAACACTTGAAATGAGGCTACTGTGACTGAGGAAATTCAAGGGGGTACAATTTGAATTGAAAAATTTTATAGAACACTCTGTTCCAGCATTTCCTGAAGATTGAAAGGACAATGGATTCATTTTTACCTTGGTTGCTCAAAATGTTCTGAGAAAAAAGAACTCCATGGTCAAGTCAGTTAGGGATGAATTCATAGGGCATACCTTGGGATGCACAGTACCATATGCTGCTATCATGGGATCTATACATCTTTGGTTTTTAATTTTTCTAGTTCAAGGTATAGGTGAAATTATCACCCAATTGCTCTTAGTTTGTGTAAATGACTTACCAATCAGCACACACAACTTGTGGCAGTACTGGGATTTATACTTATATTAGTGAGCTGACCTTCAAAGCTGAGGTATTTATGGTACACTAGAAATAGTAATGGAGAAGCCAGGAGAGGAGGGCACATGCCTGTAGTCCCAGTGGCTCACTAGGCTGAGGCAGGAAGATTGCAGGTTCAAAGCCAACCTCAGCACCATTGAGGTGCTAAGCAACTCAGTGAGATCCTGTCTCTAAATAAAATACAAAATGGGGCTAGGGATTTGGCTCAATGGTCGAGTTCAATCTCTGCCACACACATAGTAATGAAGAAAAGAGTGCTGAAGTTCAGGCTGCCTCATGAGGCTTTGTCTAAGGTTGATAAATGCAAGAGTTCTTTGCAAACATGTTACTTAGACTGAGGATTCCTTTTTACCAATGCAATGCCAAGTATTTAGCATTCACAGAATGTGATTATTTCAGTCTTTCTAAAAGGAATTAATATTAATGGTTCTTATCAACTTATAGCATAGCTATCTGAAGGTGTGTCCCACCCCCATCCCTTCTTTCTCTTTTTTTTTTTTCCTATTTGAATGGAAGGATTCCAAGCATAGAGTACTGTCTTATATCTTACTCAAAGTCTTTCAGAGGAAGTATTCTCATACAAAAGGAATCCAAAACTCACACACACATTTAATTACTAACGGGAATACAGGATGGTTAGAAAGTATAAAAGAAGATGGGGAGAGAAAGAAGAATAATTTGTAGAGACAAAGATGTCTTAAGCCAGAGACTATAACTCACAGTTGGTTGATGTGAATTAGAAGGAGAGTAAGCTAGGTTCTTTCTCACAGCTTTAGGCCTCTGGCAAGCTCTTTGATGAGCCAGGGTTAGAGAAATTTCACTCCTATAACCATAACAATCATTTGACTGGCTTGTCCCAGTCATTGAGGCTGTGTTGGAAGAATTCTCAAGGAAAGGAACTTCATCTGGTTGATGAGTTCAGAATCCAGATAAGATCTTGAAAGTGGTCATTCATTGTTGTCTGAAGCTATAATTCTTGAAAGTAATTGAGTTTAAAAGAAGAAATTTAGGGGAGAATGATTTCATCCTCCATAAAAGCAGACTGTATTTTTTTAAAGGTACCCAGTGGAAGTGGTGACCCAGAAATGCCCCAGTAAGACATTACAGATGACTGTTTCCATGTGCTATTTGGCATACGTTCAGGAAAACCACAAGAGGAAAATTGGCTTTGAAATGCTTATATATTAAGATATCTGCTGTGATACTTTATAAAGATTCATTTCTTGCCAAATATAACATTCAGTTACCAAGTGGAAGTGTAAAAGTTCACATTTTCATGAAAACCTTAGCAATGAGTTTAACAGGGTCATTTGTTTTATTTTTTTCCACTCCTCTGTGCCTACTTAGTTTACCACTAGAGGGCATTGTTGGCAGTGCTATCAGGAGAGAAAGAACTAGAGCACTTTGCCAAACAAAATTTTTGAGATCTTTTTCAATTTTTATTTCAGCCAGTAAATAAAAGTGTAAATTTAAAAGCTACTTTATTTGAAGCTTTTCTCTTACATTTTTATGCACCTTAAATACGTAACTTCTAGACTTTTCTTAGTGCATTAATATAAGGCAAAAATCATTGTAAAACATGGTTCCAGTTTTCTCAGTAGATGCTAAACTAGAATTTGTCAATTTTCCCCCTTGTAATATTATACACTTTTGCACATCCTGTTTTGGAAAGCTATTGAGTACCTGGAGACTCATTATTTTGTGTTTCCCTAACAGTGAAACAATTTTATTTTCCAAATCATGTCTTTCCTGATATTTGTCAGAGGATTTCAGTGTGGCAAGGGACCTTTAGGTTATTCAGTTCAGCTATTTATAAAGATTTTTTTTTTTTTGCACACTGATGAAGAGCTGTCTAAACCTAAGATAAGATAAGCTCTTTGCATTTTGGGACAACTACATTATTTATTGGAAAGTTCATGTGAAGGTAAGTTTGCCTCTTTGGTATTTATTGTATTAGACAAAATCTTTCAGTTGCAAACAATGGAAACCAAATCATGTTTATTCATGTGAAAAAAAAAAGAGGATGGTGGTGGAACATATTGTGAGGAAACCGAGGTTTCATGGACTGTGGCTACCTAGACACTAGATATCTGTCAGGACTCAATCTCTTTCAGTTAGTTGCATTTGCTTCTCTCTCTTTATTCATTTCTCTTCACATATCAGTATTTTCTGCATCTTGAATCTCTATGGCAAAATATGCCTTTTGAATGAGTATAAATGACAAAAGGCCTTTTGTTGACTAAGTTATTCCAGCATTGTATAAAGCCAGCTACTTCTGGGTGGGGCAATATGTGATATGATCAGTGGTCCCCATGGTCTTGGGTCCACCTCAATATCACTATCCCTGGTGATGTAGGTCTCCTGGTTGGATATTTTGTTATGTGGATTTCCAGGCCTGTGGATGAAGCCCCTGATAGTATTGCTGTCTAAGGCTATACAGGCAGGAAGAGAAAACACACGCCTGGATATGTATTTGTCTCTTTCTTTCCCAGTTTGGAAGGATTCCATTTATTCAAACTTGCTAAATGGCTGGTTAATTTTGTGACAGAGTAGTGCCATATTGGGATTTCAATGTTGTTACCATAGAATGTTTAGAGGTGGCACATTGTTAGTGGGGCATTGGCAAGTGGAGTCCATGCCATTGGGCTTTCTTGTAATATCCATCTCTACCACCCTGTTATATTAATGTGTCCATCGCAGCTGTCATGGAACCCATGACAAAATATTAACTGAATGGCAAATGGGTCATTTTGCTTTCTTGGTTGTTGAGTGCTTATTCTGTGTAAGCTGCTTTCTGGTGGCTACCCACATGGAATACCTGAGCTTCATACACCTATCTACAGGCTTCTTCCTCAAATTCCTGGGCTCTGTTCTTCTAGTTCCCTGACCAGACAACTAAGCCATTGGCCACTTTCTTATAATTTATGTACATTCTCTTTTGGGTCATTTCTCTTTCTCGCCAAAGAGGATGATTGGTTTTAATCTCATAGCTCTACCATAGGGAATATTTCCTCTTTACTCTCTTTTCCTGAATATAGTTGTAATGAAGCCACCATATACTTTTGGCTTGCATTCACAATACTGAGCCAATCCATCTATAAACCAAATTTGGGCTTTTTACTTTTCTTTCCTCTGGTCATAGGGGACCTTCCCACATTCCCACGTAAATATGTCCACAGGTGCAAGAGTGGGAGGCATTGGACATCTCTGCTTGATTATATATGGAGTTTTGGTTCTCTGCTCATGAAATCTTCACGTCTTCCATTTCTGTTTAGTCTCATCTCAGACATATCATCACTATCTCACAATGGGCTACCACTAACAGAGTTTTCTAACTTAGTGGATCTTACAGAATTCAATGAATGATAGACACTTCTAGACAGACTGGATTCCGTGGCCAATTGTTGTATCATTTCTAAAGTCCAAACACACGAAAAAGAAGAATTATTATTCAAAGGAAATATAATTCTCTGCTGTTGGTGGCATGACTTTTCTCCAGAATCTCAGAGGCCTTAGTTGTGATTCTTCCACTAGAGCTTTCTAAAAGACACCTCTAACACCATGGGGAGTGTTGAGAGCCACAGCCAAAGGGGCCCCAGCAAACTTCCAGCTGCCAGCAAACTTCCAGCTGCCGGCTGATGATTGGCTCACAGCGGCCCCCAAAACATCTAGCTGATTGGCTCCTCCACGGAGTTGCTCATTGGACTGTTTCCCTGCCCTTTCAGACCACGGAGCTGCTCATTGGGGGACTTCTTTGGCTCCGCCCACACGACCCAGCCAATTGGCCTCAAGAGCAGGAGGATTGTGGGAGGTGGTGAGGCTTGTGTGGGTGAGAGGCTTGTGGAAGCCGGTGGTGGCAGTTGGGCACTGAGGGTTTTTTTCCTGAGGAGCTGTTTTGCTTGGCGTTTGTAGTTCTAAAAATAAAGTTAGTTTCTTTTGACAAGTGGCTCCTGAATTGTGCCCAGCCAGACTGAGGCAGGGGAGCTGTTGTATTATGTCTCAAGTGACAGGGCTGATTTCCTTGGGCTTGGCCCTGCTTTGGTCCCATTCATAGGTGGAAGCTCGGGCTGGGGTTGTGGCTCAGTGGTAGAGTGCTTGCCTAGCATGTGTGAGGCACTGGGTTTGATTCTCAGCACCACATAGGAATCAATAAAGAAAATAAAGGTCCATCAACAACTAAAATATATATAAAAGGTGGAAGTTTTCCATGTCACCTGATGTGTGGGCTGTAGAAATATTTACTAGGCATGGGATGTATTGCCTCCAGAGCTCACAGAAGCCAGCTTCTTGTGGGCTTCCTTCTTTGTGGTAGGAGATGGAAATGCAGGACATAATAATTTGTCTTTTACTTTGGTGGAGATATTCCTACATACCACTGACCTGGTGGATTTCATCAAAACTTCACTGAAATGGCTAGTTATGAGTCTTCATAGATTTTTATCTCCTACCTCCTGAAATGAATGTCTATGATAATAAGAAATGCATATGTAGTCTTTGTTTCTAGTACCTAACATAGAGCTTCTGAAACTCTTGGAATTTTCTGAATAACAGGAGTGATAAGAACCTTTTTTTTTAACATTCATAAAAATTACTTTATAGTCATATCTGAGTTTATTTTATGAGACCTTATGTATCTATGGGGCCTTGGATGTCTTCAGAAAGGGGGCTGATTGCTAGAGGAACTAACCCTGTGAATAGAGAGTTGGGATGTTCAGTTCTATCCCTTAACCTCTGGCTGTGAGGGGAGCTGGAGACTGAGTAATCGCAAATGGCCAATGATCTAATCAATCAAGCTTAAGTTGTTGGGTGTGTGGGAGACTCCCTGCTGAAGTTAAGTTTCCCTCTCTTGAGAGGAACATCACATAATCCCTTACCCCTCCCCCTCCTCGCTGAAGGGCACCAAGCCCTAGAGTGCCAAATTCAAAAGTTGTCTCGACCAATCCCTGAGGGACACAGTCTCCACTCACCATTCCTGAGTCACCCTGCCAATCAGCACCCGCCACATGGCCTACAGCAACCCTTCTTAAGCTGAAACTTGCAAGCTCACACTCTCTGCCCTCTTCCTCTCTGCTCTCTGCCCTCTTCTGCCTCTTTCTCACGCTCTCTGCTCTTTCTCTCTGCCCTCCTCCTCTTCTTCCTCTCCTCTCTCTGCTCTCTTTCTTTCTCTGCTCTCTTTCTCTCCTTTTCTTCCCCTTTGGGCATCCCTCCCCCCATAAAATCTCTTGGTTGGATCTCCGTCTCGAGTGAGTCACTTGCCTTTCATAAGTAATAGATCTTCCTTAGAAACATCTCGTCAACAGGGGTTTGGAGAGCTTCTGAGGTGGTGAACACATTGGGGTACTGGGAGGTTGACATACCCAGAAGAGAGTATGGACACTGCTTCGCTTCCCATCATCTTGTCCTAGGAATCTCTTTTGTCTAGTCATTCCTGGGTCAAATTCTTTATAACAAATCAGCAATAGTAAGTGAACTGTTTCCCTAAGTTTTAGAAGCCATCCTAGTATACTATCAAACTGAAATGGGAAGTCATGGGAATCCTGTTTGTAGACAAAGTGGACAGAAATGTGGGGAGTCTGGGGACCCAGTACTGTGTCTGGCATCTGAAGTAAGAAAAGTCTTGTGGGACTAAGTCATTAAACCTGTGAATCTGATACTAATGCCAAATAGTTAGGACCAGAATTGAATTGAATTGTTGGACACTTGGTTGGTGTCTGGAGAGTTGGAGAAATCACTGGGATGAAGAAAGACTGCCACAACTTTGATGTAGAAGTGAGTAAAAAACATCACAAAATGTCTTACCAAGACCTTCATCATACCAGCCTGAAAAGTAATTTTTATGAATGACTTAAGAGGTTCCTATCACTCCTGTTATTCAGAAAATTCTGTGTCATCCAAAATAAGCATGATGTCACGAGTGTGATATTCTGTGGGATGTACAGGTGCTCTACATCTTTTTGAACTATATTGTAACCAAGGGCAGGAGAATATTGTGACCAAAGGCAAATATACAAGCAAATATTATTGTCTGTGAAAACAAAATATTCTTTTCTACTAGGTATGAAAAAGAATGCATTTACCAAATCAATGACCACCTTACACATATCCAAAGATTTTTAACCTCTTCTAGCATACTGTGATTCAGGTACTATATTGGTCAAGCCTGCACAAATCTGCAGTCATTCTCAAGATCTGTTTAGTTTCTGAGTCAGACTGAACTAATCAAGTGGACAGGAAACATTCAGATCTTTGATGGTAGCCTAGCCTTAATCATTCTTCCTGAGACACAATATGGTTTTTGATTTACTGTTTTTGCCAGGGATGAAGAAGACAATTTCAGATGTTTCCATCATAAAATTTCCCACAATAATAGCTCTTCTTCCACAAACAAGAAACCCAACATAAGAATTAGTCTGTAAGGGTCCAGCGAAGCATTGGAGAAAGAGACCACACAAGAGACTGGCTTCATGCAATTGGCAGGAGGGAGTTTATTGAACCAGCATGCTGGGGCTCAAGGCTCACTCAGGAAGGGAGAGCAGCCCAGAGCCCAGAGCAGAGGTCAAGCAGAGCTTAAGTACACTTTTTGGGGAGGGTGGGGGGCTTGGCATACATCAGAACAATTCATCATGAGGCCCGGGAAAATTGAACAACAACTCTGAGACATGATTAGTACATTCATTGGCGGGAACAGGCTGGACGGGGGTGATTGGTCACTTCTAAGCGGGGTACACATTCAAACTGATTGGTTTTAGGGCCTAAAGGACTACGTGACATACTACACAGAACCCCAGGTTATTAGACAACCAGTGGAAACAGTGGAAATATTTACTGGGCAGTTCGGGTATTGTCCTAACAGCTACAGGGATTACAGGTTCTGGGGGTAGCAGAGGAATTTTAACAATACCTAGTCTTTTACTTTTTAACCCAGGCCTTGCAGTTTAGAAACTTTACAATGCCCGGTCTTTTACACTTTAACTCAGGCTTTGCAGCTTAGAATCAGCTTAGAAATTTTTCTTTTACAAGTCCAACTGTGAAGTCTGTAAATTCCAATGATGCACTTGTGAATTGTGGAAAAGATCACTTGGCAGGACTGCAGGCCCAGTGTCTCAACTGTGAACCTGATTTTAGGTGGGTTCCATTTGCTATTGATCCTCTATAGACTCTCATTAACAAGGGAAGCTGTGATGAAATCTAAAGATACATTGTTAACTCAGGCCCTTAAATGTTTGTTATTGCCCTTCCCTCATGTTACAGCCACTTGAGTAAGATGGTCATATATCTGTTTTTGAAGACCTTGGGCTCAGAACAATGGAATTAGCTGGCTATGGTCTGAGACCTCTGAAACTGAGCCCCAAATAAACTTCTCCTCCCCTAAGTTGTTCTCATCAGGTATTTTGGTCATAGCCCTGCAAAAGCTGACTAAAATAGAAATTGGTATCAGAAGTAGGGTATTACTGTGACTGACTTGTTGCTGTGTGGTTGAGAAGAATTTCGAGCTGGTTTGAAAGAGGGATTTTGGAATATTTAGAGAGATACAAGTTGGAAAATCTTAATATTGTAAGTGGAGCTTAATGAGTGATTCTGGTGGGAGCTCAGACAACCAGAATGCTGATATGCAGACCATGCTCATGAGATTTCAGAGGGAAATGAGGACTCTATTAGGAATTGGACTAGAGGCCACCCATTATATTCTGGCAAAAAATTTGTATACATTTTCCCATTGCCTAAGATTCTGTGCAAGGCTGAATTTAAAGATGATGGGCTAATTAATCTGGTGGAGGAAATTTCAAGGCAGCACAGCATTCAGTCAGAGGCATGGATATTGCTGGCAGCATTTAGGCAGCTTTACTCTGGGAGTTGAGAGCAGAAAGCAGAGCTAAAAGATTTTTTTTTTTAAAAACTTGCAATTTAGCCAAAGAAGTGCTTATAAAACTGGAACCAAGAAAGGTGTGCTTGTTGAAATGATTATAGCCCCTTAAGAAATGCAAAGTACCTTACACAGAGACAATAGGAAAGATGTCTCCCAGGTGTCTCAGGATTTGCAAGACTGTACCCACCTTAGGCCTAAGGGTGAAGAAGAGAAAAATTCCTTAGAGAAGAGATAATGGGGTACCCCGTGTGCACAAAAGGCCCTTAAGTTTGTATCATCATACTGAAACATGCAGGCACTCAGAAACTACTGCAAGTTCTATTTCCAGGGGTCCCGAGTATTATGTGACCTGGCAGAAGACCTTGGCATCATCCAAATGGTGCTGGTTATACAAGAATATAAAATACTAAAGGAGTCATGGAGGCTTCCACCAAGATTTCATAGGAAAGCCTTGGAGATCAGGCAAAGAGTAGCAGAGTCAGAAGCCCTGTGGGCTACCTGCAAGAGGAGAAAGCATAAAGCTATACAGGTGAATCCAAAGTTGGAATGGAGACCTTGAGAATTAGGAGATGCAATATCATGACTGACTGCCAAGGAAAGCTGCTGGCTGTGAAGAGCCAGGCTGAAAGAGAGCCCATGTGTGCTGCAAGCCAAGAGGAGAGGACTGCTCAAGTCCTTCGGAGACTACATCTTGTTAGGTCAGTGGCAGGGACTTGGTGGCAACTTAGTGGCAACTTAGAACAAAGCAGCCCGAGCTGGAAAAGAACATCAGTCAGATGCTGGGGGAAACACCTGTCAATCAGCCAGATCTCCTGACTAATGCCTGTCAATCAGCAGGACCCCCTGGCCAATCCTGGAGTTCAGCCAACTCCCCTGACCAACTCCAAGGGGGCAAGGGACCCTAGAGACACCTTTTCCTTTCCCAAGCCCTTCCCTTCCTGCTGTAAGTCCCATAAAAGTCCAGTCCGGTGGAGCTTCCACGCGGTTTCTCCTCAGGCTGTGGGTCTGATTGAATTCCGCCCAGGAGTGATATCTCAATAAAGCCTATTCAGCAGCCCTTTTAAATCTGCCTCCTTTGACCGCTGCCTGCCTTGTCTGATCTGACACATCTCTCCACCATGTATCCAAGATGTAGTGCCCAGAGTTGAGAAACCTGGGTGGGTTTTGGTTTTGTTTTAGCTCCATTTCTTATTTCTTTGCCCCATTCCTCTCTTTTGGAATGAGAATGTTTACTAGATGCCACTGTATATTGGATATATGTACTTGAAATAAAAACCTTCCATGATAAGCAAAAGTTAAAAGAATTTATAGCAAGAAAGCCTGAACTACAGAACATTCTTGGCAAGATATTCCATGAAGAGTAAATGAAAAACAACAATGAAAATCTGCAAATCTACACTAAAGGAAAGGTCAATTAAATGAGAAACCAAGTCAAGGTAAAAAACAAAAATAAACCAAAATGACTGGGAATACAAACCATGTCTCAATAATAACCCTGAATGTCAATGGCTTAAACTCATCAATTAAAAGACATAGACTGGCACATTGTATTTATTAAACACAAAGAATAACCAACAATATGTTGCCTTCATAATACTCATCTCACAGGGAAAAACATTCACAGACTGAAGGTAAAAGAATGGGAAAAAAATGCATCACTTATATGGATTGTGTAAACAATCAGGGGTTTCCATCCTCATATCAGATAAAGTGGAACTTCAAATCAAAGTTAGTGAAAAGAGTTAAAGTAGGTCATTTCATACTACTTAAGGGAATCATATATGAACCAGACAAAACAATAATAAATATCTATGCCCCAAACAATGGGCCATCTATGTATGTCAAACAAACCCTTCTCAAATATAAGAAGAAAGTAGGCCATAATATGATAATACTGGATGACTTTAATGCACCTCTCTCACCACTGGATAGAACTTCCAAACAAAAACTAAACAAAGAAGCTATAGAACTCAATAATACAATCAATAATTTAGATTAACAGATATATAGAATATTCCATCCATCAATGAGCAAGTATAATTCTTAGCAGCACATGGATCCTTCTCCAAAATGGACCATATGTTATGCCACAAAGTAAGTCTTAGAAAATACAAAAAATAGAGATACTATCCTGAATCTATCTGACTATAATGGAATGAAATTAGAAATCAATGATAGAGATTAAAAATAAAAGCTACTCCAACACCTGGAGACTAAACGATATGCTATTGAATGATGCATGGATAACAGAAGATATCAGGGAGAAGATTAAAAAAAATTCTTAGGAGTAAGTGACAACTCTGATACAACTTATCAAAATCTCTGGGACACTTTGAAGACAGTTTTAAGAGAAAATTTCATTGCACTAAGCTATTTATTAAAATAATAAAAAGTCAACAAATAAATGACCTGACATTACATCTCAAAGCCCTAGAAAATGAACAAACCCACTCCAAAAGTAGAAGATAGGAAATAATTAAAATCAGAGTATAAATCAATAAAACTGGAACAAAAGAAACTAGTTTAAAAATTGACAAAACAAAAAGCTGGTTTCTTTGAAAAAATAAATAAAATCGACAAACCCTTAGCCACCCTAATAAAAAGGAGAGAGAAAACCTATCATTACCCTAGGTGCATATATGACTACATGTGGTATGACTCTACATCATGTACATCCAGAGAATTGAAAAGTTGTGCTCCATTTGTGTTCAATGAATGGAGATGCATTCTGCTATCATGTATAACTAATTAGGACAAATATAAAAAACTTGAATTTAAAAAATAATAAGTTGTACTTTTACAAGATGGCTGTGAATAGAGTGCATCACACCCCATGTACTGCGTCACTGCGCAGGTGAATAACGAGTTAGAGCGACAAAAAGCTATCTTGTTAGGAATTTACAGCAAAATAAGGGTGCACCGAAAACTAGAGGAAGGATTTCTAGCACCGAGGACCGGTTATTGAATCTCTAACATGAGCCAACTGTGCGACCGGAGTTCCAGGCTGACTGATCCACCACCTGTCGTGCGGCCCACCCTGTGGCTACAGATGGTGGGACGCCGTGGAGAAGCAACCAGCAAGCAGAGAAGAACAGTGCTACGGATTCTGTGTAATCCTGCCGGCTGTGCCCTCACTGAGCTTCAGGCTGAGTTCGGGATTTGAGATGGGGAAGGAAGCAGTCCAGTTCTATCTCCCACAATGGAAAGTCCACCAAGGAAACCAGTGGCCACCATCTTGGAGAGCTGACGTTATCACCGCCCCTCTCCAACAGATTGCAACAATAAAACAGGTGTGCGTTACTCAGCCCATCTCCCATACAGCAGGGAATTCACATAAAATCTCTCCCAGGCTTTCCGGGGGAGGGATTATCAGAATGAGCCTGCATAGAGACACGGGGAAAGGTAGAGACACTTGACCTTCAACTCCCCCTCCCATCAGCTGCCAAAACGAAACCTGTCTAGCCAGCGCTGGGGGAGGGGCAAGCAAAAAATATCAAAACAATAGGGTGCCAGTTCCCAATAGCCACCCTTCACACCCAGCAAACTGCAGGCCCAGAGGACAGTTTGTACTGCCGAGAGGCATCACACAGGGGAAGGCCTGGCTAGCAGGAGAAACCAGGATTAGCAGGAGAAGCCAGGGGATGAGAGGCCAGGCCCTTGCGACTGGGTGGCTAGAGACCGCCCACCTGCAGGTGACTGCCCATGGCCCCCGCAACTGGGCGGCTGGAGACTGCCCGCACACAGGTGACCGCGCGGCTAGACCCCGAGGTGTGGCCCAGCAGGTATGGTGCAGAGACTCTAGGAAGAGGTCTATAGCCAGGCCTTCATGAAGTAGCTAACTGGGAGCTGAAACCAACCAGAGACAGACCAGTCCAATCTCTCCCTTCGGACACCACGGCAAGGAGCCTGGGGCCTGCCATAGCACAGAGGTGACGTCACCGGAGTTCGGCTGTCGGAACTACTTCCCAGTGGAATCCACTTTAGCAGGCATAGTCTACCACCACAAAGGAGAGACAACAGAGATATACAAAACAAAAACAAATTTATAGGAGAGAACAGAAACACAGCAATCAAACATAGCTGGAAAGAAATGTGAACAACATGAATAAACAAGGAAAAAAGGATTACAAACAATGCAGGACAACTTAAATCTACAGGAGGACCTAGAAGCATCAGAAACATGGATAGGGAAAGAACTCAAGGCATACCTAACTCAAATGGAACAGAATATTAGTGAAGATATGAGACAGAAAGTCCAAGCAATGAAAGTATATTTTGAAAACGAATTAAACAAACAAATTCAAATGGCAAAGAACAAGCTTTACCAGGAGATAGAGATCTTAAAAAAAATCAAACAGTAATCCTAGAAATGCAGGAAACTATAAACCAAATTAAAAACTCAAACGAGAATATTACAAATACACTAGATCAAGGAGAAGTCAGAACATCAGATAATGAAGACAAAGTTTATCAACTTGAAAAGAATACAGTCAACACAGAAAAGATGCTTAAATCTCACGAGCAATCTATTCAAGAGATATGGGATGTCATAAAAAAAAACAAATTTGAGAGTCATTGGGATAGAAGAAGGCATAGAGGTTCAAACCAAAGGAATGGACAACCTATTAAATGAAATAATTCTAAAAAACTTCCCAGAGATGAAAGATGGAATGGATTGCCAAATCCTGGAAGCCTACAGGACCCCAAACATTCAAAACCGTAAGAGACCAACTCCAAGACATATAATTATGAAGATAGCCAACATACAGAACAAGGAGAGAATATTAAAAGCTACGAGAGAAAGGAGGCAGATTACATTCAGGGGTAAACCAATTAAGTTAACGACTGATTTTTCATCATAGACTTTGAAAGCGAGAAGATCCTGGAACAATGTATTTCAAACGCTGAAAAATAATGGATTCCAACCAAGAATACTGTTTCCAGCAAAATTAAGCTTCAGATTTGACAATGAAATTAAAATATTTCACGATAAACAAAAGCTAAAAGAATGCGTAGCCAGAAAACCAGCACTGCAAAGCATTTTGAACAAAATACTACAAGAAGAGGAATTGAAAAATAGCGCCCAAAACTAACAGTGGGAGGTATCTCAGTAAAGGAGGAGGAAAATAACCAAAGAGTAAAAACTAGCCAAACTAAAATAAATAAATAAATAAACATGATTGGAAGTACAAACCATATTTCAATTGTAACCTTAAATGTTAATGGCCTAAATTCACCAATCAAGAGACATAGGCTAGTAACCTGTATGAAAAAAACAAATCCAACGATATGCTGCCTTCAGGAGACTCATATGATAGGAAAAGACATACACAGGCTGAAAGTGAAAGGTTGGGAAAAATCATACCACTCATAGGGCCCTCGGAAGCAAGCAGGAGTGGCCATACTCATATCGAATAAAATCAACTTCAAACCTAAGTTAATCAAAAGGGATAAAGAAGGACACTATATACAGATAAAAGGAACCATCCACCAACAAGACATAACAATTATCAATTTGAATGCACCAAACAATGGAGCTGCAATGTTCATAAAACAAACCCTCCTCAAGTTCAAGAGTCAAATAGACCACAACAAAATAATTATAGGTGATTTCAACACACCGCTCTCGCCATTAGACACATCCTCTAGACAAAAGCTGAATAAAGAAACTATAGAACTCAATAGCACAATCAATAACCTAGACTTAACCGACATGTATAGAATATATCAACCATCATCAATTAGATACACGTTCTTCTCAGCAGCACATGGATCCTACTCAAAGATAGACCATATATTATGCCATAGGGCAACTCTTAGTAAATATAAAGTTGTGGAGATAATACCATGCACCATATCCGATCATAATGGAATGAAACTGGAAATCAATGATAAAAGAAGGAAGGAAAAATCCTACATGGAAAATGAACAATATGTTACTGAATTATCAATGGGTTACAGAAGACATAAAGGAGGAGATAAAAAAAATTTGTAGAGATAAATGACAATACAGACACAACATACTGGAATCTATGGGACACAATGAAAGCAGTTTTAAGAGGGAAATTCATTTCCTGGAGTTTTTTCCTCAAAAAAAGAAAAAAAGCAACAAGTAAATGAACTCACACCACACCTCAAAACCCTAGAAAAGGAAGAGCAAAACAATAGCAAATGTAGTAGAAGACAAGAAATAATTAAAATCAGAGCAGAAATCAACAAAATTGAAACAAAAAAAACCATTGAAAAAATTGATAAAACTAAAAGTTGGTTTTTTGAAAAAATAAATAAGATCGACAGGCCCTTAGCCATGCTAATGAAGAGAAGAAGAGAGAGAACTCAAATTACTAACATACAGGATGAAAAAGGCAATATCACAACAGACACTACAGAAATACAGAAAATAATTAGAAAGTATTTTGAAACCCTATATTCCAATAAAATAGAAGATAGTGAAGATATCGATAAATTTCTTAAGTCATATGATCTGCCCAGATTGAGTCAGGAAGACACACACAATTTAAACAGACCAATAACAAAGGAAGAAATAGAAGAAGCCATCAAAAGACTACCAACCAAGAAAAGCCCTGGACTGGATGGGTATACAGCAGAGTTTTACAAAACCTTCAAAGAAGAATTAATACCAATACTTTTCAAGCTATTTCAAGAAATAGAAAAAGAAAGGAGCTCTTCCAAATTCATTCTATGAGGCCAACATCACCCTGATCCCGAAACCAGACAAAGACACTTCAAAGAAAGAAAACTACAGACCAATATCTCTAATGAACTTGGATGCAAAAATTCTGAATAAAATCCTGGCGAATAGAATATAAAAGCATATAAAAAAATTGTGTAACATGATCAAATAGGATTCATCCCTGTGATGCAAGGCTGGTTCAATATACAAAAATCAATAAATGCTATTCACCACATCAATAGACTTAAAGATAAGAAGCATATGATCATCTCGATAGATGCAGAAAAAGCATTCGACAAAGCAAAGCATCCCTTTATGTTCAAAACACTAGAAAAACTAGGGATAACAGGAACTTACCTCAACATGGTAAAAGCTATATATGCTAAACCTCAGGCTAGCATCATCCTAAATGGAGAAAAAATGAAGGCATTCCCTCTAAAATCTGGAACAAGACAGGGATGCCCTCTGTCACCACTTCTATTCAATTTAGTTCTTGAAATACTAGCCAGAGCAATTAGACAGACAAAAGAAATTAAAGGCATAAAAATAGGAAAAGAAGGACTTAAATTATCACTATTTGTGGATGACATGATAATATATTTAACAGACCCAAAAGGGTCTACAAAGAAACTGCTAGATTTAATAAATGAATTCAGCAAAGTGGCAGGATATAAAATCAACACGCATAAATTAAAGGCATTCCTGTATATCAGCAACAAAACTTCTGAAATGGAAATGAGGAAAACCACTCTATTCACAATATCCTCAAAGAAAATAAGATACTTGGGAATCAACCTAACAAAAGAGGTGAAAGATTTATATAATGAAAACTACAGAACCCTAAAGAGAGAAGTAGAAGAAGATCTTAGAAGATGGAAAAATGTACCCTGTTCATGGATAGGCAGAACTAATATCATCAAAATGGCGATATTACCCAAAGTTCTCTACAGGTTTAATGCTATGCCAATCAAAATCCCAATGGCATTTCTTGTAGAAATAGATAAAGCAATCATGAAATTCATATGGAAAAACAAAAGACCCAGAATAGCAAAAGCAATTCTAAGCAGGATGTGTGAATCTGGAGGTATAGCGATACCAGATTTCAAACTGTACTACAGAGCAATAGTAACAAAAACAGCATGGTACTGGTACCAAAACAGGCAGGTGGACCAATGGTACAGAATAGAGGACACAGAGACTAATCCACAAAGTTACAACTATCTTATATTTGATGAAGGGGCTAAAAGCATGCATTGGCAAAGCATTTTCAACAACTGGTGCTGGGAAAACTGGAAATCCATATGCAACAAAATGAAACTGAATCCCTTTCTCTCGCCATGCACAAAAGTTAACTCAAAATGGATCAAGGAGCTAGATATCAAATCATACAGACTGTGTCTGATAGAAGAAAAAGTTGTCTACGATCTACATACTGTGGGGTCGGGCTCCAAATTCCTTAATAGGACACCCATAGCACAAGAGTTAATAACAACAATCAACAAATGGGACTTACTTAAACTAAAAAGTTTTTTCTCGGCAAGAGAAACAATAAGAGAGGTAAATAGGGAGCCTACATCCTGGGAACAAATTTTTACTCCTCACACTTCAGATAGAGCCCTAATATCCATAGTATACAAAGAACTCAAAAAATTAAGCGATAAGATAACAAATAACCCAATCAACAAATGGTCCAAGGACCTGAACAGACACTTCTCAGAGGAGGACATACAATCAATCAACAAGTACATGAAAAAATGCTCACCATCTCTAGCAGTTAGAGAAATGCAAATCAAAACCACCCTAAGATACCATCTCACTCCAGTAAGATTGGCAGCCATTATGAAGTCAAACAACAATAAGTGCTGGAGAGGATGTGGGGAAAAGGGTACACTTGTATATCGCTGGTGGGACTGCAAATTGGTTCAGCCAATTTGGAAAGCAGTATGGAGATTCCTGGCGAAGCTGGGAATGGATCCACCATTTGACCCAGCTATTGCCCTTCTCGGACTATTCCCTGAGGATCTTAAAAGAGCATACTATAGGGATACTGCCACATCAATGATCATAGCAGCACAATTCACAATAGCTAGACTGTGGAACCAACCTAGATGACCTTCAATAGATGAATGGATAAAAAAAATGTGGCATTTATACACAATGGGGTATTAAGCAGCACTAAAAAATGACAAAATCATGGAATTTGCAGGGAAATGGATGGCATTAGAGCAGATTATGCTAAGTGAAGCTAGCCAATCCTTAAAAAACAAATGCCAAATGTCTTTCTTGATATAAAGAGAGCAACTAAGAACAGAACAGGGAGGAAGAGCAAGAGGAAAAGATTAACATTAAACAGAGACGAGTGGGGGGGGAGAAAGGGAGAGAGAAGAGAAATCATATGGAAATGGTAGGAGACCCTCAATGTTACACAAAATTACATATAAGAGGTTGTGAGGGGAAAGGGGGGGAACAAGGGAGAGAATTGAACAACAGCAGATGAGGTAGAGAGGGAAGATGGGAGGGGAGGGGGGATAGTAGGGGATAGGAAAGGCAGCGAATACAGCAGTCACTAATATGCCATTATGGAAAAATGTGAATGTGTAACTGATGTGATTCTGCAATTTGTATTTGGGGTAAAAATGGGAGTTCATAACCCACTTGAGTCAAATGTATGAAAGATGGTATGTCATGAGCTTTGTAATGTTTTGAACAACCAATAAAAAAAAATTAAAAAAATAATAAGTCTATGCATGGGGAAAAATGGCTAGTCAGATATTTACTCTAGCATACACTAACAGCTAAGCCTAAGGGATATATAATTTTCCCAACTTGTACTATAGAAAGGGCTAATGTAACAGATTTTCTGATTTAAAAATTCAGATGAAAAATAAAATAATAAATTCAGAAATTGTAAAAAAAAATCATACTTCCATTTGTGGTCATTTTCCTTTAATCCAAAGAACTTCTTTTAGCATTTTTGTAATTCATGTGTACTGGTGATAAATTATTTTGTCTATGGTCTACTTGAGACTGTTTTATTTCACATTTTCTGAAAAATATTTTCACTAGCTAAAGAATTCTAGGCTGGCAGTTTTCCTTTAACTTTTTCCCAGTGCATTCAAGTTGTCATTACATTGTTCTTTGTCTTCTATCATTCTTATAATTGTTTCCTGGAGGATAATATATCTTTTCTTCTCTAGCTACCTTAAAGATTATCTTTTATTTTTAGCTTCAAGTGGTTATCAATATTCTTAGGAGGGTTCCCCCCCCTATTCTTTATATTTCTTCTATTTGGGGTTCACTGAGATTTTTGAATATACAGGTTATATTTTTTATCTCTCTTGAAAAACTCATAGACAGCATCTCTTCAAATACTGTTTTTTTCCTCATTACTTCTCTCCTATTTCTCTAGAACTCAAATTACAAGTATGTTAAATCATTTAACAGAATCTGCTCTTTTTCTCTTCTTTTTTCTTAAGATTCCCATTTCTGTATGTGTTTCAGTTCAAATAATTTATTTTGAGCTGTCTTTGAATACACTAACTCGTTCCAGGATATCTTAATTTCTTATACTGTGTAATTCTAAAAATTTCATTTGATTCTCTTTACGGATTCCATTTCTCTGCTTCAGTTCTTCACATTTTCTTCCATTTTGTTCATATTTTTATATATTTTATTTAGTATATTTATGATAATTATTTTATCAAGTCTGTAAATTCCATCCTCTGGGTCATCTATAGGTCTGCTTTTACTATTTTGTTGATTACAAGTCACATTTACCTACTTCATTTCATGTTTCATTTCCACATTTACCTACTTCCTTGTTCTTTTTTAAATGATCTATTTTAAAAAATATGCTAGGCAAAGACCTATAGGTAATAAAATAGGGTAGGGAAGACTTTCCTTCTTCCAGAAGGGAAGGTTGAGGGATAATAACTTCTGTCCTATTGGAAATTGAGGTGGGATGGAGAATGGGATACAGTTTCAGATTGCTTTGGTTCCCATCTGGTGCCTAATATATTGAGGATGAGATTAGTCTTGTGTTTATTGCAGCTATTTCTTTCTTTCTGATTCTGGATTGAAATCACTATAAACCATGGAAATCTCCTTCTACCTGGCCAACCTCATACAAGGCTGCACCCACTGTCCAGAACTTATCAACAGTCTTCACGGTGAAGACTGATTGGTGGGAAGACAGGTTATGCTTCTGGAGGATCCTCTGAATTCCATCATGTCAGTTATGCTTGTGTGGCGATGACAACTCTCCTTCCCCTCAGAAGACAAAACCCTCTCCCAAGCTGAGCTGAATCATTTGCCCAGTCCATCCTCAGCAAATTCCACCAAAGAGGAGGAAGAGAAAAAAGTCTTTCCTATCTTGAGTTTAAATTCTTTAGATTTTCTGTCCATTGAAGAAAATTTTAGCTTACCCATTTTTTTTACCCTACTTGTTACAGTCTGTCACAGCTTTTTATCTCATAACCTAAAATGTAACTCACCTAATTATCTGTAGTTATTATGAGAATCATGCAAATTATATGTCATCTTCTTTATTTTACAGATTGAGAGGACTACTTGCTTCATGTCATCCCACTGGTAAGTAACTGAGTTTTGGTGCAGAGTGAACTCTCCATGACTCTGGACTGTAAGACCATCTCGCTCCCCAGATGCCCTCCCTTTACTCTTTCCATTATAAATGTGCAGCTGTAAGGTGATTCAGGAAGAAAAAAAGATGTTTTGTGGTCATATCAATCCAAGAAATATTGTAGGCTATTTTCCCCTCTTTAAGATTCATAATATCTATCAACATGTTAAAAGTCCAATAGTAAAGAACTTATTTATTAGTCCTCAGGACTTTCCCCCACCTCAGCAAATATAATCTAGTAACACTGCATAGAACTAGAGTTATGTGGAGTTCGTTTTGTATAAAAGAGCTCTACATTATTCTGTCCCCCAGATTCTGCTGGTTATGTCATCTCAAAAGGTCATTTCTGCATTATTTAATAATAATTCTCTAAAGAATTTGACAAAAGACTACAGTGCTGAATTTTATTAATTACATATTTCCTATGGAATAAACATATATTTTACTAAATATTTAGAATAAATCTGCTTACCAAAAAAAAGAAAAATGAAAGAAATGCAAATTTAAAGGAGAATGAACAGTTAGCATAATATTATTTGTATTTAAAAATTTTTTTTACCAGAATTATGAAATTATTTGCTCTACCCATAAGAGTAATGAATCACTTTGTGGCATATAAAAGTATTACCTACAGTGAGTATCAAAATGACAAGGAAGCTCAACAATTGAGGAACTTTGTAGGGTAGCTACATTGGGCATTGACGTGCTTCATTGATGTTCTTATCTGGATTTGACTGTCAAGGTTAAAATAAAACCTATATAATATGTATATGTTACAGTATGTTCATTTGGTTAAGTCTCATGAACTAACACTCAAACTGCTCTCCACTGAATCTTCTGGAATTTCTACCAGATTCCAGAGTAAATAGATATCCATGTTCCTCTTTGAGACAGGAGTGTTTTGTGTGGTTTGAAAGCATCATGTCCACAATCTCTTGAGTGGTAATGTTCAGTGTACTGAGCACAAGGTACCAAGGAGTTCCTGTGTCCCAGAACATGAAGAGGTAACATGTGACTACCCTTGAGCAAGAAGCCTCATTACTTATTTCTTCCCAACATGACAAAAATAAATGCTGACCAGCAGTTCCTGTTAGAGGGAAATAACCAAAATAACTCCTACTCAGAAACATAGTCATCCTTTGCAAACCCACATTCACAGTTCCATCAGTTATTAGCTCTTGGCCAATCTTATTTCATCTTTCCTTCTCTGACTTCCCATCATCCCTAAACCCTCCACCCACAGCTGGATCATTTTAAGGCAAGTTCTGAATATCACTTCAGAATGATCTTCTATGGATTTTTAATTACCACCCCCATACAAACTTTCAAAAACAAACCTGTTATCTTGGAAACATTTTAGGTTTACAGAAAAATAAAGGTATCTCTATAGAGGAAGCGTTGTAAACATTCAAAACCTGTTTCCCCTAAGAAGTGAAAGCAGTTAGGGTCTAAATTTCCAGGAAGTGGAAAAATTTTGTTTATATGTACAGTTCATATAGTGTAGAAGAAGGTTCTGTGTGCAAGGGGGTCTGAGGTGTTTGGCTTGTAAGTGCCAAGAGGAACTAATGTTTAATTATACTCGTTCTATACAAGATAATCTGAATTAATCTTGACAAACTGAGGATGATGACTTGTAATGGTGGCATTTCATTTTACTTCAATGTTCCAGCAGTATGATTTAAATGTGAGAGCCGAATTGACAGCCATGAGCACGGGAGATGATATACTTCAACTTTCCAAGAAGAGTGATTCTCCTGCTGAATCATTGCTAGGCAGCGACAAGGCGAGACAGAATCCACGTCTTTGAACTGTGGACTCAGTGTTCTCCACACCAAACACTGAAGTCATCCTGTTTTTTGGGGGGGGGTCCTTCAGCATCAAGTCAGCAGACACAAAAGCTCCATTCATTTGTCAGTCTGTGGAGACACAGGATTGCCTATCTAAGAGAGAAGGAAAGTATTGATTCATGGAAAGAATTCTGCATCCTTTGGTTAGAAGAAAGTTTCTGTTTGGGTGGGGACCCTTAGATTATTACTTGCAGGATTCCATCACACAGGAGGAAAAGACAGTGGAGTAGTTGTTTTTTTTCTTTTTTTTTTTTAAGTTGAGCTAAGGAAAAAAAAAGTTGACTGAAGTAAAAGAATTTTGTATCTTACCTTTAGAAAATAAGGATGTTCTAGATGTTGAGCACTCCACATTATCTCTACCCTTTTCTCTGAGTAGCCTCAGCACATCAGGGGCTAGAAAGCTTGAGGTTTACAGCTGGGACACTCGTTGTTTTTTCTAGTTACCATCTATCATCTGGGCTGCAGGCAGCTGTGACTTTCAGCAGTGGTCCTAACCACTGACCTTCCTGTCCTCTCAGTAGGAGTAGAGGTTTCCTGGTACTCTGGACCAAAACTATAATTGAAAACTGAAAGCTAGTAGTCCTCTACTCCACAAAAGTTTTGCTCCCAACTTTCCCAGAAGTTTTGAGAACATCTTATTCTGTGTACTATTTTTTTTTCTTGAAATACATAGAGCTTTAATCAGAAAATATTTTTTTCTGATTAAATTCTGATTACAAAATATGTAAACAGAGTATTTATATCTTAAGCTGAGAAGTGGAACCAATTTATCTTAAATGGTAAAGTTATAATAAAAGTACAAAATAAGTTATAAAACAGAATGAAGATTCACATTTTTATTTAAAAATAAAAAAAATATACAGCTAAGTCATAATTGTCAACATTTTGCTTTGTGTTTTTAACCTTAAAGAAGAAGCTAAATCTAATTTATCCATCCACTCTCTATTGCTCATTCTTATTTTCTTTCTCCAAAATAGACAATACATTAAATTTGTTTTGCATTCTTCCAATTCACATTTTACAAATAAATAATAGTAATATTTTATGCACTTCAAAATAGTATTATGTGTACATATTCTCTATCTTGAAATTTCCTCTTAATATCACATTTTTTTCCTGTATTTTTATTGGTGCAATATAATTGTACATACTGGTTTATATCAGTTTTGATCCAGTTAATATGTTTACATCTAGTTCAATTACTTCAACTGCTTCTTCAATATTATTTTGTTAGTATGTTACCCATCGATGGGCATTTGTATTGTTTCCAACATAATGAAAATTAATGAACTCTTGTTCCTTGTTCAGTGTCTCACTGAATTTCTTAGGGCCTTGCTAAGTTGCTGAGGCTGGTTATGAACTCACAATCTTCCTGCCTCAGCCTCCTGAGCCACTGGGATTACAGGCATGTGCCTCTGTGCTGGGCTCCTGTTGTTTCAAAGCTACTTGAGCCTTGAATTTTAGAGACAGTACAATAATATATATTAAACTCAATTGTCCCATTCTTTGCTTTTTCTTATAAGATACATGTTTAATAATTATATGGTCCTATGCTCTAAAACCTGAGAAAGTCTGATCCTAAGTGATTGATTGTTTGGGTTCTTATAGTATCAAACTTCTACCAAATTCTGCATCCCTTTTGACTCCATGAAGTCATAGAGCCTGAAAGGAATCATTGATGTTAATAATTATTTGTGGGTTCCTGCCTTTTAAATTGTGCCATTGCAATATTTGCTTTTATGGTGATTTCTTGGATCCACATTTTAAAAAAAATAGCAGTATGAAGCTGTTTGCCTCCTTTGTATTTTGTTCATCACTATATGTTGCTTAGTCTCAATGTCAATTTATTGCTCACTGACAAATTCCCTAACAATACAGAAATTGATGTTAGAGCATAGTACTTAGCAAGTAATTGTCCAGTATAATTTTTAACAGGAGTGGTTAGTAGCTAACTTGATGACATGTTTCATACATAGAGAGATGCTTTTGCAGATATACAAAATGCTCATCTTGTTTGCAATTCCAATAAGGATGAAAATGAGTCATAGTAGTTGATTAGTTTATGGTGCAGATGAGTCAGTAGAACCAAAACATTTTGCAAAGTCCTTGGCAGATATCCAAATGCTCTGGCTTGAGCTACTGAGATATGACATTTTGGGAAATTTGAAGAAAATTGCCATATCTTGCTATCTTCCCATGGAAGGTGTTTATCAGCTGCCTAGATATTTTCATTTTTGCACATATTGCTTCCTAAACTTGGAACACTCACTGTAATGCCACCACCTGTGACTAGCAAATTCCTATTACTCATCTTTCAAGACTCATCTCAGACCTGAAGTGTTTTCTGATGTACAGTTTCTCACTGAGCCCCACAGCTGCAGGTTTGCACTGCTATTAAACCATCTACCATGGGACCTCATCAGTTACCTCTGCCTACATTTATCTTCTTCCTCACTCTCTGGAATAGATACCGTATCCTGCCTTATGTACTTGGCAGATGACACATAGTAGGGCTCAATTCATTTTTGTTTCCTTGTTAAGTTAGTGTTTTTCTGTTTATATAGGTACTATGAGATGCTAAAATTTATAACAAACGAAAAGTTAATATTTAGTTTTTAATTTTACCTTTGATTAGATACTTAGAGACACTGAATTAAGTGCTCTAGTTGGAGTAACTCATTTAATTTTTCCAACACTATACAGAAGGTAAACACACACACACACACACACACACACACACACACACATGCTTCTTAGCTTATGATGGAGTTACATCCCAATGAATCTATCATAAATTAAAAATACTGTAAGTTGAAGTTGCATTTAGTACACCCAATGTATTGAACACAATAGCATAGCAACACGGTATACTATAGGAGTATGGATTGCCTACTTTTGTGATCATGTGTCTCTCTGGGAACTGTGGCTTGCTAAATTGAGCAGCATCTTAAAAGAGTATCATAACACACACTGTTAACCTGGAGAGAAAATTCAAATTCCAAATTCAAAGTATGGTTTATACTGAATGCATATCATTTATGTACTATCATAAAGTGAAACCATGATAAATTGTGGACTATTTGTATTATTATAATCTCTTTTATGCATAAGGAAACCAAAACATGGAAAGGTTAACCATGTCAATCAGCTTTTCATTGTTGTGACCAAAATACCTGACAAGAATAACTTAGAAGAGAAAAAATTTATTCTGACTCAGGGTTTCAGAGGTCTCAGTCCATGGTGGGCCTGATTCCATTGCTCTGGGCCAGAGGTGAGGCACAGCATCATGGCATCATGGTGGAAGGGGCTGGCGAGAAAAGCTGTCTCTCATGGCAGCCAGGAAGCACAGAGAGGGTGTAGGGATCCTGGGACAAGATGTGATCCCCAGAGACTAGCCCTGATGACCCTCCTGCTCTGGCCATGCCCCAACTACCTACAGTTACCACCCAGTTAGTCCATTCAAATTATAAATCCATCAAATGGATTAATCTGCCAATGAGGTTATAGCACTCATGATCTAATCATTTTACCTTTGAACATTGCTGCATTTCCCAACACATGAGCTTTTCAGGGGACACTTCAAGATTTAAACCATAGCATTAAATTACTTATCCTAAGTCACACAGCTATTCAGGTGTGGAGCTAGGAATTGTGCTCAAGCAGTTGGATATCAGAGATTGTGTAATTAAGCACTGTGCTATGTGGCCTCTATTTTTTTCCTTCAGAAGAGAATATAAAACAATTTTAATGGCACATAATAAATAATTTCTTTAAAAAATTAAAAATTATAGTCACTAAAAGATAATGTCTAAGGATTAGCTAGAAGGCTGTACTTGGATGAGTTAGAGCTATACTTCTTTGCCTAGAGGGATGTCTATGATATATACTTAAGAATGCCAATTAAAGAGTAGTTGCATAATATGACTCCTCATGAAAAAGAAAAAAATTATCAAAGGCTCATAGAGGCTGGCACCCTTCCTTTCGTATCTTGCTCTATGCTTATAAAGTATGTACCTGCAAACCGGGCTGTTAAGTGCCAGCCATGGTGTGGAGGGGGATTAAAGTGGGGAGGTGAGTTTATTGATTTTTCTCTTTTGCATCATTCTGTTGGTTTCAGTAGTAACAGGTAACTGTTTTATTGTTTAAAGAGGAATTTATAAATTAAAAATTTTTTGAAGATTAAGAAATGAAATTCTAGTGAGAAAAAACAGAGAAGGTGACTTTCCAGGTCACACCTGGAACAAGTAGGTGAAATCCATTCAAAAGCTGTCTCCAGGATACCCTCATATCAGAAGCAGTAGTTTCACTCTTAATAGGAGGGACCATAGGAAATGCAGACATTGTGGCCTGAGAGTTGTGACAAGTCCTCCTAGTGTGTACCATGCTCTTGAAGTATCTCCAGAGACTCACTTCACTTGACTGGCTCTCAGGCCTTGGCAACCTCCTCAGTGAGGAGCCCTACGACCGCCAAACACCACCCACTGCCACAGTCGGTCCTGGGTGAGGACCAATCATGCATCCATATCTTGTTAAGTATCTCTTCAATGTTCTGGCATCTGCTACCATTTTGGGTTCAGGGGAAGTTTGTGCGACAGGAAAGGGGATCTGGTTTCCCTATGTGCTGTCCCATTAGGGCTGGGAAGTATAACCTGGATACATACAGAAAAGAGCCAGAGCATAAGCCCCTCCATCCTCCTCTCTTCTGAGGCTCAGGGATGTCCGTATGACCATGCAATTGACTGGATCCTCTTAGGAAGTTGGGGCTGCCCTGGCAGGAACCATCTGGCACTTGCTTCCTCTCCTTCACTTCTCTCTGATGCCTTTTCCCTCAACTTTGCTACCCTAGGAGCAAGAGTGGAAGTAGCACACTTAACACTGGGTTCAATTTTCTAGGACATCAGGACGAAGACATGGTAGGTTAACCAGGTTTTAGACATGCTGATACCTGATGTTAAAACCAGTTATTCAGAATTAAAATGAAGAACTGTTTGAAGTTTGAGCACCTGATTGGTATTTGGGAAATATTTGAATTCTTTTTGTCTGATATAAGAAAATTTAGGCTAAACATAATCATTCAGAAAAGTAAGTTTTCTCTGAATTACATAGGAAATAATTAATTTGGGATTTTTGTGGAGCAAAATTATATGAATGACATTTGTTTAAATACCTTGATTCTATTATTTTATAGTGCATCTGTAGATTGTCTCTGCTCATCATTGACTGTTTCCTTTGCTGTGCAGAAACTTTTTGGTTTGATAAAATCCCATTTGTTTATCTTATGTTTTGTTTTGTTTTTCTCTGTAGTTCCAAGGTCTTTTCCAAAAATCTTTATTAATTCCAATGTCCTTAATCTCTCCCTCTATATTTTCTTCTAGTAGTTATGTAGTTTCTGGTCTTTAATCATTTTTAGTTGATTTTTGTAACTGGTCCAAGATTGGGGTCCACTTTCATCTTTCTGAAGGTATGCATATCCAATTTAAAAATCAGTTTACTATTAATGTGTAGGTTAAGTTTTAGGTTCTCCTTTTTGTTCCCTTAGTCTATATATTTGTTTTCTAAGCCAATATTTTGCTTTCTTGATTTTTTGCATGTTTTGACAACTGGTAGTATAATTCTTCCTGCTTATTCTTTTAGCTCACAATGACTTTGGATACTCAGAGTTTTTTTGTTTTTAGTAATTCCACATAAATTTTATGATTATTTTTTCTAGTTCCTTGAAGAATGTCATTTGTATTTTAATAGGGTTACATTGATCTGTAAATTGCTTTGGACAGTATGGGCATTTTAACAATAGGGATTCTTCTAATCCAAGAACATGGGAGATCTTCCCACATTTTTGTGTGCCCTTCTCAATTGATTTTATCAATGTTTTATAATTTTCATTGTAGAGATTTTTTACCTTTGTGGTTTAATTTAGTCCTAGGTATTTCATTAATCTATTTTTTTTCTAGCTACTGTAAATGGGATTTCTTTCTTGATTTCTATTTTAAGATAATTCACTTTGGCATATAGCAAAGCTACTAATTTCTGTATTTTGATTTTGTATCTATAAATGTGCTGAATTCATGTATTGGTTCCAATTACTCTTTGGTTGCATTTTGAAGTTTTCTATATATAAGATTACATGTCATCTGTGAACAGTGACAATTTAACTTCATTTTTTTCTTTTGCCTGATTGCTCTATGACTTCCAGCATAAGACTGAATAAAGTTGGGAAAGTGGGCATCTTTATCTGGCTCTAGATCATCCTTGTCGGGTTCCAGATCTTAGTGTTTTAGTTTTTTTTTGCTGCTGACTAAAGGACTGGACCAACACAAGTGTAGGGGAGGAAGAGTTTACTTGAGGACTCACAGTTTCAGAGGTCTCAGTCTGTAAGAAGAACAGTTTCATTCCTCAGGGCTCCAGATGAGGATGAACATCATGGCAGGATAGGGTTGCAGAGGGAAGCAGCTCACATCACAGTGATCAGGAAGCAGAGAGAGGGACTTCAGTTGCCAGATACAAATATATATCCAGATTCTATGCCTTAATTCCCACCTCCTTCAGCCCCACCCTAACACTTCAGCTAATCTCTATCAGGGGATGAATTCACTGATTGGGTTAAGACTCTCACAACCCAGTCATTTCTCCCCTGAACTATCTTGCATTGTCTCACATGTGAACTTTTGGGGAATACCTCACATCCAAATCTTAACAGAAAGAATGTTTTCTGCTTTCCCCTATTCGATAGATATTAGCTGTTGGCTTATTATAAATAGCCTTATATTGTATTCCTACACCATAAGACGAACTCTAGACAGGGCAGAGGGGTTGGAGGGGAAGGGAAGGGGCATGGGGTTATTAATGATGATAGAAAGTGATGATCATTATTATCCAAAGTACAGATATGGTGCGAATATACTATGTATACAATCAGAGATATGAAAAATTGTGCTGTATATAAGAATTGTAATGCATTCTGCTGTCATATATCAAAATAAATAAATAGCCTTATGAGGAAGTGTGTTCCTTTAATACCTGATTTATGCAGCATTTTTGTCATGAAGGGATGTTGACTTTTATCAAATATCTTTTCTGCATCTACGGGGTGACCATATGGCTTCTCCCTTCGTTCTGGTGATATAGTGTATCATGTTTATTGACTTTTGTGTATTGAATCATCCTCCCATCCGTGGGGTGAGTCCCACTTGATCATGGTGAGCAATCTTATTAATGTGATATTGGATTTGGCTTGCTAGTATTTTGTCAAGAATTTATATATATATATATATATAAAAGTTCATCAAAGATATTGGCCTACAGTTTCCTTTTTCTCTTTTCTTTCTTTTTGTTATGTCCTCACCTGGTTTTGGTGTCAGGAGAATGCTGGCCTCATAGAATGCACTTGAAAGGATTCCTTTCTATTTTTTTTTTTTTGGATGACTTTGGGAAGAATTACTATTGGTTCTTCTTTAAGTGTTTGGTAGAATTCAGCAGTGAAGCCTTTAGACTCTGGGATTTTCTTTGATGGAAGGCTGTTACTGATTCATCCTTGTTACTTGTTATTGATTTAGTCTTGGTAAGGTGAAGCCACATGTCCAGGAATTTGTCCATTTCTTGTAGGTGACCCAATTTGTTTACATATAGTTGTCCATAATAATCTTTAATGCTTTTTTGTCTTTCTATGGTGTCAATTGTAATAGTTCTCTTTTCATCTTTGACTTTATGAATCTAAGCCTTCTCTCTTTTTTCTTAGGCTAGCTAAGGGTTTGTCATTTTTGTTTATCTTTTTCAAGAAGCAGTTCTTTGTTTCATTGATCTTTTGGTCTCTATTGCATCCATTTCTTCTCTGATCTTTTTTTTTTTTAAAAAAAATGAAACTAAAATTGATTCTTTTATTTCCCAAAAATGTAGGGGTGGGTGTTTTAGTTATCTTTTATGCTTTTGCAACTAAAAGACCCCATCGGAACAACTGTAGAGGAGGAAAGGTTTATTTGGAGGCTTATAGCTTCAGAGGGAAGAAGCTCACATGATGATCCAGAAGCAGAGAGAGAGAGATTCCATTCTCCAGGTACAAAATATATCTATACCGTAGCCACACCCCCATGAACCACTTCCTCCAGCCACACCCCACCTGCCTCCAGTTACCACTCAGTTAATCCCAACAGAAATTAATTCGATGGTTAGGTTAAGGCTCTAACCCAATCAGTTCTCCTCCAAAACTTCTTGCATTGTCTCACAACTGAGCTTTTGGGGGGATACCTCATATCCAAACCGTAATGGTGAGGAAGCAACATGATAACAATTAAAATCAGTTCCTTTTGGATTTATTCTCCTCTGGAAAGCACACAGTAGCTAGTTGGGGGAGGGGTCCATGATGCCATGGTTATCTTGGAGGTTTCTTAATTCCCCTGGGTTGTTCATGCCTAAATCTAAACACTGGTTAGATCTTAGAGTGAAACAATTGGGTCAGACTTCTCCTCCCTCTCCTACACAATCCCAAAGCCTTCAGCTGCTGTGACCTCCAGCCCAGCCTCCTTCTCCTCTTCTTAGCATCTGTTTGGCCCACATTGGGTCCTCCTATTCCCCTGGCACCTCTGGGTGGTCTTTTCCTGAGACTCCCCACCCTTCTTGCTTCTTTTGCTGGCCTTCCAGCAGTGGTCTCCACACACTGGGGCTTGGAGGAGCCTTCCAGGGGGTGTCTCATAAAAGGGAGGCTGTCCTAAGACCCAGCCCCCCTGCCACCCTCCTGTCAGAATGTATGCTGTAGCAAAAGTTTAAAAATGGTAAAGATTAACAACAGTAAAAGACAGGCAGCAAGGCTGATTGCTGGCACCCAAAAGGGGCTGTGACAAGTTCTAATTCCCTCTTGCAGGGCCCAAGTCCTTCAGCCAGGGACTAGACAGGGGATTTAGGAGAATAATCTGATGGCTCCAGATTCTCAGGACTCTCACATAGGAGAAACATTGGAATGAGGTGGAGGCAAGGCCAAGATACCAGGCTGGCCAGCTCCTTACCAACCTGACCATGATCTCTACTAGTCCCCAAAAGAGATGCCCCCTCTGGTCCCAAGACCATAGGATCTGGAGTGGGAAAGATGGTGGATCAGAAGATGCACAAGCCTGGGGACCCAAAGTTCCAGTGGTGGACAGAGGACATCTCCCTGAGCTTCAAGGTCTGGAGCCCTGGACAGCTGGAGGGAGGCCTTAGATGCCAAATCCCAGCCATTCGAAGGAGACCCAGAGCACAAAGCATACCTCCCTCCAAACAGGCAGCCCATGGTATATAGACATCAGGGAGAGAGAGAGCAGAGCCAGGCCTGAACCCTGCCCAGGGATCCCAAGAGGGTCTGAGGGATTAAGGAGTGTGTCTGAGGCCAAGTGGCCAGGCTGGAAGGAAAGGAGTCCCAGGCCAGACTTATAGACCTATAGACTGCTGGTCTCCTTAGATTTTTAGGACAGAAGCTGAAAACAGGGATGGAGTCACTGTCCATGGCCACCTCTTCCTCCACTCCCTGATGTTGTAGTGGCACCCGCTTTATCCACAGAAAAGTCTTAACTGGGCTTCTCCAAAAATCTTCACCATGGCCGATTTTGGGACTGTTAGCAAAACAGTGTCTACAAAAGAGTTCACTGTGGATAAAGTTTCTATTTTCATGTTGCCCTGTCTTACTTGGACACTGGCTGGGAAGATATCCGCACTCCAGATGCTGGACACCCCCTTACTAGTTTTTCACAAACATGTATCCAGTATAGTAGTTTGTAGAAATATGTAAATGAGGCCTCTGGCCTTGAGCTGGGGCTTCACAGAGATGTCTACATTCCTAAGATAAGAGAAGATACCAGCTGGGCTCCATGGTAATAGTTGGCTGGGGGAGGAAAGAAAGGAGAAGAAGCAGCTCTCCCCTTCTCAAGTGTTGGCCTTGAAGGGTTAACTTGCCCAGAACAGTGAAAGAAAAGAAGCTGCTTTATGTGAACTTCTGCAGACTGTAAACTTCTGAGCCCCTCCCCTTACATGCTGGGTATAAAATTCTGAAACTACCTGAACTTGGGGTTCAGGGGATTGATTGATTACAGCAAAAGCTGTGCCCTCTGAACCCAGCTTCAGCCAAATAAAACTGTCTCCTGCTGTCTTCGGTGCCTTGCCTCGTCTGTCCATACAACAATGTTAGAAATACTAGGGTGCCAGAAGGAATCAGACACTTTCTTCAAAGTAGCGTGCAAGGCAATATTTACTTCTGTAGAGGGGTGCACTACTGAATGAAGTCTGGCAAGCAAGCACCCTTGGGCAAGCAGTTCACCTGTTTTTATCTGTAATGCAGCACTGTCCCCTGTTTGGATAGGAGGAACTTGGGGTTGCAATCTATTTAATTGGATAATTTAAAATTGGGGCGGGAAAAGGAAGGGCTAGAGTTATGATTGGCTTGTTGAAGACAATATACACATTATGATTGGAAGACAGAGGATGAAGGGAGATTATAGCTGAGGGTTGTGACATAAGTATCAGAGTCCACATTCCTTCCCATGAATGGACATATGTTGTTCTTGTAGAGGAGCTCAAAACAGCTATATTTTAGCCACATGGTTTTGTGTTGGAAGCCACACTACACAAGAGCTGAGCACACCCCCTTAGCCTTGAGTAATGGGGGTATTGAAGTGGCATTGCTTGCACACTGTGTGAAGCAAGTGGGCCTTACCTTTGCTAGGCAAGGGTATGCAGCTCTAGACTTGGGCGTCATCCAATGGGGCTATGGTACCCTTGTTTCTTATAACACTACCCCTTGCCTTATTTGGGTGGAATGTTCTTTCAAACGTCTTTTCCCTAATAAATATATGGGTTCGTGGTGTGCTGGCTCTCTTGCCTCTTGCCTCTGGCCTCCCTTGCTCCTCTTGCCCTCCAGTGTGGGAGCTGATACCTGAGCAGGCAGAGCCATCCCGACCCCTGCAAAAAGTATTTCCATGTTTGTGGTCTTTTCATTACAGGCCCAAACCATGCAGAGTGATCCTGAATCCATCGCCTGCACAGGAAGTGGGCCATAGTTTTGTAACTTAAAATGGCTCCATCTAAACACACATTGTGAAATTGAAGATTTAGGTTATAGTGAACAGGTTTTTGTAACATATGGGGAAAGTCAGACCACAGATTTAACTTTGACAGAAAATGGAACATTAATCTGACATTAGGATAAGGGGCTGGAAGGTGGGGAGTGGGGAGTTAGGGTTAGGGCTGAGAGAGGGCAGGCCCCATGAAGATATGGTTTGGGGGGAGGTGAAGGAAAAAGAAGAGAAAGGGAGAGAACCAAACTTGGGGTCTATAAGCCCGTGTGTACCCCAATCTCAAGAAAATTTCTCTGAACAAAAGCCTGACCACCTCTGGATATCACCCCGACATGAGCCCCTTCCCCATGGGAGGCCTAAAGGGGGCCGTTTCCCCTGTGGAGGTGTGCATCAAGCCACAGCTCCCCAGACTTCTTTAGGGAACTGATGATGTCCAGCAGGGCCCTCAGCAGCAGTTTCTCCTGGTATTTCATGACCTGCTTGGCACCCAGAGACTTCACCAGCAGAGCCATCTTGAGCAAGTTGTGCTGGGGCGTGGTGGGGAAGAGGCTGAGCTGCTCCCCACCTCCTCCCATGACCCAGGGAGGCCCTGTCTGCAGCTAAGACAAGACTCTGTCTGCTCTGATCTTTATTGTTGTTTCCTTTCTACTAATTTGGGGTTTGGTTTTTCTTGTTTTATTTTCTAGTTACTTGAAATGCAGCTAGGCTGCTTACTTGAGATCTTTCTGCTTTTTTGACTTCTCTCAGTACTGCTTTTACTGATCCCATAGTTTTTGATATGTTGCATCTCCATTTTTATTTGTTTCAGGATATTTTTATTCTTGATTTCTTTTTTGATGCATTGGTTGTTCAATTTTAGGCTGTTTAGTTTCCATGTATTTATAATTTTCAAAGTTTTTCTTGTTATTGATTTCTAGTTTTATTGCATTGTGCTCAGAAAAGATCCTTGATATGATTTCAGAAATTAAAAATAGCCTGCTTACTTTCTCTGAGTGTGTAATCACTGTCATGATTTTAGCACTATTTTAGCATCTGGGACAAGATGTGTAGGGAATCTGCTGTTGGATGTGCTGTCACTGTTTCAGTACCAGAGGATAACCCAAGTCCAGGTTTTTCCAAATATACTGCTGATTTATTGTAGAGAAAGAACCATGAGAATATCTAGAAAGAATAAACTTCCTGCAAGCCTCTTCTTGGGTTCCAGGTAGGCCCAGATGCCTCCTCTACCATTACTGGTCTATGATTGGTCACTGTTGAATTCTGCCTCCCTCTGGTAAAGTCCTGATGGATAGACAAGCTCTAGGCTCTTGTTATACCTGTGGCTACCAGTATCACATCTGTGTCATATCCTGAGTTCACTCCTCACCAAGACCATTATAACACTTGGGTAGGACAAAGATACATGGCTATGGGCTGCATATTGCTGAGATGTACTCATGACCCAAGATTGTTGCAATCGGTCGCAAGTGATGTCAATTGAAACAGAAGTCTAACAGACTGAGGTCATATGTCTTTCCTGGAAAGTGGAGTGGTTCTGAAGACTCCATCTATAGGCAGGCCTGAGTATGGAACCATTAGGATCTTCCCAGAGTTAAGTTTCACTAAGTTCTAGGGCAAAATCTTATCCTTACTACCCTATTCTACCCCCAGCACATGGGTCTTGCAGAACACTATGATGACCAAGGTTGTATTGGTGCTAACTGAAGACAGTCCCTTGACCATCTAGATTGAAACTAAGTGGGGTTGTGTAGAAGTCTCACATAATGATCTACATAATCTCTGCAGTGAACCGAGGTCCATGCCAGAGTTAACACTGATGCAGGCCAAGACTCAAATGAGACTCTCTGGGGTGCAAGTCTGGTCTCTGCCTAGTGAAGGAGCAGTTCTAGAGGCCCATCTGTAATCACCAACCTGGCAATAGCTATCCTGCTTGAGGTTGGGGGACAGGTGATGGACCCAGACCTCTGGTCACCACAGCTAAAGCTATGTCAGGTTACACCGGAGTCTCATTGCCACAGAGAGTCTGCATAGTTTTAGGAGGGCACGTGTGGCCCCGGCCTACTCCAAGGCTGAAACGGATGTATCCCAAACTCAGGCCTGACCCACTAGAGCCCAGGAGTCTACGTAATGCCAGGATTTGAATCAGCTTTTTCATCATTATGACCAAAGGACCCAACAAGAACCATTTTAGGGAAGGAAAAGTTTATTTGGTGCTTATGGCTTCAGAAGTCTCAGTCTAAAGACAGATGGCTCCACTGCTGATGTCTCTCCTCTCTCTAGGCTGCTTGCAGTTGGGGGAGAGGCAAATGTGGACAATGCTTTTCTGCCTTCTTTGGTATGTTTTTCATTTTTCTATTCTAAAAATCAGGCTCTATGGTCTCTTACCTGATTTCCTTAGGTCCTGTGAAGACAGATTTGTAGGTGAACTGTTCAATTTGGTGGGCCTCTAGACGATCCTGGAGGATGTTATTCAGCTGCCATCTTGCTCCTATAACCACATTTACTAATTGATTCTTCAGTGCCTACATGGAAACTAGGGCCTGACACATGCTAGACATCCACTACGCCATTGAACTACATCCCCAGCCTTCATACTTAGTATTGTTTTTAATTGAATGCCAGACATGGTGAATTTTACCTCATTGGATATTGTATATTTTAAGTACTCTTGAGTCTTTTTTTTCTGGTTTGCAGTTAAGTTACTTGGAAAGAGTTTGATCCTTTTGAGGCTTGCTTTTAAACCTTTGTTAGGTGTGACCAGAGCAGCATTTAGGCCCAAACTTAGTTCTCTTCTGTGCTAATTTCTTACATATTAGGAGGCTTTTACAGCCTAGCTGACGGGAACACAAACTACTCCCAGCCCTGTGTGGGTTCCAGGAATTTTCTGCCTGTTTCTTTCAGGTGGTCTTTTCCTTGGCCTTGGGTATTAAGAATCAAGAGGAACTTTCCAGAAAATTCTGTACAGCAGGCTCCTCTCCACGGAGCTCTCTCCTCTGTGCTCTTCCCTGTGACTTCTAGCTACTCTGGCCTCTCCAGATTCTCAACTCCATCTCCTCAAATCAGGGAGGTTGCTGTGCTTTGGTTGGGCTCTGCCTTTCTGTGCTGAGGCCTGGAAACTGGGCAGTAAGCTAGGGCAGCTCCTCTTAATTGTTTCCTTTCATTGAGGGATTACCATACAACACTGGGTGTTCCATGTCTAAAGACTAAGGTTGCCTGTATTGTCATTCATTTCTTTTTAGTTGTTTAAGATGGCAGGGTAAGCCTAGTTCTCTTATTCCATCATGGTCAGATGTGGATATCCATACTTCTATATTGTTCTTTGAACCATTGACCCTATGAGTAAACAACTGGTCTACAGAACTTTACTATAAAGTTCTGGTATTATTCTTCATTGCTAAGACTGGATAATTAGTAAAACTTCAAGAAATGTGCTAAAATCTATACAAGTTTAGGTTAAAATTCCTGCCTTGGTATTTGGTAACTGTCTGACCCTCACTGTTTCTCTTCTGAGGATAACATGTGCCTTGCAGGGGAGGCATGAGAAATAAATAAGAGATGGTACATACAAAACACACAGTAAATTCTAGGTGGAATGTTAGCTCTCACTATATTCTTGGTATGCTGAAATAGTGACCTTGTGTTGACACAGGGTTTTATAATTCATGTGCTTTCCAGATAGGTATTTTATAAAACTCTAATGATACACAAATAACTATCCTGGTTTAATACATAGCCCCCAGAGACTTACGGAAGAAAAAACCCAAGCTAAAAGTTTGTGTATCTGAAGGCTTGGAAACACAGCTTGTCTGGTATGGAGGGCCCTAGGACACCATGCTCTATTTCTGGTCTTGTCGAAAAACATCCGGGTTTGCATGATAGACTTTGTCTCTCAAGTTTTTCTTGTTCCTTCACATCTAGTTGTGTATGGCAAAAGCTGTTCTTCACAGACTCCCCTTGTAACCACCTTTGGTGATATAAGACCTAAAATTAATATTAGGTGCTGCCTTGACATCTGGTATAATCCCAAATTGACTGGCCCCTCCCACTCAGTCCTCACAGAAAAGGGCCCCAAGCCAAGTGAAACTCTGCATTGAAGGAAGCAGGCACAGATCCTGCTTATCCCTGAGTAGTAGGCTTCAGTTCCTTCCAGCCCAAGGGATGATTCAAAGGAACTAATTATCCTCCTGTGGGAACTAGGGGGTGTCTCACCCTCCCATGAACCTGGGTTTTTGCTTGGTTCCTGAGTCCACACCCTGTGTGGCTGTATGCTATGTCCTCTTGCCCTGGACTGTGTGTCTATACGGAAAGCACATGAATAAACTGCTGTTGACCTCATGTGCCCTATCCCCAAGTCTGGATATCATGCTTGGCCCTAGGGGCCATCTCTCCTTCACCAACAGCATTGATAAGAGGCCATTCAAACCCACTTACGTCTCTCACCTGCAGGCCCTGTCTCCTGTTTTCCATCTGCACAGACTCTCTCCATGTTTCCCTTATAGGAGGGAAAGATTGGGTTGGTACCTCCACATTCATTCTGCTGAACAAAAACTTTAGGCTAAAGGGTCTGAAAGGGGAGGAAAGGCCAAGGAGAAAGAAGGAACTTAAAAGTGTACTTGCTAGATAACTGGATAAAGAAATTGTGGTGTGTGTGTGTGTGTGTGTGTGTGTGTGTGTGTATACATATACACATACATACACACACACAATGGAATACTACTCGGCAATAAAAAAGAATGACATTTGCTGGTAAATGGATGGTTCTGGAGACTATCATACTAAATGAAATAAGCCAATCCCCCAAAACCAAGGCTGAATGTTTTCTATGATGTGTGGATGCTAACCCACAACAAGGTAGGGAGGGGAAGAATAGAAGTTCAGTGGATTAGACAAAGGGGAACAAAGGGAAGGGAGGGGTGATAGGAACAGGAAAGACAGTGGAATGAATCTGACATAACTTTCCTATGTACATATATGAATACACCACAGTGAATCTCACCATCATGTACATCCATGAGACTGGGATTCTAGGTACAATAAGATATACTCCATGATTGTGTAAATATGTCAAAATAGACTACTGTCATGTGTGATTAAAAAGAACAAATAAAAAAAGAGTACCTGCTAATCTTTTGAAAACTATGGCAGTTTAAAGACCAGATCCTATAAGAGATCAGGAGGGGACCAATGAGCCAAACCTAGCGTCTTCTGCTATGGCTCTGAGCTCCAGATTTCTCACAGGAGGGAGAGGATATTAAACGTGGTAGACACGGTCTTCCTTCTCATCCCTCATGGGGGAGGAGTCTTTCAACCTGATGATACACCCAAGTTATACTGCGAGAGGCTCACAACACAGGAATGGAAAGGAAGGCTTGCTTGTCTGATAGCCTCTCTGGTTAATATGTTGGAATCCATTGTTACCTCCCCAAGCAGGAGCAGGAGCATCAGTCTGGTTGGCTCTGAGAGGTGGTAGGGAGGAAAGATAGAGCAGAGTCTTTGGGTGAGAAGAGGGAGAGAAAAGAAATATCAATAAACACGTGTCCTACTGAAACTGGCATATTTGGAGATGTAATACATAAATTCCATTGTGTAGATTTAAATAATAAGAATACAATTGTTTCAGTCAGCTTTTGCTGCTGTGACTAAAGATGCCAAGTGGAACAATTGTAGAGGAAAAGTTTACTTGGGGGCTCATGGCTCCAGAGGTCTCAATCCATAAACGGCAGCCTCCATTCCTCAGGGTTCAAGGGGAGGCAGGACATCATGGAGGAAGAGTGTGGCAGAGAGAAGCAGCTCACCTTGATGATCAGGAAGCAGAGAAACTCCTCTCCCCAGATACAAAATGTATATTCCAAAACCATGCCTCCCAATGAACCACTTCCTCCAGCCACACCCCACCTGCTTCTGGTTACCTCTCAGTTAATCCCAGCAGGGATTAATTCACTAATTAGGTTAAGGTTATAACCCAGTAATTTCTCCTCCAAACCTTGCATTGTTTGACACGTGAGCTTTTTGGGGATACCATATATAAACCATAACAATAATTAAATTTTAAAATATTCATATGATGTTAATATCATTAAATTAAAAAACGTACACGTAATTTGGCTTCTTTCTGCTGTGTACTTGCCCGGAATATCACCAGAATTGGACACATTTCATTGAGTAAGTTAATTTCAGTTAAAAAGAGAATCTTAGGTGAATCTAGACATTTTTCAAAGGCAGTTGAAGTGAAAACTTCCCTGCTAGCTATTAACAAGGGTGGGTGCTTTTGCTGGTAGAGATTTTGGAAAGTGACTTAACCTCTCTCGAGTCCCATCTATTAAAATGGGTGGTGTCACAGTAGCTGACTCATAAACCTTCTTGTGAAAAGGAAATGACAGAATTCATGTAAAGCACTCACCTCAATTCCTAGTACGTATTAACTACTAAAATACTAACGGTGAAAACACTGTGGTGTTTTTATTTCTGATCATTCAAGGGAAGTGTTTACAGATTTTGTATGTTAAGAGTATTTAAGTTTATAAGATACTTGCTAGGGTCTGCCTGTATCCCTCAAATATCATGTACTGGAAACTTAATTCCCAATTCAAGTGGTGAAGGTATGCGGAGTTGGAGCCGTTAGAAGGCAATTAGGATCAGGTAAGGTCATCAGGGTGGGATCCCCACTGTGGGACTGGTGGCTTTATAAGAAGCAGAAAACAGACGAGAGCTGACACACATTTGTTGTTTGATGTCCTCCACCAAGTTATGAGGTGGCATGGAGGCCTCACTGGATGCCAAGCAGATGTTGGAAACATGCTCTTCTACTTCTCAGTCTCCAGAACCATGTGTCAAATACTCTTTTGTTCTTTATAAGTTACCCAATATCAGGTATTTTGTTTCAGCAACAGAAAATAGAAGAAGACAACACTCAAAATGTTAAACAGTGCAGCCCTGGGCCATCACTTTAGTGCCATCTTGGATCAGTGCAGGAGGCACACCTTTATAACTATACTCCTTCTGAGTCCATGCAGGTTATTTGTGTCTTCTGGCCCCAGGAGCATGGTAGTAGTATGGCATGTAGGATAGTACTGTGGGTAACATGGTCTGTGGAGCCAAATTGCTTGTATTTTAATCCCACTCCTGCCATTTAGTAGCTGTGTAAACTCCTTGTGTCTCAGTTTCCTCATCTATAAAATGGGGAAACACCAATGCCCACCTCAGAGGGTGGTTGTGAGCATTAAGGGGAACAGTGAATATAATATGTACCCGATGTGTACTGAGCACTCCCATATGCCTTGATGAACAGTGTTTGAATAGAAGTCTACATGAAGTAAATCAATACAAAATGCTAATAAGGCATGAGACTGGGAGCTCACACTCCTATTGTGTGGAGAACTTTCTGTTAAGAATGGGTTTTGATGTTTTAACAGTTAATATGTATTGAGTACTATTTGCAAGGCACTATGTTAAACATTTTACAGATATTAACTTATTTAATCATCATAATAATCCCATGTGATAAGTACAGTTTTCTTCCCACTTAACAGATGAGGAAACCAGGGACAGAGAAGTTTAGCACCATGAAACCAAGCAGTAGGTAAGATGCACCGTGTTAAAGGGACACAGGAATGAGGCTTGGGGTGTAGAGCTCACTTACCATGAGGTTCACAACTTCAGAGCTGGGATATAGATCAAAAGGGACCAGCAGGTCTGGGAGGGGAACTGGGTATGGTAAGCCTTTATAAATTCGTTTACTTGTTAGCAGAGGGGGACAGATGTATGGTGGTGGGGAAAGCCTATGGCACATTTCTTTACTTCTCACTGAGCTATTATCAGAGGAGACCCCACATGAATGCTTTCCCAAACTTTGGGTATCTGGCATTAGAGTGAACTGATAATAGAAAGGGAGAGGGATGAGACTGGTGGCTTCCTGGAATAACACGCTTCTCAGTACAATGCTGAAGTGTAGAGAGAGGTGGCTTGTTTCTGCCCAGAAATAGCCATCCTACTACGTACAAGAAATCGGTTTCTAGAATTCTCTGTTGCATAGGAAAGGACACAGAAACCATTATAAACTGTCTTCAGATACTAAGTTAACCTAAATGTAGCTGCTTTATACATATTTGTTGAAAAGATTAAATGTAATGTCATCCAGCTGAGGACAAGGAAAGAAAAAATTAAAAGAGGAAGTTAATTGTGCATGTGGTGGGTTGAGATGGGAGTGGGAGAGAAGGAAAGAGATTGGTTAGGATGGGTGGTCTGAGATGGAAACCAGTGAGGCATCAGTCTTGCCTGCTTCCAATTCTCTTAAGCAGGCCTTGAAAATGCCATCCAGGAAGACCTCTTGTTATTCTTTGGCATGTGTGTTGTGCAACATTGAACCTTGTGAGAGTGCATCCAGAAGTACAGTCTCCTTCTTCTTTAAAACACTTTCCTTTCTATTCAGCAACTGCCTTATTGCAAGTAAGTACCCATCAGTCAAGAAGACATTAAGTGGCTTCTTACATAAACACTTACAGAGTTCTGAGTTTGCAAGGGTCTCTGAAAAGCCTTCTATTTCTTATAAGTTCTTTGAAGTTTTCCTCTGGCTCCTGCAAAATGGAATTTTTTCCTGTGCAAATTAGCTCCACAACTACACAGTTAGGATGAAGGATAACACCCAAAATTCATTGCTGGAGTGATCCCCTGGAGGATCATCACCAGGTAACATGGTTGGGATTTCTTTTGTTGTCAATTATTGTCCTTGTTTAGGATGACCCCTTCAGAAATATTTTTATTGATTTAAAAATGTCCATAATAAAATTAGGAGAATATATATGTATGTATGTATAAATACACACACATATATGAAATATACACATATATGAATTGAAAATAATAAATATCATTTGTAATTACAATACTGCATTAACTTCCTTTAACAATTTTTGTTTAGATTTTTTTTTTGTATTTTTATCTTTGTCTATTGATCTACCTGTTGTGATCTAGGAGCATAACAATATTTTGAGATATTCATTATTTTTGTTGTAAATTTTGTTGAAGTACAATACACAGAAAGAAAAGTGCACAAATCATAAATGAACTCAGCTGCTTTTATAAGTTGAACACAGCTGTGTGCCTAATATCCTGCCCCCAAAACAGAATGTTACCAGATCTGGTATGTATGTTCTCTGCTTTACTTGAACACTGAGGTTCTTTCTTAATCTTTAACATCTTGGGTTTTCCATCTTTGTGCCTTGAAAATGGAGGTCTCCCAGATCATGGAGAAAAAGAACTTTACTTTATTACAGAGATCCAAGAATAAAAGACTCGAAATAATGTGAATCAATTTGAACCAATTTTCTTATTTCCAAATCTGAACAAAGGATTCTAAGGTGGGGAAACGAAGAGAATCAAGTAAGTAAATGGAGTATAAACATTGTTGGATCTCCTAGAAGGGGCACTGGTCGTGCTTCGAGTCCAGAAACTCTCTAAGAGAAATGTATGAATTTTGATCGGCATGGAAATATTTCCATATCCAATAGCTTCTTTTCAAGACAGTGGCAGTCTAAACCATTGTTCAACTCAGCCACAGTAGCTTCCACACTCCAGTTCTTGGTTTCTCTTCCATGTCCTACTGTGTACGTCTCAGACATGCATGTAATTCTGAAGAAAATGGGGTTTGTTACTTATTTTCAGAAACATGTCTGTAGGTATCTGTTCTGCCAAGGCCATGATTCTCAGACTTGGGTGTGTATTGGAATTACCTGGGAATCTTATCAAATTTGCAGGTTTCTAGTGCCCACTACTGACTTAACCAAGCCAGGAAATCTGAATGTTGACCAACTCCCCAACCAGTCTAGCACTCACTGGAGGGTGCTATTTGGAAATCGCTGTGCTTATGGCCCATGAACTATATCATCTTGTGAGGAAAAATATTAAGAGCAAAGCTTTCCAAGTGACCCAGCAGAGCCCAATCAGAAGCTGTCAATGGGAGGGAGAAACTCAGGGAAAAGCTCTTTTGCTCTCTTTTGACCAGACCAGCCCCTTCTGTGTAAGTGTCAAGAAGGAGCCCAAGGTCAAGAAGGGTTTGCACACCATTTTATATGCCACATTATCAATCCTTTTCTACCAAATTGTTTCTTCTGTCATTTTTCTGTCAGCAGGGATCTTTGTATGTGGAGGAGGGCACCCTGGCAAAGAGCTTTGTAGGCCGGAATCCTCTACTCATTCCCCAGGGAGGCGCAACGCACAGCTGCAGTGCTGTTGGTCTGTTCTTGCTAGCGCCAGCCAGTATCCACAGGTCTCTGGAGGCTCCTGAGAGATGCCGCCATGAATTAGATTATGTCCTTTTGATTAGATGTCCCCTGAGCCTGGATGAGGAGGCTTTTAGAGCTCAGTTCTCAATTATTAAAAGCATTGAAAGGGTGCAGAGAACATTTACAATGGAGAGAAAAAGGCCTTTAAAAGCCAAAGCTATAACAGAAACACACACACACGTATATATATTTTACCCCTTAGATTAGCTGGATAGAAGGGTAATGAGCCATTAGGATGATGTTTAAACCATTCATCAGTCACATTTACAATATGTACTGCAAAAGCCTGCACCTACCACCACTGATGACTGGGCAGGTGTTCTTGTCAAGGGCAACCTCAGACTCTGATGAAGGTACAGTTGAAGCTCACTCAATGTTTGCCAATGGAAAAAACATGGAGAAAGGAGAAGCAGGATGAAGCAAACCAAGATTTGAAACCTCCCACATCTCCAAAGAGAAAACCCTCCAAATTTTATACTGGAGGAGAAGTTTAGAGAGGATATAGGGGAAACTTCAGGAACCAGACGATTTTCATTCAAAATATAGGACTATTGGGCAGTGTTGATAGTATGGTGGTGAGCATAGTTGCCTTCCAAAATATGGGACCAAAAACAAACAAAAAAATAAAGCTGTTATTATTCTATCATTCAAAATCTTGGTTACTGGATTCAAGGTAAGATGGTGTCTTAATTTTGCCCTGCTATAGCAGAATACCTGAGATGGAATAATTTATCATAAACAGAAATGTATTTGCTCATTGATCTGGGGACTGGAAAGTTCAGGATGGAGGTGCCAGCATCATTTAGGACTTTCTTGCTGTGTCGTTACATGGTAGAAGATGAGAGAATGAGAGGGGAAGAGTGAACCCTTTGCTGAGGGACCTTCTCATAATCATATTAATCTTCATGAAAACGAAGCCTGTGTGACCTACATACCACTGTGCCCAACCTCCCTACATCATTGTACTGGGAATTGAGTTTCCAACACATTAATTCTGAGGACACATTTAGACCACTGCAGATGGGAATTATTCTGACCTCTCAACTGGTTTTCAGGTCAAGTCTAGGAACATCAGAATTAAGTGGTATTTTTTATTTGTTTATTAAGCTTATTGAAAGAAAGACTTCTTATTGAGGTCTATCTTACATACATAAAATTAAACAATCATAAACGAAAGTTTTGCTATGTGAACTTGTCATTTTTACAAAGTGAACTGGAGCAGAAAGAATAGAACTTTAACATTTCTTTAGAAACACCATCTGTGTCTCCTAATCACTGCCTCCTATATACAGGAGACCATTATTCTACCCACTAACACTGGGAGAGTTTTGTCAACTTTTGTAAGTAGTGTGTATTCCTTTGTTCCTGGTTTCATGAACCGCACCATGTCTTTGAGATTCATCATTCAATATTGAGGTGTTGCTGTTCATTTTTATTATTCTATAACAGTGTTCCACCATAAGGACCTACCAGAGATTCTCTCTTCTGTTGTTGGACTATTTATATTATTTCCAATTATTTGCTATTTCAAAAACAATGCTGTTATGAACTCATTTATGTGATGAAAAAAATAATTTTTATCTACATTATTATAAAAAATCAACTGTTTTTATCTAAAAAGAAAGTATTGCATATATGATAAAATATTTTCTTGGAACTAAAATTTACTCCTTAGTATTACTATTTTCTGTAACAATAAACTATTATTAGCATATTTGTTATCAATGGTTCACCAAAATCTCATATACTTTTTGAATAGTGAGAGAAATGCACTAACATGATCAAAGGATGTAGAAAGTATTAAGAATAAAAAAAATTACATTTGTGGGTGGAGCTCCTCTGGCTAACAAGAGAGGTTTATCAAGTTGTTTTCTTCATTTGATTAGTCTATAATCTGATCTTTGCATGTTATGAAATCCTTAAGCCAATTCATAATATTTTATAACCCTATTTTAAAGTTTCATTCAAAGCTGCTTCTTCTCCATGAATGTGTTCCAATAATTGTCTTGTCTTCTTAAGAATATGATGGATTAGTATTAGCTCACAGTGGCTCTCTCATCTTATAATGTTCAGGCTATCTCTGTGTATCAGTTAGGCTCAAGTTTAGCTTCACACTACAAAATAGCAATATGAAATTTTAAAAATTGAACACATTAGAAGTATACTTCTCTTAAGCAATCTAGAGATATGTGATAGCTTTAAGATAATATCAAAGATTCAAGTTTTTATTTCTTATCTATCATTCTAAGCATGTGGCTTTCATTTTGATGGCCACCCTCTGGTTCAATATGGTTATTAATAATTGAACTGATAGTATGTCCATGTTACAAACTAGAAACAGAAGGGAAGGACAAAGAAGAGCATGTCACCTCTATCTAGAAAGGTTTCCTGAAAGCCACGTTTTACATATCATTTGCCAAAATTTCAGGGAAATATGCTCTTCCCATATAAATTAGGACTATGTTAAAAAGGAGGGGGGAAAGATATTCAAGTAGAGATAGTGTGTTAGTCAGTTTTTTGTCCTTGTGACCAGAATAACCATCAAGACCAACTTAGAGGAGGAAAACTTTATTTTGGATCATGGTCACCCTGGATTCCATTACTGTGAGGCATTGTGAGGCAGCACATCATGGTGGAAGGGTAGTGGTGAAAGAATGGAGCTCAGCCCATGGTGGTTGGGAAGCAGACAGAAAAAGGGGGGGAGAGGCTACATGGAAGATGAACCCTTCCAGTGTACACTCCCAGGGACTTGCCTCCTCCAGACATACTCCTCTTGCCCACAATTACCAGGCAGTCAGTCCATTCAAACTCTGATGGACCGATTAGGGTTACAGCTCTCATAATCTAATCATTTCCCACCTCTGAATATAACTATATTAGTATAGGAGCTTTTGAAGGGACACCTCATGTTCAAACCACAGCATGTAGGCATTAAAAGTATTTGTCACAACTTTCAAGATTGGGAGAATGTTTTTTTTTTTTTTTTTTTTTTTTTTTTGCTCAGGGATGGTGGGCCAATTGCTAAGTAGCAATGTGAGAAGATACCAGTGAAGGATACAGAGGACAGTGTGATAAAATTGTAGCTGAGAAATGCCAAGCATTCGACTCACTTGACTTAGCACAGGAACTCCAGATTGTTCCATTAGGACCACTTAGTACATGCTTTTTCAAAATAGTAAGGATAAGGGAGAATAAATTCTTTAGTTTTATCAGGAGCATGAAGAGACCTGGTATTTTTGTTTGTAAGTTGATTTTTTTCTTGTCAGTGAGGCAAAGGAAAAATGATAGAATCTCTTACGGAGATTTCCATTTATAAAGAAAAGAACATGTATCTAGATAAGTTACTATTAAATGTGGCCCTTCCTGAAGGCAGGAGAATGAACTAGATTACATTTTAATTGATTTTTAGTAGAAAATAAATCTTACTTTAAATAGCTCTTACTGGATTTTTAAAAAATGTTTACCATATGATTATTATACTGCTACTGACATTACAGTGTTCTCACATTTTATTTTTTTAATTTTAAAACATTTGCATTTATTGTAAATATAATTTCCACTGTTCATGTATCCAGAAAACGATTTCTGAATATTCTCTAAAATGACTTAAACTCTGTACTGATCATTTCTTAAATAATTTGCATGGTGTATTTGTAATAATCACAATAGTAACAACAAAATAACAAACACTGATAAAATCATGTTAGCTTAATAACTAACTTAAATGGTAATTTTGGGTGGACAGTCTCCCAAAATCAGGGAACAGTATTACTCACTCCAGCTTTGTGGTTGGGCACTGATCCCATTGTGGAATCAAAGCTTTCACTGAATATTTAACAAAATGGGGCACAGTTGTGAGGAAAGATATTTACCAGTCAATGTAAAATGGTTAAACAGTTTCATATGCTCTCTTTTGTGTGGTTTGTACCCAAAATAACTTTGTTGACAAGAAAAAGAAAAGAAACCTAAGGCAAATAACATTTTTGTCCATTTAATAATACTACCATCAGCTTGGTCTTCTCAAAAATTTGGAAGGAAAGAGTAGCGTAACTCGTTAGTTCATCAAACATCTGTCATACACTGGTTTTATACAGTTATACAAATATTTAGATCCTTTTGCATATGAAAATGTGTTTGGGGCAGAGAATGCAGTTTGGTAGTAGAGCAGCTGTCTAGCATGTGTGTGTGTGCTCTCTCCAATTTTACAGATAAGGCAATGAAGAATAAAGTGGTTGAAAACTGACACATGGATAGTTGGGTTGAATGAGAAGAACTGAGGGCCCTGGACTACATTTCCAAGGATTTTCCCAGTTCTGATCTCCTTGGACTCTTTATTTATATAGCTATTAAAACCATGTTGAGCATGCTAGGTGGGGCAGTGCTTCTCACTGGAAACTAGAAATGCAACCCTGAAGAACTGAGAATGGAATATGGCTCTCAGTGTTCATGTTGGACTGATTCACAGAAATGATTAAACAAATTCCAGGATTTCCAGGGTTAATCTAATGAGTACTCAAGATGTAGCTACTACCAATGGCCAGACCCATCCAAGGCCATTGTCATCGCACCATGGGAGTTTCCCAAGCCAGTATAACATACACCCTCCATCCCCATCCTCAGACTCTTGGAGAGTCAATAGATGGGCTTCACAAGATCCATGAAGCTCCTAAAATCAGATGAGAAGTTGGAATGTAGGTGATGTGAACTTTTCTTTTTATCTGATGAGAAACCCAAAGCTTTTATATGGAGAAATGTGACATTATATTTTTTTTTCCTAGAAATCTGTCAGAGAAAGTGAGATGGTAGAGATATCTTGAAGGAAAAGTGGGATTGACAGAAAGTTTATTTTAACATATGAAGGCACCTAGAGCATCTTTGACTTCAGGAGAAGGAGGCAATTGAACTCCCAGAAGAATCAATAAAGCACTATCCTAGTGGAGATTGGCGAGGATAAAATTACTGGTAGAATATAGGCAGGGGCAACCCATTCCCCTGAGACAAGAGAGGAGGACAAAGATAGAGAAAAATGAGCCAGAAGAGAGAAAAATTCAAAGATAAATTGCTGGTTAAAAGTAAGGATTCAGGAATGAGATTAGAGTCAGGAGAAACAGATGCAGTTTGGAAAATCTGTCTTGGGAGATGTAATCAGCATGCAGACCCAGATGGGATGGAAGAACAGAGCTGTGTAATGGAACCAAAGGATATAGCCCTGAGATTTCTTTTCTGGTCATTCTGACCAACTTCAGATTGAACAAAAGAGCTCCTGTGTGGACTCAGTCACACCTGCTCCTTTGTGAACGGTTATGTGGCTTGGGCAGTCACAAATGAGAGGATGATGCCCTCATTGGAGATTTCTGCATTTTATCATTTTCTGACAGATGGCAGTAAAACATCTTGTTCTCATTAAATCAGTTTGCTGCAACTTCCCAACAGATGAAAACAAAATTTCTCGAAGAGGAGAGTCTTCCTGAATTTGTTAAAAGTACTAAATGGTTTAGCATTAGCCATGGTTGTAGTGGGTGGTAGAAGCTGTGGTAAGACTTGGGAAGGCTGTCTGATCTTATTCTGCAATTAAAAAAGGCCAGTCCTCTGTCTGTTTGACAGACCTGTGGGTTTCTGCCTTAGCTCCTGCAAAATTGTCCTATGTTGTGCTGCCTTTTTCAAATACCAAGGATGGTTGAAACGGAGTCCCATTCTCCCTTCAGCCTCAAATCCTCCCCTGAATTCAGTGCTTGCTTTCCCCCTATGCTATAGTGTTTTGATAGCACTTTGCTACTCATGAGGCACTACCTGTATTATCGTATTTTCAGATATGTCTTTATAGTCCTTAAATGATTCAGAAACTGCAGATAAAAGCTGGGTTAGCTGAGCCCTGAGGTACTACTGGTTCATGTGCCTCAACCATGGAATGAAGAACCCCTACCTCACAGGTAGGCCTATCTCTTACTACTCAAAGATCTGAAGTTAGTGACATTCTTAACAATCAAGAATTGAACTACTTTATTCTGTAACGCTCTACTCGGCTGCTCTACCACTTGCCTGTTTGAACTGACACTTTTTATTCTCTCCCCATACTCACCAGTTCCAGTCATACTGTTCCTAACATACACTTCCTGATCCTCCCACTGGTCTTTGACCTTATTATTCCTACTGATGATACTCTCTTTTTTCCAGTTCCCCCTCATGGCCTATTTTCTCCTCTCCTCCAGTATTGGCTGACATGTCACTCTTTTGGTGACACCTTCCTTGGCCATCTTATTTAAATCACTATTCCAGCAGTCCCCTATCACCCTCCTCTGTTTTAATTTCCAACATTTCACCACTTTCTAACATGCTGTGTTACTGTACTTACTTACTTACTTTGTTCATTGTTAGTCTCCCATCCCTAAATACCAACTCCATGAAGTCAGAGATTTTTGTCTGTTTCCTGCCTCTGGATCCAATCAAAGATGTCCCAGCATTGGAAACAGTCCCTGTGATATAATTGGCAAATCATTCTATATTGGATTTATGGCTTATAAATAGTTTCATATACTACTCTTCTGGATCACATATACAATGATCAAAGTATTTTTGAAACCACAGTTTGATACATGGGTTCAGACACTTTCAAGTCAACTTCCAGATTTTTATGCAGCTTGAAACATAGAGTTTGGGCACAAACGCTATAATTTTTGGAGAAATTTTGATGTTTTAATGACAGTAGAACAGTGACTTGCAATCAGATGGTTCTATAAAATCTAGAATTTTTTACTGCTAAACTGAGCAGTGAATAATAGATTAACAATATTATCAAGAGATTAAATGCCAATAGAAACCTCTAAATTCTTAAAAAGGGTATTACTCTGACAGAAGATAGAATTTTGAACAATGAAAGTTTTCAGGACTTCCTTCAAATTAAAACTTAAATACCTAGTTATTTAATAAGTCAGTGGGTACACACTTAATTTACTTACATAGACTATCATATTGTCTCCTCTATACATATACACTATATAAATATGTTTATCTGTCATTGATGTGTGTGTGTGTGTAATCTCCCATCATATATATGATTATATTCACTTGTGAAGCAATAAATTTCTTTGAAATTCAATTCGTTTCACGGTATTTTTCCTGTAAAAAACCTAATTATCGATGATTAGGTAAAAGTGAACCAAGTTGGAAGACAATTCAGAATGAGTAGGAAAATAATATGGATAGAAAAAACAAAGAAGTGATTCCTTATTTTCTGTTTCAAACTGCAGGCTCTAAAATTATTGTCTTCAGTGTGTACATATTTGACAGTTATAAGACAAGTTGATTAATTAGCTGAGATTGACAAGAGTCGACAGAAGGTGACATATTGAGACCAAAAGAGATTACATGTGGATCCCAGAACCACAGCAGTTTTAACACTCTTCGTCAGCTTTAATTTTACATTTTCCCATAATTCCACTTTTAATAGTTGTTTGAGATAACAATAGAATTCTGAGACAGTCAATCTATTTTCATGAGAAAGACAGAAATTAAACCCCCAGATTAACACAAAACAGGGAGCTATTCAATACTTAACCATTGACCCATTGTGCTGTTGGTCATGATTTGGGATTATCTCTTTTCCTTTTGAACAAAATCGGTTACATTTTGAATAGCTTCTTTGATAATGTTCCCACGTGAGAAATCCAAGAGTTGGAGACAAATGTCTCCTCTTAAAACAAAGTAAGAGGAAATGGCATAATAGCATTTTCACTTTTCTGGAGGCAGCCCCTCTCCTGCCTGAACAAGCACAGAGTGTGTGTGGAACTCCTCCCGCCCTCCTGGAGCCTGGCTGGGTGACTGTCTGCATCCTGCCTCGAGTGAGGGGTTTAGGAACAGCTGTTCACAATTAAATTAATTATTATTTGTCAACAGCATTCTGAAGCCCCGAAATTCTGTGTTGGCAGAAAAGAATGCTGCTAGGCCATAGTGTGCTTTAGAACGCCTGCTCGATTAGTTACCCTTCCAGTTTGGCATAACATCTCTAAGGTAAACACCATCAAAGCAGGGACAAAGGCTTGTGAGCCAGGGCCACACAACCTTGACTCTTTTCCTTTTTACTCCAGTTGTTTGAGAATCCCCCACATACACTTGGGATTTTGACATGCCACATAAAAGGGACAAACATCAGAAAATAAAATGGATATCAGACATACCAGTGTGGGTCTCTAGGAATGAATGGCTAAAGCTTAGGTTCTTTGTGCAGAAAAACTCACGAATATGAATTCTAGCCTTTAACTCCTTGGTTAAAACACATCTCTCTGATGTAGTGCAAAAGGCTACATGCGACTTAGAGGACCATAAGAAGAGCTTTAATTTACTGACTCATCCTTAAGGTTGTATCTATTTATACAAATCAGAGTTCAGGCAATAAGTGGATTTTCCTCAAACTTGTCAGATAATTGAAAAAAAAAATACCCATTACACGTTTCATTTCTCTGGATAGTAACTTTTCTTCTGGAAATTATATTAAAAAAAGAAGTTAAGAATAGAAGATATAAATTTAGAATATATCCATACTTTATCCAATTAGTTTTCAATAAAGTCAAATTCTTCTCTCTAAATATTTTTACTTTAAAAATATTCATTAGCAATTTTAGACACCAAATAAATAATCTCACATATAGAACAATTTGCCTGAATATGTTTCTTGAAACCTAGTAAGAAACATCCAGGAAATAATTTAGATATCCCATCAGCAAAAGGATAAATTAGCTATGAGACATTTGATTGAATGACAGTTTTGAGTATTTGAAGCAACATGTATTATTGCTTGTGATGACACAAAGATACCTTTGAAAAACAGAAAAAAAAAAAGCAAGAAACAGGTGTTGTGGTTTGGTTATGGGGTATCCCCCAAAAGCTCCTATGTTAACACAGGAGTATTCAGAGGTCAAGTGATTAAATTATTAGAGCTGTAACCTAATCAGTCCATTTTCACTTTTCTGGAGGCAGCCCCTCTCCTGCCTAAACAAGCACAGAGTGTTCGTGGAACTCCTCCTGCCCTCCTGGAGCCTGGCTGGGTGACTGTCTGCATCCTGCCTCAAGTGATGGACTGACTGGGTGGTAAATGTGGGCAGATGGGGTGTGGCTTGAGGTCACTGGAGGAGTGCCCTGGAAGGGTGCATCTTCCCTCAGGGACTTTTGTCTCCACCCTACACCCCCTGCTTCCTGTCTGCCATTAGTTAAACAGCTTCCTCTGCTTGGCTGGGCCCTTCCCCCAAGATGTGTTGCCTCACCTTGTTCCCAGAGAAAGGGACCTGGCAGTCTATGGATTGAAACTTCTGAAATTGTGAGCCTCAAAGAAACTTTTCCCTCCTCTAAGTCATTCTTGTCAGGTATTTTGGTCACAACCCTGCAAAGCTGATTAGAACACCAGGATATAAAACCTGGATGTACTGATTTCAAATGTTTCTTTGTATAGCTTCCAAAATCTCCATGAGGTGCCTATATAGTTATTGTTTTAATTTGGAGGAACCGATTAGAAAGATTTATTTTGATACCAAGGAGAGACTGTGCAAACTTTCCTGCTAAAATCTAAAGGAAACCAGAAAGTTTAGTTTCTTTTCAAACTGTTAAGTTTAAAGACAAAAACGGTTTAACAAATATCCTTTTGCACTCTCTGCTAACCCCCAAATTGTTCAATATTAGAAGGTTTTGGATAAGCCTATAATGTCTCATTTATTTTTCTTTAACCTGTCCCTTATTTTTCACTAATCCTTCCATTTATAAGAGTAAGAATTTAGCAAACAAATCCATAGCTAACAAAGGAATACTATCAATAAAGATATACATCCACAATGGGTTTTTGTTTTGTTTTGTTTGTTTAGTTGTTTTCACCATTTGCAAAAGAACTAGCAAAAATTCTATTTGGCAAGTTCAAAGTGATAAATTTACATTCCTAAAATCTTCCTAAGTGAAGTTTGCGTTACCTCCTTCAAGGATATCATTTCTGAAACACTCAGCAAATCTGAACAAGTTCATATTTTTTGCTTGCCAGTAATCCAAAGCAACAAATCTATCATGTAGGGGGAATGGATCAGTTCATAAAAGTTAGAACTGAAGAGCTGGGCATGTAGCTCAGTGGTAGAGCTCTTGCCCAGCATGCTAGAGGCCCTGGGTTTGGTCCCCAGCAGGGCAAAAAGCAAAATGAAAGTTAGAAGTGAAGCATTTAAACTAATATAGAAAAAAAGGAATGCTTATCTTGTAGAGATGTGAAAGGGAACTGAAAACATGAAAGTCACTCATCAAATTTTTGCAAAGAGCTTAATTTCAGATAAAAGCCATTGCTTCCTCTTTACTATAGCACTATTAAACTATTTTGCTTTTCCTTCTGAGGATAGAGAGCCATCAACATCCTCTAATGGACTCAGTTCAATATGGACCTTAACCAGTGTTTGTGAATATTCTGTGAACCTAATAATATACTGAGTAGATTAGTGTTTCCTTAACTTTGATGTGCACATTAACCACCCAGGAACAGAATTAAAATGTGAATTCTAATTAGTAGGTCTGGGGTAGGTCCTAAAATGAAGGATTTATAACAAGCTCTCAGCTGATACAATGCAATTGCTTATGGACTCGTCTTTGATTAGCTTTCTCCAGGGTACCAGTAGGCAAAGTCGCATGCCTTTATGAAAGAGAAATGGAGTACACAATTGGCCAAAGTGAACCTTAGGGCACTTGCCAGATGTAAATGGAAAAGCTGCCATTGAGCTCTGGCTGCTGCTATTAGGAATCCTAGATGTCACCTGCAGATAAAATGGGAACTAAAGAATCTAGTTCAGTGGCTGATTAAGAGCAGGTGCTTAATCAGTCCCTTTTCATCCCCTTTCCATAAAACAATTGCCAAATGGCACCATTATGGAACATGACCAAATCACATTTCAGACCCTAAGAAGCTGGCAACTTCTTCCTTTTTCTTAGAAACCTGGGTTCTAGGCACCTAGGCACCATTTTATAACTGATGAAGTTAAAAGGCTGATTAGAGAATGGGGCCATGGGTGTAGTGAACTGTGCAGAAGACATTATTTTTAGAATTTAAAATCTGTGCTACTTTTGAAAAAAGAATAACAACAAATGCAAAAAACAAACAAACAAAAACAACAACAAAAAACACCAGAAAGGTAATTTTTCTAAAAGAGAATTAATAGGAAAGTGTACAGTGGTGAGGAGGGGCAGGGGGTAGTTAGAACTGAACTATGAAGCTTAGGAAATGAGGCTGAGAAGGAAAGTTGATGGAGCATTATGCATTCATGCAAAGTCCCTGAGAAGTTCCTAAACATGCGGATTCCCCACCCCCCAAAAAACCAAAAACTCAGAACAGAGATGTTAAACTTCAGTTTTGTTATTTGCTAAATTCTCTTGTTCTGAGGCAATGCATGTTGGACATATCCAGCCTTAAGAAAAAAAAAAAACACTACAGGGTGAGGAGATTCCTACATTGTCCACCAGACAAAATGTGCTTCAGGGAAAGGACTACAAGCAGAAGACAAGAACAGGCCAGAGAGAATTCAGCAGAAGGTCATTAGTGGCCGGGGAAACTCAATTCCTTGAAGAATCAACAATCCCCAGAACTACTGGAAGAGACATTGAAGTGAGGGAGAGGCGCAGGTGACAAATCAAAAATTTTTTTCTTAGAATTTTGAAATAAGGTAACCCTGGCAAGCTGGAATCCTTAGAAATATTTTGGAAGTTATAATTAATTTTCATAAAAATGAAGTGCTAATGGATACAATAAAAATAAATACCAAAAGGAGTGATTAGAAATCCAAGATGATGTCTTCTGGAGATCACTTTAAATATCAAACTTAAAGAGTAGGCGTCATTGTAGGAACTTGAACAGTGATTTATTTGAGCTAAGTTCTAGTTAAACTAACAGGACAAGGTTAGAAAAGCAAATGGGTCAATCAACATATTTTTTTCAAAAGTCTTCTTAAGATGAGAAGATTATCTCCTTATACTCCACTAAGCTTACTTGAATAGTGATTCAAGCAAAAATTTTAATTTAGGTTCATACATCCAGTCTTCCTCCTGATTAAGTCTCTAATTCCTGAGACAACTCCGATATTGGTCTTGGAGATCAGGAACAGGTTCTTGTTCCCCAGTGTTGAAAACTGAATGCCTAAATAATGCTGAGGCAAGCATAGAAAGCAAGTTCTATTTAAGAAAGGGACAGAGACAGAGTTCCCTGAAGGGAAAGGGCTCCAGAGTTGGGTGTCTGTGGATTGGAGGGGCATCTTGCTCTTTAGTAGGCCCCAGGACCTCCTCTTTTTCTTGGGGGAGAGTAATTTATTTATTGATCCCATAGGTCAAAATTTGGCATGAGAGAAATTGCATTTTTGTTTTTGTTCTCAAAAGGTACTTTTTAAATTTTATGTTTGAATTCTAATTTGTTGTAAATGACAGCAGAATGCATTACAATTCATATTAAACATATAAAACACATTTTTTTCTTATCTCTGATTGTATACAAAGTATATTCACACCATTTGTGTCTTCATACATGTACTTAGGGTAATGATGTCACTCCACCATCTTTTATACACCCTTTGCAAAACCCCTCCTTTCCTCTCCCTCCCCTTTGCCTTATCTAGAGTTCATCCAATTTTCCCATATATCCTCTCTCAACCTCAATATGAATCAGAATCCTTACATCAGAGAAAACATTTGGCATTTGTTATTTTGGGGATTGGCTAACTTCATGTAGCATAATATTCTCCAACTACATCCATTACCTGCAAATGTCATGATTTTATTCTCTTATTGCTGAGTAATATTTTGTTGTGTATATATACCTCAATTTCTTTATCCATTCATCTACTAACAGGCATGTAGTTTGATTCCACAGGTTAGCTATTGTGAATTGTGCTGCTTCAAGCATTGATGTGGCTATGTTCCTGTAGTATGCTATTTTAAAGTCTTTTGGGTATAGACAAAGGAGTGGGAGAGCCAGTGGTTCCATTCTCAGTTTTCCAAGGATTCTCCATACTGCTTTCCATATTGGCTGCACCATTTTGCAGTCCCACCAGCAAAACGAGTGTGCCTTTTTTTCACACATCCTTGACAACACTTATTGTTGTTTGTTTTCATAATAGCTGCCATTCTGACTGGAGTGAGATGAAATCTTACAGTAGTTTTGATTTTCATTTTTCTAATTGCTAGAGATGATGAATATTTTTTCATATATTTATTTATTGATTGGCTATCCTCTTCTGAGAAGTGTCTGTTCAGTTCCTTGGCCCATTTATTGATTGGGTTATTTGTTATTATGGTGTTTAGCTTTTTGAGTTTTTTATATACCCTAGAGTTAGTGCTCTGTTTTGAAAGTAGTAAAAATTTGCTCCCAAGACGTAGACTCTCTATTCACCTAATTGTTTCTTCTGCTGAGAAGATTTTTAATTTGAATCCATCATATTTACTAATTCTTGATTTTAATTCTTGAGCTATAGTAATCTTATTAAAGAGGTAGAGGCCTAATTCGATATGATGGAGATTTTGGGCCTACTTTTTCTTCTATTAGACGCAGGGTCTCTGGTTTCATTCCCAGGTCCTTAATCCACTTTGAGTTGAATTTTGGTGAGTCATAAGGGTTTACTTTCATTTTGCTGCATCTGGATTTCTAGTTTTCACAGCACCATTTGTTGAAGAGGCTATCTTTTCTCCAGTGTATGTTTTGGCACATTTTTCAAATATAACATAACTATAATTATGTGGGTTATTGTCTGTGTCTTCTATTCTGTACCATTGGTCTACCAGTCTATTTTGGTGCCAATAACATGCTGTTTTTGTTACTATTGCTCTGTAGTATACTTTAAGTTCTGGTATAGTGATGCCACTTGCTTCACTCTTCTTGCTAAGGATTGTTTTATCTATTCTGGGTCTCTTATTTTTCCAAATGAATTTCATGACTGCTTTTCTACTTCTATGAGGAATGTCATTGGTATTTTGATTGGAATTGCATTAAATCTGTATAGTGCTTTTGGTAGTATGGTCATTTTGACAATATTAATTCTGCCTATCCAAGAGCAAGGGAGATCTTTTCATCTTCTAAGGTCTTCTTTAGTTTATTTCTTTAGTGTTCTGTAGTTTTCATTATAGAGGCCTTTCACCTAGTTTGTTAGGTTGATTCCCAAGTATTTTATTTTTTGAGGCTTTTGTAAATGGGGTAGTTTCCATTTCTGAGGATTTGTCACTGATATACAGAAATGCCTTTGATTTATGGGTGTTGATTTTGTATCCTGATAGTTTGCTGAATTCCTTTACTAATTCTAGTAGTTTACTGGTGGAATTTTTTGGGTCTTCTAGGTATACAATCATATCGTCCGCAAATAGTGCTAATTTGAGTTCTTCTTTTCCTATCTGTATCCCTTTAATTTCTTTTGTCTATCTAATTGCTCTGGCCAATGTTTCAAGAATTACGTTAAATAGAAGTGGTGAAAGAGGGCATCCCTGTCTTATTCCAATTTTTAGAGGGAATGCTTTCAATTTTTCCCCATTTAGAATGATGTTGGCCTGGGCCTTAGCATAGATAGCTTTTACAATGCTGAGATAGGATCCTGTTGTCCCTAGTTTTTCTAGTGCTGTATTTTGTTGAATGCTTTTTCTGCATCTATTGAGATGATCATGTGATTCTTACCTTTGAGTCTATTGATTTAATGAATTACATTTATTGATTTGCTTATGTTGAACCAACCTTGCATCCCTGAGATGAACCTCTCTTGATAGTGGATATGTTTTTGTATTCAATTTGACAGAATTTTATTGAGAATTTTTGCATATATATTCATTAGAGATATTGGTCTGAAGTTTTCTTTCTTTGATGTGTTTTTGCCTGGTTTTGGAATCAGGGTGATATTGGACTCATAGAATGAGTTTGGAAGTGCTCCCTCTTTTTCTATTTCATAAAATAAATTGAAGAGTTTGGTATTAGTTCTTCTTTAAAGATCTTGTAGAACTCAGCTGTGTATCCATCTGACCTGGGCTTTTCTTGGTTGGTAGACTTTTGATGGTTTCTGCTATTTTATCAGTTGAAATTGATCTGTTTAAATTGTGTATATCATTCTGATTCAATTTGGGCAAATCATATGACTCTAGAAATTTGTCGATGCCTTTGATATTTTCTGTTTTATTGGAGTTCAGGTTTTCAAAATAATTTCTAATTATCTTCTGTTTTTCTGTAGTGTCTGTCATGGTATTTCCTTTCTCATCATGTGTGTTAGTGATTTGAGTTTTCTCTCTCCTATTCTTTATTAGCATGGCTAAGGGTCTGTCAATTTTATTTATTTTTTCAAAAAACAAACTTTCTGTTCTGTCAATTTTTTCAATGGTTTCTTTTGTTTCAGTTTCATTGATTTCAGTTTTGATTTTAATTATTTCCTGTCTTCTGCTGCTTTTGGGGTTGATTTGCTCTTTTTTCTAGGGCTTTGAGATGTAATGTTAAGTCACTTATTTGTTGACATTTTCTTCTTTTAAGGAATGAACTCCATGAAATGAACTTTCCTCTTAGAACTGCTTTCATAGTGTCCCAGAGATTTCAATATGTTGTATCTGTGTTTTCATTCACCTCTAAAATTTTTTAAATCTCCTTGATGTCTTCTGCAACCCACTGTTCATTCAGTAGCATATTATTTAGTCTCCAGGTGTTGGAGTAGCTTTTATTTTTTATTTTACCATTGATTTCTAATTTCTTTCCTTTATGATCTGATAAAATGCAGGGTAGTATCTCTACTTTTTTATATCTGCTAAGAGTTTCTTTGTGGCATAATATACGGTCTATTTTAGAGAAGGATCCATGTGTTGCTGAGAAGAAAGTGTATTCTCTCGTTGAAGGATGAAATATTCTATATATGTCAGTCAAGTCTAAGTTATTGATTGTATTATTGAGTTCTAGAGTTTCTTTATTCAGCTTTATTTATTTTTTTTTTTGGACAATCTATCCAGGGGTGAAAGTCACCCAGGATTATTGTGTTGTGGTCTATTTGACTCTTGAACCTGAGAAGAGTATGTTTAATGAATGTTAATGCTCCATTGTTTGGGGCATATAAATTTATAATTGTTATGTCTTGTTAATGAATTGTTCGCTTAAGCAGTATGAAATATCCTTCTTTATCCTTTTGATTAACTTTGGCTTGAAGTCTACTTTATTTGATATGAGGATGGAAACCCCTGCTTGCTTTTGTAGTCCATGTGAATAGTGTGATTTTTCCCAATCTTTCACCTTCATTCTGTGGATGTCTTTTCTTATGAGTCTCTTGGAGGCAGCATATTGTTGAGTCTTTTTTTTTTTTTAATCCAATCTGCTAGTCTACATCTTTTGATTGGTCAGTTTAGGCCATTAACATTCAAGGTTATAATTGAGACATGATTTATATTTCCAGCCATTTTTATTTATTTTGGTATTTAACTTAACTTGGTTTCTCCTTTGAATAATTTTTCTTTTAGTGTAATACCTCCCTTTATTTTTTCAAAAAACAAAATTTTGATTGTTGATATTCATTGTTATTTTTCAATTCCTCTTCATGGAATATTTTGCTGAGGATGTTCTTTGGTGTAGGCTTTTGAGTTGTAAAATCTTTTAACTTCTGTTTAACAAGGAAGGTTTTAATTTCATCATCAAATCTAAAGCTTAATTTTGCTGGATATAAGATTCTTGACTGGCATCCATTTTCTTTCAGAGCTTGATATATGTCGTTCCAGAACTTTCTAGCTTTCAGGGTCTGGGTTGAAAAATCTGCACATATTCTAATCAGTTTCCCCCTATTTGTAATCTGATTCCTTTGTCTCGTGGCTTAGTATTCTCTCCTTATTCTGTATGCTAGGCATTTTCGTTATAATGTGACTTGTTGTTGATCTGTTGTGATTTTGTACATTTGGCATCCTGTAAGCCTCTTGAATTTGGTTTTCCAATTCATTCTTCATGTTTAAAACTTTTTGTTATTATTTCATTGAATAGATTGCTCATTTCTTTGGTTTGGAACTCTATTCCTTCCCCTATCCCAATAACTCTTAAATTTTGTCTTTTTATCATGTTCTGCTCATGGTTTATTACCATTTTCACTGTGTGTTCTACATTGTTTTCAAGATTATATATTTTGTCTTCATTGTCTGAGGTTCTGTGTTCCCAGTGGTCTAATCTGGTGGTGATGCTTTCAATTGAACTTCTAATTTGGTTTATAGTTTCATTTCAAGGATTTCTGGGCTTTGTTTTTTTGTTGTTTAATTTTAGAACCTCTATCTCCCTATTAAAGTAATCTTTGGCTTCCTGTATTTATTTATGTGGCTCATTGTCAAAATATTCTTTTGCTTCCTGTATTTGCTCTCTTATATCATCCTTTAATTCACACAACATTTTATTTTATTTATTTATTTTTTAGAGAGAGAGAGAATTTTAATGTTTATTTTTTAGTTTTTGGCGGACATATCTTTATTTGTATGTGGTGCTGAGGATTGAACCCTGGCCGCACGCATGCCAGGTGAGCGTGCTACTGCTTGAGCCACATCCCCAGCCTTCACACAACGTTTTAATTATGTACATCCTGAAATCCTTCTCTGTTATATCTTCCATTGTGCTAACCATGGATTCTAATAATGTGGTATCTTGATTTGTTTGGGGCACTTTCTTCCCTTGTCTTTTCATATTGCTGTGTGTCTTCCCTTCTAGCACTGTGGATCCCAGGCATTACTGTTTTTACTCTACAGGCTTATAGTATCCCTGTAGGATCCAATACTTCTCCTTTGAGGTGAAGGACAATGTTATCAGATCCCACTATACACTCTAAAAACAAATGTTTGCTAATAAGATGTTTACAGTTGGTCATAATGTACAGAAATGATGAATTCAATTATTATCTACAATATGCTCAGTAGGTTTGTAAAATGGTTTACGTTTTCTGGTGGTACACAAAGAACTGGGCATGAGGAGTAGGATGATATGCTGAGGAGGTAGGAGGTGAGGATATAGAGTTATTGTATCTTAAGAAGTGTGAAAGAGAAATCTAAAGAGGAAGATTAGTAGTAGGAGAAAGGAGAGGAGGTAAATTTGGGTAGACAATTAAGTGAGAAGAAAGTAGAGTACATAAAATTACACTATACATATCAAGAAAAATAAAAAGGGTTAAAATAGCAGAAATAGGTGGAAAAAAAGAAACAGAAAAAATTTACAAAGAATAAAAATAATGAGTAACACAACTGTAATATACTATTAATACATCCCCATCCTCATAATCCTAATTAATGCAAAGTACTTGGTTTCACATATGTTGGGGATGTGAGGGTGGGAGAAAGGAGAGAGCAAGGGAAAAAAATCTTGAAAACACAGGGCTTGTTTTGGTAGGAGATCAGTATCTTTCCTGCTTCCCTTTTCAACCAATAGGGGGGGTCATCTGTTGTTAGCTGGTCTCTCTGCCCTCAGGATGGTGAAGGTAACAGGTGTCACTGTGCCAGGTTAGCAGCTACTGGGGAGAGGGGGGAGTTCGAAACTGGGTACCAGGAAGATGGTGATGAAGGTCACTCAAGATGGAGGCTCCTGCTTTCAGTGGTGGGGTGTCGGATCAGGTGGAAGGAGGTCAGTGATGGTGTTTGATGATGATTTCAGTAGTCAGCTCTGTGGCTTGCAGTTTTGGGTGACTTCAGAGCCTATGTTAAGTTCCCCGAGTATGGGCTGGCTACAGCACATAGGGGACAATGTCCACTGCTGTCCACTGAGCCCTGGACAAGCACCGGGCTTCCTGCATGAGCGGCAGGAATATCACTTACAGAGAAGCTTATATTCTCACAACTTGAATCCCAGGTCACGGAGCGAAGCAGAATGCTACCTCCCTCTGGCCACCATCTTGGATCTCCAGGACCCCTCTTTTTAATTATATCTTCCCTTTCTTTCCCATATCCGTGACCAAGGGCAGGGACATAGAAGTTAATTGTTAGCAATCCAGAGTGCCCAGTAGCATGATGGGAGGTTAATCACCTATTGTTCTTTGATAACCAGTTGTCATCCTCTCTTGACCCCCATCATTCTTTACCTACAGTGACCTTCATCTGTGCCTTAGTTTGCTGAAGAATGTGACATATCCTGTCCACGTAGGCCAGGTGAGCTGCAAGCAAATTGCTTTTTGGCAAAGAAAGCATGTGGAAGGCAGCACAGCAGGCCCATTTTATTATTCTCTTAACCTTGTAGTCCCATCATTTTTATATATCTCTTCCCTTCCAACTCCTTGAACATGGTGATTTTTCTATAGCATATTTTCACAATGGAGTTTATATAATATGTAACTTATTAACTAGTGGGCACAGTGACATAGTATTTTTTTTTTTTTTTTGGTGGAGGGAGCTGACATTCAAACCACGACTGCTTTGAAAATTTTATATTTTCTTCATCCTAATAGTAGATAATAAAGATGAGAATTTTAGGAGGCCTATGCTAATAGCAAGGACAGACATTTACTTTGAAGCCAAAGTTAGTTGAAATCAAACACTCTATTTGATCAATGTAACTATACATGGATAGCTAGAAATGCTTTACTCCATATTTTTTTTCTCATTGAAACATTTTGTTGCTGTTGTTTATGGTTTTGATTTGCAGTACTGGGAATTGAAACCAGAGCACCCTACAACTGAACTATATCCCCTGTCCTTTTGTTTTGCTTTGTTTTGAAACAGGATCTTACAAAGTTGTAGAGGCTGGCCTTGAATTTGTGATCCTCCTGCCTCAGCCTCTTACATCACTGGCATTACAGGTGTGCACCACAGCGCCTGAGTTTTTTATTGGGGGGGGGAGCTTGTTTTAAAGCATGTATTATGAAACAAAAAACAGGTTCAGAAAAATTGATTTTTTTTAGAAAAGTAACCATCATACTATATAGTGAAACAAATTTTATCTCCATCTCTTACTATTCAATAGCCTTATTTAATTTCCCTTCTATAACTTGTAGAAGCAAGTTCAAACACTTGGCCCTGAGCATCATGCTCACAATTTGCTCCAATCCACCATTCTAGCCTCATCTCCTTATTCCTTTTCTGTTGTTCTATATTCTACACACACCAATATATATGACCATTACTCAAAATTTCCAGTGCATTCCGTGTTTGCTGTGTGTCCTGATCAGCTCTTTTTCTCCTTTAACCTGATTTTATCCATCTCTCAAAAATCAGCAACCTGTCACCTTTCTGCAATTTTTCATTCTCCAGAGAACCTACAGGATTTTCTGTTTAGCCTTATTGTAGTATTTCCATGACACTGAGGCCTGGAGCCCTGGACAAGCATCAGGCTTTCTGCATGAGGGGCAGGATTATCACTTGCAAAGAAGCTTGTATTCTCACAACTTGAACTGAATCCCAGGTCACTGAGCGAAGCAGAATGCTACCTCCCTCTGGCCCGCCATCTTGGATCTCCAGGATCTCCAGTATTTCTATGGTTCTTTACATATTTGTTTGCCAGTATGTTTCCCATCAGTCCATGATTTCCACAAAAGCATCAACTATGCATTATTTTTATTTCAGTGCTTAGTAGAATACTCAACAAATAACTGATGATAAAAATGTACAAGAGGAAAAATAAACCTATAAAACTAAACAGACAAGTACATGCCTTTTGTAGCATATCCAGAGAATCCAGATGGATTTGGTGATTTGAGGAGGTAAATAGAGTGTACCTAAAAAGGTAGTTCAAGAGGTAATTGAGGCAATTTATAATCTCTACAGCCAATTGTTGCTTAAGAGAAATACTTGTTTCCTTTTCTTCAATTGAACTTCCAATATACACCTAAATAAAGAGGACCACAATTTCTGGCCTGTTTTGTTGTCATACTTGGAAACATCAGGATTCAGTGGGTCCACCAACTCAATTTGGGGATTTATTTTATTTTCTCAATTTGGAGAAGATCAAATTGAAAGGTGGTTTGCATTTACTGGAAAATATACAAACAAGAGTGGTTTTAAAACAAAATTCTTTGACACATCTTTGATGGGAGGTGAGATCTGTTTGCTCCCTGTGAACCTGTGGGCTCTGTAACTACTTGACTATTAGAACACAATAGAGTGCTACTGTCCGTCTGTGCCTCCAGACTCTAAGGAATAGGTTGCTTCCACTGCTTGTTTCTTAGTTCACTCTAGGAACCTAAGTACCATGGGTGAGGAAGCCTGGCTGCCCAGCTGGGAGGATGATTTGGATAGGAACATGCTGTCAGGATATTATGTGAATAAGCCTCCCTGGGAGGGGGCATCTTCCCTACCTTGAGTCCATGGTTCCCATAATTATTTTCAGCATAGCAGGCAATATGGGATGTGAACTTGAAAAACAGATTATATGGAAGTTATGTTCATGGTTTGTTTTAGTCAGCTTTTTTTTTTTTTTTTCCTGTGACTAAAAGTCCCAACCAGAACCACTGCAGAGGAGGAAAAGTTTGTGGGCCACAGTTTCAGTCCATAGACAACCAGCTCCATTCCTTGGGGCTTGAGGTGAGGCTGAACATCATGGTGGAAAAGTGGTAGAGGGAAGTAGCTCACATGATAATCAGTAAGCAGAGACTGACTCACTCCACTCACCAGGTACAAAATATATATCCCAAAGTCACCCCTGGAATGACCCACCTCCTCCAGCCACACCCTACCCACTTCCAGTTAACCCTATCAGGGATTGATTCAGGATTGCATTAAGGCTCTCAGAGCCAGAACATTTCTCCTCTAAACCTTCTTCATTGCCTCACACATGAGCTTTGGGGGGATACCTCACATCCAAACCATAACATGGTTACTATATTCCTCTTCTAAATCTGAACTCAAGTTATTCATTGACTAACATAAAATACGATGTGTGATGCAGATCAAAATTAGGAGAGTTTTATTACTGACCTTTGCAATCTGGTATTATTGATACCAGTCCATTGGAAATCAGGAACAGTTCCTTATTCCCTGGTGTTGAAGATTAATCACCCAAGAAACACTGAGGCAAGTATAGAGAGCAGGTTTTATTTAAGAAAGTGATAGAGACAGATTTCTCCAAAGAGAAGTGTGGCTTCAGAGCCAAAAGCCCATGGGAGGAGCTGGGTCTTGCTCTTTACAGACCTCAGAAACCCCCTTATCATTGTCTTCTCTTTTTCTCCCTGTGACTGAGAACACAAGGAGCTCTAGCTGTGAGGTTAATCTTAGCAACTCAGAGTGCCCAGGAGCATGAGGTTAAGAACCCATTGTTCTCTCCTTGATAACCAGTCGCCATCTTCCAGACTCCCATCATTCATTACCTACACTGACTGTTGGATCTTTGCTCCTGCCTCAGTTTGACAGATCCGGTCCACACAGGCCAGGTGGAGCTGCAGGTGGCTAGCTTTCTGGCAAGGAAAGCCTGTGGGGGTCAACACTGTGGGCCCATTTTATAAAATTATTACCTTAACCTCTTGTTCCCACTATTTGTATCTATCTGTCCCAATATTAAAGCAAAATTTGGCTACCTCATAATATATTTACTTGTTAGAGAAATCATTTCTTTTTTTTCAGGACCAGAATACAGAGACTTATGTAACCTAATTAGGAGAGATAATCCTTTCTCAAACAGTTCCAGAATTTTTATGTTTTCTTGTAGTGCCATAAAATTTAAATAACAGGCTGATAATCTCAAGGGATTAAACATACTGACAATAACATTAGCCTGAGAGAAATAAAATATTAGGAAAGTAAATTTCAAAAATATAACAAGCCAGGCATGGTGGCACATGCCTGTAATTCCAGAGGATTGGGAGGCTGAGACAGGAGGATCATAAGTTCAAAGCCAGCCTCAGCAACAGTGAGGCACTAAGCAACTCAGTGAGACCTTGTCTCTAAATAAAAATACAAAATAGGGCTGGGGATGTGGCTTAGTGGTTGAGTGTCCCTGAGTTCAATCCCTCGTACCATAAAAAAATATTGTGTGTGTGTGTGTATAACAAAATTTATATTATAATATCTTATAAAAATATGAATGTATTATGACTATCTCTGCTATGATTTGGATGTGGTCTTTGTGCCCCCAAGGATTCATGTGTTGGAGCTTTGGTGCTTCATATTAAGAGACGGCATGTTCCTGAAGAGGTCCAGCTTGGTAGAATGTCCTTAGGTCACTGTCTTTGGAAAGGATTAAGGTTGTTATCATGGAACATTGAGTTAGTTCTTACAAGAAAACATTATGAGAGTCTAAATCCTGGATGCTTTTTGGCTTTCTGTTTTGAAATGTGAATGTCTTCCTTTGGCATACATTCCTGCCACTGTGACACCATCTGTCATTAAAGCCCTCTCTAGAGGCTGACCCTATGGGATCACCTGATCTTAAATGTTCAGCCTCAAAACTATGAGTTAAATAAATATCTTCTCTCTATAATAAAGTTAACCTGCTTCAGGTATTTTGTTATAGTAACAGAAAATGGACTAATACAATATCTATATAGATGTATTTCAAGTTAGCACTTTAATAACCATAGATAATTGAGTGGAGATACTTTCATTATTTAAGTACAAAGTCATTGGTTTTCTTCTCTGCCCCCAGCTTTACTAAGGAATAATTGACAAATAAAACTGCATTTATTTATAAGGTACAACTTGATATTCTGATACATATGCATAATTGTGAAATGATTAAAACAAGTTTAATGTCTATCCCCTTTCACATATTTATTCTTTTTTTTAAAGAGAGAGAGAGAGAGAGAGAGAGAGAGAGAGAGAGAGAGAGAGAGAGAGAGAGAGAATTTTTTTAATATTTATTTTTCAGTTTTTGGCGAACACAGCATCTTTGTTTGTATGTGGTGCTGAGAATCGAACCTGGGCCGCACGCATGCCAGGCAAGTGCGCTACCGCTTGAGCCACATCCCCAGCCCACATATTTATTCTTTTGTGGTTAAAACATTTAAGGTCTACTCTCTTTGTAATTTTCAAAGAATGTGATATCTATTAATTACTGTCACCATGTAGATACTAAGATCTTTGGAACTCATTCATCCTTTTTAACTGAAACTTTGTACCCTTGACTAATATCTCCCTCAATGCCATTATTGTTACTACAAATTTAAAACTTTCTCAGATAGTTAAATATTAATGTCACCTGTACTGGGAGTTGAAAGAAAGTGCCAAGAGTAGTACTGCCTGAGAGAACTCTAGCCCTGATACTCTGAAAATGTGGATTCCTCTTCCAAGTTAATTAACAATCAAGCAAATATACCCTACCACAAGAACAGTATTTACTCTTTCATAATTTCTTTCACTATTTCCTGCCAAAGCTACAGTGCATGCATGTGTGTATTTTTTTTTGGGGGGGGGCTGCTTAAAATGTTCACCTCTTGTGGATTATTTAGTCTTTTTCATTATAATTTAGTTTATTCATCTGTAGATGAGTTTCTTTTCCTAAAGTGAATGATTTAACAATGATCATTCAAATGTTAATGAAAAAATTACAATTGCTGTAAGGTATTTTTGGTTTTTATTTTTTTACTTTTTATTACCAGGGGATTGAACCCTGGTACCAAAAAGTAAACCACTGAGCTATATGCCCAGTTTTTTTATTTTTTACTTTGAGACAGGGTCTTGCTAAGTTGCTTAGAATCTCATCACTTAGTTGCTGAGACTGGCCTTCAATTTTTGATCCTCCTGACTCAGACTCCGGTGCCCCTGGGATTACAGGCAGGCACCACTGTCCTTGGCTTTAAGATGTTTGTAAATAGGGTGTGGCATGTAAGCTGTAAACGGTAATAATAAAGTGGCAAGGCTCACTGCTATCCAAGACTGCTCAAACATAAAAATCAATCTTATAACTTCCATTCATAGAAAGTTAAAATAAAATGCTCTAAACACACATTTTTTTTTTAGTATTCCCTGAATAGTCTAGCCTGTATTTGACATACAGGCAACTAATGAAGCAGAATTGGGTGTATTTTCTCCAATTTACACCATCTGAGAGAGACCGAAGACCTGACCAAGAAGGAAGTTTAGGCATTGTGCTGGAATATTCTGCAGTGAGGTAACTGACAAGGAATCTACTGTAAGTCCCAGAGCTAAGCTTTTTCCCCTCTTTTCTCTTGCAAAGGCAAAAGGTTATACAGTTTTTAAGAGCATGCTTCACAAAAGTAAGCAATACTTAACTGTACCATAGTTTTGACGACCCATCCAGGAAATACTTGTGTAGAAGAGCTGAGATATTTTATCGATGAGGCATCAATGAATCAGAGATGCAGATGAAAATTTTCCTGAAACAGTCTTCAAATACAACATCTTCAAAACAGCATGTTCTGAGTTGAAACATGTTTTGGATCTAGAAAACTGCTGATCACAGGAGGGAAGTAATTGAAAACACCTGAACTTTACATACCACTTGTGTCATGTGTTTCTATTACAAATCTTTCAGGGAAATAGGTTGGGAGGCAAGTCTTTTAGGGGTGAGATCCCTTATTGGCCAGAGTCACCAGAACCCTTCTTGTTGTATGTTTATACTCCCAATGTGAACATAATAATCATCACAAATGGAGAGACAGCTGGAAGAAATTACGGACCATGAAACAAGTTAACTTTTATTGTACATTCTTACATTCTCTGCTAGTCTTTTCAAAACATCATGACTACCCAGTTTCTATGGTAACCATGAAAAAGAACAACTACATATGTTAACCAACCCATGATTCAAAGACAACACTTAATGGCACCAAGAGGCATACAGGTTGATTGACAGTTTCCCCAAAATGTACAAGTCTATCCTTGAATGTCTCAAGAATGAAGAGCTAATGGGATCTGGACAGCCCAGCAGCTAGAAAATATTCTGCATCATCACACAGGTACTTATATGAATCTCTTTTATATTAGAATAAAATGTGCATGATAAATTCTTTTGTCAAACAATGATGTCTTGTTAGATGCTTTAAATTGGAAGATGACTTCTTTTTTTTATCTTGGAAATGCTAGTCAGATTTTATTAGAGGCTTCTTAAAAACTCATTTAAATTATTTTCAAATGTTCAGTTCAATGGCATTAAGTACTTTCACAATGTTGGGCAAGCATCACCCATTTCCAGGATTTGTTTTTGTCAACATGATGCACTAACTTCCCACTCTTCCTGCTGCCCCACATCCCTGGCAAACTCCATCATGCTTCCCATCTCTATAAATTTTCTTTTTGAGATAAGTAAAAGCATACAAATATTTGTGATTTTTGTGTCTGGCTTATTTCATTGAGCATAAAGTTTTCAAGATTTATCCATGTTGTAGTACGTATTAGAATTTCATTCTTTAGGTTTGAATAACATTCCTTGCAATGTATTCCATATTTCAAAAGGTCTAATCATCTGAAGATGGACCCTCAGATTGGTTTTACTTTGTGTTTACTGTGAATAATACTCTACGAACATTAATGTTCACATATTTGTTAGAATCCCTTGATGTATCTTTTTAAGTAAGTAATTTTTTAGCTCTTTATATTTGGAAAAATTTAACCATAAACTCAGTGAGTTTCTATTCATGGTCAATACTAACAAAGTCTTGGGTTATTTTACTCTTTATTTTTTATAAGCAGATATTTGGGGAAAAAATTTCACTCTCTCTTCCTTCTCATATCACAGGATAGCAGGCACCCCATCTTCCTGCATGTGCTATACAAATACACATAAATCAATTTAAACAGGGGTATCTTCTCAGAATCAGAAGCAATCATACTTTCTGACTACATACAGGATCAAAATTAATAACTGAATATTCCATTATTTTTTCAACTTCCACACTATAGATAGGCATATAATAAGATAGCTGTAGAATAAGGAAAAATAATGGTTAAAAAATAGTTCCATCCTATTATTTGATCAAAATATTTTTTGTTCCTTTCTCATTTCCTATCTGTGGGATTTTTTTCTGGTATTATACGATGGAAGGTGACACTTCTTTGGGTGAATTTGAGATAACTGTGGACAGGTTAACAATGTTCCAATTTGTTACTCCATAGAAGTTTCACTCATTGTAGAGTTTATCCATATTGTAGTGTGTATTATAATTTCACTCATTGTAAGTCTCTAATAATTAGAAAGCTGAACTAACCCACACTATAGTTTCCAATAGTATAGAATAACTGGGCACAAGATTCATAATTCCTGATACACTACACATTGGAAAATGCACCTGTAGAAATAGCAGGAGTTTATATCTAACGGTTAGACAGGGTATAAAAGACTAAAATCACATGGTAAGCTTCATGTGAACAAAATAAAGACCATTCTGGTTTTGCTTTTGATCAATGATCTTGTTCTCAACTGCTTAGAAAAACAAACTAACTTTACCTCCTTCTTTAAAAAAAATGATCACATTTCTTATCTTTTCTGAAACAAACCATTTTCTTGCTGGCTGCTGGCTACCTCTCTTGCATGATGTGACATGCCAGGTACCCTCTTGGTGTCCTGAACAAAAATAAAATAATAAAACAAAATGACAACATGGCAAAATGCATTTCAGAATGGCAGTAGACTGAAATTGTTATAGCAATGTAAAGTTCAGATGTGTACAGTCTTTCCATTCACATTAATCTTAAATTTCAGACTTGGAATTAGCAGTTCTTTAGTGTATAAATGGATTCAGGACAATCACAGAAGATAGGAAATTATTTCTGTGACATCTCAACTTTTGCCAAGGTAAAAGGGTTTTTTTTTTTTTACCTCCTGCTAACTCAACTCTGTAACATGTGCACTTGTTTAGGTTATGGTTTTCATAATGGTTAATGATATATGGGGCTTTTTGACTCCTAAGCAACTTGGCTGTTTCATTAGATGGTGATGAATATTGTTTGTTTCTGGTCTTTAATATGAAGATCAAAATGGTTCTGAAGTAACCAGTTTAGCAACCCATTTCTTTTTTTGGTACTGGGGAATGAACTCAGGGGCACTTAACCACTGAGCCACATCTCCAGCCCTTTTTTGTATTTCATTTAGAGACAGGGTTGCTTAGGGCCTTGCTAAGTTGCTGAGGCTGGCTTTGAATACACGATGATCCTGCCTCATCAGCTCCCGAGCTGCTGGGACTACAGGCGTGCACCACTATGCCCAGCAGCAACTCATTTTTTAATGTTCATGTTTTTCATTTCCATTTTGGTGGTACTTGAGTAGTTACCTAATCATCTTTTCCTTTAAAGATCTAAGTAAAATGTACCCCAAACTTGGAGAAACCAAGTAACATACTTAAAGTGTAATAGAAAAAAAGGTGGCTTTGTTTTCCCATGTGCAGTTGGCTTGAGGCTTCTGTTGAAGTCTTAGCAGGAGGCCTCACACCCCAGAGGCCTGTGTTCTGTATCTCCTCTACCAAAGTGGAACTGGAAACATTTGCTACTGTGCTTAGTTTTCTTGAAACTATGGAATGTTTTTCAATAGCACAGTGTGGAGCCTGCACTTCAGGACTCTTGATTCTTCCTATTAAATCAAACCGTGACATAGTAAGGGCGAAGCTGGGAGGTCAAGAACAAGGAAGGCAACAAACTTGGAAAGAAGATAGTTGCAGAAAACAAATATTGATGATATGCCACGTGACTAAAGAATTTTGAACATTGATGCATCACTTTGGGGACTGAGAGGAGTAAAAATATTATCACTGCAGAGATTGAAACAATATACTATGACTATAGATAGAAAACATCAGAAAATGTGAACATTAGGCTTTCAAAATTCCTTTAGCAAAGAACATTAAATATTAATCCCTCATCTTGGGCTGCTAAATTCTGTCTTATCATTCATAAAACCCGGGCCCAGGAGAAATTGTAATGGAAAGTTCTTGTCGAGGTCCCCAGGCAGAGTTCTTGAATTTTTAAAAGAAGATCCTATGTTTGGACTTCCTGATATGGACCATTCAGAACAGTAAAGATGTGTGATTATGGCTCAGTTCACCAAAGGACTCCATCATCAATACTTCATTAGGAGTGCCTAATACAATGTACAGGAGTTCCTTGTGTGTGTGAGTTTGCCATGGATTTAATAGCCTGTGTTAGCAAGGTTTGGTGCTTTCTATAGGTTCTAAGCAATTGCAGACTCTTTAGGACAGAGCTGTTGATGTATAACAAGACCCGGTTCTTTTCCTTCTTTCTTTTTTATTCTCTATCCTACCATCCTCAGTGTCTCCCAGTGATTACGAGTGTTCATATGGCAGGTGGCAGCCACAAAGGATAATTTCCTGGCTTTCCCAGTGTTCTCTAATTTATGGAAAGTTTTTCTTCCCCCTGCAAAATTGTGTGACATCACCCACTTACACTGCCCATTAGTCACACAATAGAACTCCCACACATTCTGAGCAAAGTACTGAGTAAAGAAAGCATTTAAAAGCTCTGACTCTGACTACACTGTGTGTTTTTAATCAGTTGTTGCATAGAAACATGATTAGCAAAGACCCCTGAGGTTGAACTTTGATTTGCCTGTGTTTGTCTCAGTAATTGGCATTCTGTTAGGTTAGCAATTTTGGAAGTAAGACCTAAATATTTTTTGCAGTATAGATCAGGCTTTAAATTCTCATAGTGGCCAACTCCTCTCATGATGAAAATGTTTTTCTAGTGTCACTTCTAAGTGTGTGGTGTTTTCTCCTTTCAGATAGGTTGGAAGTGGGGCAATAAAACCATCTTTAAACTTAATTGGCAGAAGGGTGTGTAAGAACATCAGCTTTAGGCTGAGATTCTAGCCTTAATTGTGCTATTTACTATGTAAGTGGCTTTAGGTAAATTACTTAATCTCTCTGAGCTAAAGTTTCTTCAACCATAGACTGGAGATGAGGTCAGAACTGCCTAACCTCGTAGGCACAAATGAGATGACGTGAAAGCAGTGACATTCTGTACAAGTGTGTAGCATTATTAAGTTGCTAGGGAATGCTCATGAATGCCTACAAGAACTGAACCAACGATGGATTTGTCTCTGAACAGATATGCCAGTCTCAGGAGCTGAGTGCAATTGATAATTGATTCATTGATAGATACCTAAAATGAATAAAAAAGAATGTTTGCTCCTGGCACATTGATGGTCAATCCTAAAGGTACTTCTTAGAGTGGGATGGAGACTCTGAGAAGACAAAAGGTATCTAAAAATACCAAGAACTTTTCAAAACAGAGAGGATACAAAAAGCAATCAAATCTACCAAAGAATCTGCATGAGAGAGAATCAAAGAACATATCTGTGGCCATCACAGTTAAGCAAAGTAGTAACTGAGGATGATTAAGAAAGGCTAAAACACTTTGCCAAAAATATATTATTCAATATCAAATTAGATGATTCAGAACACTTTTTTTCTCCAACCCAAACAAACAAATGCTTGTTTTGTTTATAATAATATGCCCCCTTTTCAATTCATCTGCAAGTTCACTATTCAGTAGGATTTACTTCTGGCTACAGAGAGTGAACGTGGTGACTGGATGGTAGAAGTGCTGGTTGCTAATGCCTGTGCAGATTTCACATCCTACCCTTTGCATTTCAACCGCATCCTACTAAGGATTGTGGCAACTGGAGGAAATACCAGTGGAGACAGAATTCAAGACTTTTGGGAACAAGAATTATATCACTGGAAGACAAGGCTGGATTCTCCAACTTTTTGGAGTTTAAATACTTTTTGGAGTTTAAAATACTTTTTGGAGTTTAAAATATTTTTTGGAGTAATTTAGTTTTGGTTTTGTGGTTAGTAACTGGTTGATTTTAGTTCTTAAGTGGAATTGTTGAAATAAGTTCCTTTACGAGCCCAATGGCCTTTAAGAAACAAAGAAATCTTTTGAGTAGGCAGTTTTATAGGTTAGATATGAGATGTCCCCCAGAATCTCATGTGTGAGATAATGCAAAAATGTTCAGAAGTGACATGACTGGGTTATGAGAGCCTTAATCTACACAGTGGATTAAACCACAGATAAGGATTAACCCGGTGGTAAACACAGACAGGATGTGGCTAGATGAAGCAGGTCACTGAGGGTGTGCTTTTGGGGTTTATATTTTGTCCTTGGTTACTGAAGCTCTTTCTCTGCTTCCTGGCAGTCGTGAGCTGAGCTGCTTTCCACCACACTCTTCCACCGTGATGTATAATCTCACTTCAGGCCCAAAGCTATGAAGTCTTCTGACTATGGACTGAACATCTGAAACTGTGAGCAAAAATAAACTTTTTCTCCTCTAACTTGTTCTTTTCAGGTCTTTTGGTCACAGGGATGAAAGATCTGACTAAAACAGGAACTAAAATGACCATAGGAACTAAAATGTACTGTCATAGGTGCAGAGTTGTTATTGAGTATTAGAAATCACTGTAGATTTTCAGTGTTCATTATGTATCCACCAACAAGGATAGGACAAGGGTTTCAGGAAGTAAGAGGTGACATGTCCTTGTTTCCCATTCTTAGAAAGTTTATCATTCAACAGGAAGATAAAAACAGACAAAAACCTAAAATAGGGGTGTTGTGGCCAACACATCTTTAGGAAGTAGGAAGTTCAAGGATTTGATGTTATAGGAGTGAGGAGAGTGAGCTCGTTAAGAGTAAGTGACCTCCGGAAGAACATAAGATGAGGACTAGGGGAAATCTAGGGAGGGACAGCTGAAGGCAATTGAACAGTTCAGCCATCAGAGAAAACCTAAAAAGTTGGTACGCACAGGAAGGTGGCTGTAGGGACACAAGAGGCCATCGGTTGTGTGGAGAAGTAAAGTCAAAATTAACAAGCTAGAGGTTGGGTGGCAGTAGTTTCAGTCTTAAGCCAGGGAATAATCCAAAAGTCAGAAAAAAATGAGTAGGAAAACCATAGCCCAGTCATGAATATGTCCTAGAGAATAGCACTGACCATAAGGCTGAAAAATCACCTCGTCATCAGCGTTTGCAAGAAGGATATGAACCTAATCACTTAAAAAACAGAAAACCCCATTTGTTGGGATCTTCCCCGATTACCTAGTAGTTGACATGACCATGAAAAAGTTGATGCAAACCTAAGAAGTGACGGATTAAGTGATATAAGGTCGACTGGCAACTGAGTAGAGGCAGAGCTCCTCAGCTTCTTCTCATCACCATGTAAACAATATGCAATCACAGCAGTGTCTTTAGGCAGAAAAGCTTCTGTTATGTAATTACAAGTCTATTGACCATAGGAACTAAAATGAATTGTAATAGTTGCAGAGTTGTGGAGTTATTGAGTATTAGAAATCACTGTAGATTTCAGTGTTCATTATGTATCCATCAACAAGGATAGGACAAGGGTCTGGGGCAAGAAGTAAGAGGTGACATGTCCTTGTTTCCCCTTCTTAGAAAGTTTATCATTCAACAGGAAGATAAAAACAAATGGCCCCCAAAGAATTTAACAGGAAATTAGTAACTGCAAGATAAATAGGAACAATCCATGTTCTGATGACTTTTAAAGACATTTCTGTAAACTATTTGTCTTCTTATCTTTCTGCCGAGAAAGTAAATTTGCAATACCATTACTTACCTTTAAAGTTTGAGTTGGTTGTTTATTGCTTTTGTAACTTAGATTTCCTTTTTTTCTTGGTCTCTGAAAATAGGGAGGGGAAGGACAAAAGTTCAGTCCACTATTCCAAGCAGTGACATTTCACATTAAAACAAATACTAAACATACGAATTTTCCTTCATTTGAAGAAGAAACCCATGGTTTAAGGATCATATTTAATGGAGACTTGAACCAAGTAGCTTGAAAACTACTTGGAAAATATCATTTATTAAGTCCACGTTTTCAGTGAATCATTTAAAAATCATTTAAAAAAATATATTTTAAGACATAATTAATGAAAATCTTGAGGAGAAAATGTCCATCTGGAAGATCTGTATCTATATCTATATAAACAAGAGGTTTGTAGAATAATCCGACCAGCCTTATAAAATTCCTCAAATGCTTTCTACACTTAGACCTACCATAATAGCATAGTAGTTAGGGAAGGGAGGTGGAGGAATTGGACTGACTTATAAGGGATCCATAAAGAATTCAATGGTCAGAAGGGGATGCTGTCTCACCTGCCATTTTAGTCAACTCTATACTGGTCGGCAAAGTGACAAATGTGGGGTCTTCCTCACTCCCATATATAGTGGTCCCTGGGTAACCATGGAGATTGGTTCCAGTTCCCCTGTCCCCATCCCCAGAGATGTTCAAGTCCCTTATATAAAATGGTATAGCATCTGCATATAATCCCCACACATATTCCTGTACACCTAATCATCTCTAGATTGATTATGAAATTGATTATAAAAATTTGCATATAATCCCCACACATATTCCTGTATACTTAATCATTTCTAGATTGATTATAAAATCATTTCTAGATTGATTGTAAATGCTATGTAAATAATAGTTACACTTTGTTTTTTAGAGAATAATGACAAGAAAAATGCCTGTTCAATACAGATGCATTTTTTTCTGAATATTTTTGATCTACTGTTGGGCAGATCTGTGGATGCTGAAACTACAGATATGGAAGGATTATTTTACTTAAGCAGGGATTAAAAGGTTATTTGTATAAATATAACTTTCACAGCTGGGAGTAGTGGCACATGCCTGTAATCATAGCTACTTAGGAGGCTGAGGCAGGAGTATTCCCCTTGCAGGCCAGTTTGTTCAACTTAGCAAGACCCTATCTCAGGGATGCAACTCAGTGATAGAATGTCCCTGGCTTTAGTCTCCAGAATCTCTCTCTCTTCTCTCTCTCTCTCTCTCTCTCTCTCTCTCTCTCTCTCTCTCTCTCTCTCTCTCTGTATATATATATATATATATATATATATATATATATATATATACACACACACACACACACACACACACACACACACACACACACAGTACACACATGCACCACATGTAGTTTTTACATATGAAACTAGTATATCAAACTGAAATAGTGTTTAATTGAATGACCCTAATTTCAGATTACTTCTAAATCAGATATGAGCTCTTATATTATTCTTATAAAATAAAAGACAAGAAAGCAAAATAATATTCTAAGTACAGATAACAATGAGCTACTTTGGAAAAACCAAAACTAAAACAGGACTAGTTCCTCAGCACTCCTAACCCTTTATTTTTCTATGCAAACTTGGTATTATCAAGTTAAATTGTCACGATTTGATTACAAAGAAAGGACATCCAAAAGCCACATGTGAAACTGTGATCTGCAAGGAAGATTAACAATAACTTGGTGTTTTTGTTTGACAGTCATTTGCTTAGCCCCTAATAGGTTTCTTAATCTAATGAATCAGGATTGTGTTTCGTACATACAGTATAAACTTTTTGAATAGGAAGTTATGGATCTGGAATATAAACAGGATTCTCAGATATTTTCCTTACCTAGGCAGTGGTTAGATACAAGAAGAGTGGGGCTCATTACTTCTCGTCTTCCAGAGCCATTTGTTGGCATGAAATACACCTTGTAAATATTTTATGTATGTCCTTCCAGACAGAGTAGCCTGAGGATGAGGGTTTTGAATTGCACCCTGAAATCACGTTCCTCAAGAAACAAAGTGCTATAGAGCTGATAACATTTATTTAAAATTCTCATCTATAAGTTCTTAAAGTTTAATGACAGGATTATCAGTAGTAGTACTATTTATCTATTTAAATTCAGTGGATGATGGCAATTTATTAGGTAATTTGGACCTGAAATATTTAGCACCTAGCTAATTTAATCTCAGTACTCTGACTTCCTGAAATAGTATTTTTTAATTGTGTGAGGAAATGGATAATTAATGCATATATTTCCATAAATGAAGCTACAGTCTTTCATAATGAAAGGGCAATTTAAAGTACTCATTTTGTAACAGTGAAATTTTTTTTTATTTGGTCATGACATCACCTCATTATTTTGTTATTAGGACTTCTACCTTGGAATTCTTTATTAGGTTGTTAAAGAAACATTTCAGCCACAAAAAGAAGCACATAAATGATGTTCTCACTTGTCTGTCCTTTAAAAAATAGTGCTGTAGAAATACAATGATGTTCAATCTAAATTATCTGAAAGCAACAGAAGAGGAAAGCTGTTATCTTCAAATACAAGATGTAACAAAATTTTCCTTCACATGGAAGTTCCTAATTTTTGGTACCATTATTTGATAATGGAACATGGGCAGAACTTGTTGGCATTCTGCAATGTTCCCTCAAGTTATTATTTTCTATTCAATTTGAGAGTAAGCAGTCTAAATAATTATTCTTTTCTGGTCCATAGAATAGTCGGATGCTTGTGTTTTGTTTTGTTAAAAAATTTCTATATAGTGATTCAAACAATTTCAAGTTATTGAGTAATAATGCCATATATACAAATATAATATTGGCTAATATTCTAACAAGTCATAGAAATATGATATTAGACATTCCAAATTCCTCTTCTGAAAAAAAATTTAAACTATGAAATACAAACAGGGATGAACAGAACAGATACTGATCTGAAGACAAAATTTATTTCAAACCTGTATTGGAAGTAATTTCTTTTCTTTCTTTCTTTTTTTCTTTTTTTCTTTTTGTCTTGTTTTGTAGTACTAGGGGTTGAACCCAGGTGCTTTACCACTGAGTTAGGTTGATAAGGCTGGCCTTGAGCTTGTGATATTCCCACCTTAGCTTCCCAAGTAGCTTGGATTACTGACAAATGCCATCACACCTGACAGTTTCTTATGGAAAAAAAAATACTGTGATCTCAAGATAGAAAAGCCAGATCCATTGAAGTGTAATGAGCAATTGTCTACAGTCTGATTTAAATAAATTTCCATAATTGTTATCTTAATATAGAGCTTACACTGATGAGATACATCCTCATTTCATTCCTGTGTTAGGCTATCTATGTTCTAGTTTCATTGATTTTCTAACAGGTTGGCTTTTGCCATGGGGTTCTGTAACCTTCAGAAACAAAGAGAAATGATTATAATTATTACTATAATAACATCTACACTGAAGTTAGGAGTGCTGTAGGGTCTCCAATTAAAACAAATCCCACTGAACTGTACAACATGGATCACAGATGATAGGCGAATGCATTAAAAGTGTGCAGTAAAGTGCATTCAGTAATCAACTCTAATGTCTGTCAAATACTATTTTCAGACTCATTTCTTCCATAACCTGAGGTACAGAAGGAGACTGACAAAGTTGTCCAAGATCTGCAAACTAATTTCTGTAAGAAAGCCCGTGCTTCTGGGTCTAGGAACAAAACTGTCAGTACTGGGCAAACATATCAGCTTTGGGAAAGGCCCCAATCCTGTGGTTCTTTTCATGTTCACTCAGTGCCAGGCCTTTGTGCTCAACTAGCTCCAGGTGCATACTTTTCTACCAAAATGTCTGTCTTGTCTATCTTTTCAAACTTTATTATGAAAAATTCCAAACACACAGAAAATATCAATGAATAATACAACCATATTTGTATATTGAACACCCATATTCAGCCATTAATATTTTACCATATTCACATTATATGTCTGTACTTACACACCAACCCATTAGTAAGTATGTAAAAATTTCTGTATGAATCTAAGAACAACCAATATGCAATTAACACACCTAACAAAACAACAACTCGATGTCTAATGCTCATTTTATATTTAAATTTACCTAATTGTCTTAAAAACGTCTGTTCTAACTGATTTTTGCTTTCTTTTTAACCAGAAGCCTATTAAGTGAAACTAAATCTTAAGTGGCAACAATGTTGTGTGGGCCATCTGGCTCAGATACAATGATCCAACTTAACAATGGTTTAAACAAGATTGTTTCTTTCTCATTTAACAGCCTGGAGATGTGCCAAAACAGGGCACTTAAGGTGGCTCTTCTGTCCTCAACACATGGCTTCATCTCTGAGTTGAAGACGGCAACTCCAGACCCTGCTATCATTGCCACAAAGAAAACACAGGGGAGCTAAAACTCCAAGAACATGATCCAGATGTTGCATACAAAATTTCTATCCATATTCCATCATATAGAATGTTGGCACATGGTTCTGCTAGCTGCAGCAGAGGTGAGAAAAACAGTTTTTATTCTTGGTGTCCATGTGTCCAGATTTTCCTTGGCCTCTGGGTCCTGTGCCTAAACAAACAATGGTTTGGGGGCACCAATTAGCCATCTCTACCACAAGGTATTCCTGGAAATGGCAGAACTATATGACAAACTATATTATAATGAACTCCGAATACATTGTAATGCAGTAATAGATTTATTCTATTTTTCTCCTACACTAAATAAGTTTCATATCATTAATGTTTGTTTTGAGTGATTTTAATCAATGTACTTCTTTCTTGTCAGGGTATAAGCTATCCGTGCTTATTACTATAACAATGCTTTCTTCCTTTTCTCTTTTTTTCTTTTTTGTCATCAAAAATTTTAAAACAATTTTTAAGTATAACATACATGCAAGAAGGTTCACAAATCACGATTGCACAGCATTTTGAAAACATGACATGTACTAGTAAATACTACTCAGATCAGGAAATGGAGCACTGTCAATATTCTAGATGCACTGTCTGGTACCTTTCAAGTACTCCTTCTTTTTCTTGGAGATGACTACTATTCTGGTCTCTGACACCATGGTTCAGTTTTGTATGTTTCTGAATTTCACATACATGGGATTACCCAATACACATTCCTTTCAGTATGACATCTGTTACTCGAAATTATGCCCATGAACGTCATTGACATTCTTGCATGTAGCAATAGTTCATTCATTTTCATTATGTATAAATAATTTATAATCTATCCATTATATTGTTGATGAACAATTGGATTGCTTCTAGTTTTAGTGTATTGCAAATGCAGTTGCTGTGACCATTATTGTGTCTTTTGGCATTGTGTTCTTTTCATCCAGGTTTTTGTTTTTATTTTTAAATTACGATCATCTACTGAACCTAATAGACTCTCTCCCTGGGGATGGGTTGGGGGAAATCCTGTAGGCACACATTTTTTACCAAGTTTAACAGGTTCAGGGACTTCTGGGGGAATACATTCCCAGATCCCAGGTTAATAACACCAACTCAAAAAGCTTTATTTATGGGACTTAATAAGTTTATGATAGAAAATGAATCAGAATTTGGGATTAATACTGTTGTTTTTGGAAAAGATGGATATTTTTAGTACAGCATAACTTGTAAGATGAATTTTTCTTGCTTGATGAAAAAACAACAAAAAAACTTTTCTCCAAGCTTCAAGAATCCTACATACTTATGCAGGTCATGCTGTTCTTTTGATCTATTTGTTAGTTCAACAGATATTTATCAGGAACTGTAGAAGACGCTGAGCTACAGTAAATGTGATTGGTTTACAATACTTTTTTTTTTTTTTTTTAGGAGCCTTGCTTGAAGATCTAAATCTGAAGGTTTTTAATCCTTATCAAAAACACACACACATTCCTTGCTCTCCAATGGAATAAATACCCTTTTGATTTACCTGGGGCTGGATCAGGTCTGGTTGACTGACACCTGGGCTGTCTCTCCAAGTTGCTTCCAGTAGTGCACATGTTGTACGGGTCAATCAGAGGACAGTAAGGATGTGCAGGAACAGAGGGACTATGGCCCCAAGGGCTTCGATTGGGGAAAAGACTTGGTGGGATTTCCTTTTCTCTGAAAAAGAAAATGACAAATTTTAACCCAAAAGGTATCTTATGCTGTGGCACTAGTGTTGACAGTGTAATTAAAGTGAAAACATGCTTTAAAACCAAGAAAACATGGCTTTTCTAGACTTTGTGGGCAGAATATTTATTATACAACCAGAAATATTTGCATACAAATGAATGACATTCTGAACCTCTTGATCCAAGATTAAATGCCTAAGTGATATATATCTCTCTCTCTACCTAAGCACTGATAAAGACCTGAGGACAATCTCACCTCTTCACCCTGGCAGCATCCTTTCCTTGAATAAAGTGAGAAGGAAAATGAAGTGGCTTGGTCTCAACATGACCAACTGAAGACTGTCAGCCTTCATTGCTACAAGTATAAAACTTCTCCCTCGGTTTTTATGCTTCTCACATGGCTCCTATTCAAAACAGTTTCTTAACCATGGTTGACATATTACTTATTCATCACATAGCTGTCACCCAGTCATTCCCAGGTGCTCAGTTACTAATTTTTGGATCACCCAATAGAACAAACAAAATAAAATATCCTTTACCTCTTAATAAAAGGTGGAGTTTGTTCCACTAGACATGTTGAGGTATCTCCCCCCTTAGATTGATCTTGGTTTTCTTTAGTTACTGCAGCTGTAGGTGTGGTCCACTGAAAAACATCCTTTCTGAATGTTGGAGTTACGACTGAACATCTGTCAAATTCAATGTCAGTCTCCAATTTTTCCCATGCTTGCTTCCAGTGAATAGGAGTGTACCAAGCAATAGCCTAATGAAAACGATTTATTAATAGTAAATGTTATTGGAATGATACATTTTTAATGTCACAGACTCAGTGCAATATAATCTGTTTTTTAAAATAAGGTTTATTATGTATATTTGAAGTTTACAATATAATGTTATGGGATATGTATGGATATGTATGGATAGTAAAATGGTTACCATCAGACAGCAAATTAACTATCATTTCATGTAATTGCTTTTTCTATGAAAACAGCAACTAAATTTCACTTATTTAATCCGTTTTGTCCCATCATGCCATAAAACTATATTATATAATTTATGATATAATTAATCTATAAGGTAATTATAATGGTATAAAATACAGTATTAATTTATATAATATATAAGCTATAAGTTATTATTTTCAACATATTTTAATGTACCTGTGTCAAATTCATTGAAGTATTTTCAGAATTGAAAACTTGGGATTTAATAATGGGTTAACAAAAATAACATTACAAATACAAGTTTACTGTAGTCCTCATGTTTTATATTAAATCTCTTGACTTTTTCATCCTATATATATTCTTTGATTTATATTTTATATTCTTTATATTCTTTGATTTATCTCTCCCCCTGGGTAACTAGAATCCATCCGTGTGTGGCAGATGACAAGATCCCCCCTTTTTTTTAAGGCTAAATAATATTTGTGTGTGTGTGTGTGTGTGTGTGTGTGTGTGTGTGTGTGTGTATGTGTGTGTGTGAGTGATGTTTTCTTCATCTATTTGTTAAGGGGCATTTGTTTCCATATCTTGGTATTATGAATAGTTCTGCAATGAACAAGGAGTGTAGATAACTTATTAAGTGGTGATTGTGTGTCCTTTGGGTATACATCTGGAAGAGGGATTGCTGGGTCATGTGGTAGTTGGTTTTTAATTTCTTAAGGTACCTCCCTCCACACTATTTTCCATAATGGCGGCGCCAATCTACATTCCCACCAGCTGTGTAATAGGTTTCCCTTTTCTCACACCTTTACCAACATTAATCTCTTGCTTTTTGATAATAGTCACCTGTATAGGTGGAAGGTAGTATCTTTTAGTGGTTATTAGTTGCATTCCCTGATGGTTAGTGATGTGGAACACCTTTTCATAAATATATTGGGCACTTTTATGTCTTCTTTGGAGAAATGTCTGTTTAGATACTCTGCCCATTTTTAAACTGTATTATTTGGGTTTTTTTTTTTTTGCTATTGAGTTGTAAGAGTTCTTTATAAATTTTGGCTATTAACCTCTTATCACATTATGATTTGCAAAATATATTTTCCCAATCTGTAAGATGCCATTTTAATTTTTTGATTGTTTCCTTTGCTGTGCAGAAGCTTTTTAGTTTTCCATGGTCCCGTTTATTTGTTTTTTGTTTTTGTAGCCTGAGCTTTTGGTGTGATATCCAAAAAATCATAGCCAAGGTCAATGTCCAGGTCCTCTCCCACTATGTTCTCTTTTAGGAGTTTCATGATTTCAGGTCTTACATTAAGGTATTCTATCCATTTTGAGATGATCTTTATGTATGCCATAAAATAAGATGCGACATAATTTAAAAACCAATCTGTATAATGTCATTTACCTACTGTGTGTGGATTAGTGAATTACTTAATGAAAGATCTAGGAAGATATCTGCTTTTACTTGCCAGTTCTTTATAATCTCAATCAAGCCAGCCACATACTATCTTGGACTGTGTTCTCATATAAAATGGGGAGAGTAGCAGTAGGGCATCGCTTTACAAGAGTATTTGAAATTCATTTAAGCTACTGAATTTCATAACTATAAAGAACTGTATAGAAAGTAGTTGAAATATTCATAAGTTAAAACTTTAAACATTTACAACAACATTATATGTACATCCATATTTTGAGATGGAGAAATAGATAGTAAAACCAAAGGCATGGAGAAGAACACGTTTTCCAGCTAGAATCCTGAGAGTTAAGAAGTCCCATGAACACTAAAGCTGGAGTTTGCTTTAGTTTCCTGAAGCATTTGGACAATGAATATGTGCAAAAATTACTCAGGAAAATCCTGCATAGTGACCAACAATTATATCTTTATTCAACAAGAGAAAATTAATGCTCTACTTATTCTTGTGATCTGTTTTTAGTTTATAAAATTACAGGTTTCTGCTTTATGCTGTTATTGTTAAAAAAAAGCCTCTGGTTAGCCTGACAAATTAAATAGACATAAAGATAACATCAAGCAAATTGGGTGAGGCTACGAAAAATGAATGAGGACATGTAATCTTTTAAAAAGTTTGTTTTCATGAACAACAGCAAGAAAATCCCACAGTTGCAGCAGATCATCAGTTTGAGATCCTCCCTCTTTTAATAGCTGAGACATACACATTTATTTTGAAAATAAATTTGTGATCATTTTAGTGTGATCTTTCTTAATTACATTGCATGCCTTTCCTAGGCAAGAGCAATATTTTATTTCTCTCTGGATTGTAAAGACTTAAAAATATTTGATGACTATAATGATACTGTGATAAAATGGAAACTCCCCTCTTGAATGTTGGTCTTAGGAATATTTTGTAGGCTATTTTCAGTACTACATAAAAATTCTTAAAAGATGTGATTTTTAAAAAATTCTGTCATTTTATTAATCATAAAACTTGGAGCAAGACATCTAACTTTCCAAGTCCTGTTTCCCTCCTTTGTAAAATACTTGAATTACTGAGAATCAGTAAGATAGTGTATCTATAAAGAGGTCTTCAGTGAGTTGCCTACAAGGGATTTGTTCCACATCTGGATCTCCAATGCAGAATGATGGACTGGGAAAATTCCACTGAACAAACCTAAGACATCCATCATCAGTCGTCCATGGGTTGTATGTGGATCATCGCGCATGGAAGCCTAGTAAATAGAAACATCTGGTGTCTGGGAATTACCAGTGGACATTTTCTCTGGTCAGTTGCCCAGGGACAATGCGAATTTCTATTCTGCTCTGCCATGGTCCACAAAGCACCTGAGATGGGTGTGACCTGCCAAGATGTCAATCAACCTGCCAACTGTAAGACATCAGGAAGCAAGACTCCACCCCTGAAACCTTATCCCTGCCTTCGCTGTACCCCCTTAAATAAACCACCAGAGCCATCTTTTCTGTACCTAGTTCCAGCTCCCTTGTGGTCTAGATCTATCAGAGGCTTTGCTTTTCTAAATATATTTCTGAATATTTGTGTTTTGCTATTCACTAATTATTTGAGACTTTAAGTTTTAGGGTGGCTTACATTCTCCTGGGCAGGAAGAAGAACTCCCCAGTGAGATGCTGGCCATCGCCCCCATTAGACATCTATTAGTTTGTCAGAATAGAGTGCAGGGGCTATATAAATCCTGTGGGACAACAGTGTACCTGCTAGAAAAAGTCTAGCCCTTTTTTAAAAAATCCATAGATTCATAGATTATAAGTGATTAATCATACAATCTCTTATTTTACAGATGAGAAAATAGAGTGAAAATGGCATAATTAATTCATGGAAGAGCAAAACTAAAATCTACTTTTATACTACACCCTAAAGTTTGTAGTTATATGGAATATTAACTCTTGTCATGTCAGTGACAAGATAACTCAAAAAAAGTAGTCTAAATCAGGGGCTGGGTTTGTAGCTCAGTGGTAGAGTGCTTGCCTAGCATGTGTGAGGCACTGGGTTGGATTCTTAACCCTGGATATAAATAAATAAAATAAAGGTCCATTGAAAACTAAAGAAATATTTTTTTAAAAAAGTAGTCTAAATCATACTTTATTTAGGTTTCTTTTAAAGATTGACTTCTAATGTAACTTCTCTTTTTAAAAATAGTATTATGCAAGTTCAGAAACAGGATAAGTTTGTTTTGTTGTAGACAGAAGATGGCTGGCTCTGTGACTTTCCCCAAAGATGGATTATTTTCTAGACACACACACACACACACACACACATATACACACACATACACACATTATTATAGTTAGATAACTAGGAAAAAAAGAACTTTGTGTTTATATTAGGGTTTCAAGTTGATTTAAAATTACATGTCAGCTTGTTTGGTGGGAATATTTTCTAGATGAATCAAATACTACTTATTGCTTTACCATGAGTGGCATATTCCAATGGGATGTGACTCTCAGGGGAAAAAAGTCTTGCTAAGGTCTGAAGGGAAGGAAGGATTTAATAGGTAAAAAAGGTGAGGAAGAGAATCTCTGAAGGAGCAAAGCATGTGCAAAGGCTCTGTGGCTTGAAGAAGCAGTGAGTACTGGGAAATGAATTTAATGAAGGACAGAGTGGTCATGACAGAGCATGAGGAGCACAGGAGAGGACAGTCAGGGAGGTGGAATGGGGCAAGATCCCTCTCAGATTAAGAGCAACTGGGCAAACTCCCTCTCACAGACTCAGGACAAGTGTTTCTTCCTGCCAACAATTTTCCTGACACTCCTTTACATAGTTGACATCTGTGACATGGGCTGTCATGCTCTGTGCACATATTTCTCTTTAAGTACTGTTTTCACAGCATTGCAGTTATTTCTGGCTAATTCAATTTCTACTTAAAAAAAATTCTGTGTCTCCTAAGGAAAAGGACTATATCACATGTAGTTCTGCATCACATGCCACCATGCCTGACAGATAACATGTATATAAATATCTTCAAAATAAACCAATCAAAGTAGTTCAAACCAGCAAGTAAAACAGTCTAAGGACACAGTCTAATTCAGTGGCAGGGAATGACAATTTATAAGGTGCACATTCCAGGCGCTCAGGGACTTGGTCTGGTTCAGCACCCATCACCTGGAACAGTGCACACATAAGCAGCAGCCACAAACCTGGTTACGAAGTGGATACATGTGATGAAAGTTCTGAGCTGGGAACTCCCTTCATACTAATCTGGGCTTTACTAACGATTTCTCATGAGGCTGAGGAAATAACTTAGCTTGCATAATTTTTTTCTTCCCAAATAGTGAAAATTATTATCAGAAGTATAAAATTCAATTCTAACCCATAAAGGGACTTAGAGTGGACTGAATAAAGTCTGCTAAATGACATCTGGTGAGTGCTCTCCCCATCTAATGAAAACTGATCTCACAGAAAGGCATAAAATGGCTCTTAATAAATTAGCCAAGTATTCTAAAGGGAAAGTCAAGTGATGATGGACCAAGAAAGAAGCTGAGAGAATCCGATCAATACATTGTGTGGGTTAGTAGTTATAAGACACCATGAGACCAAGGATAAGAAAAAAAGGCAAATATTTAAGAAAAATCTAACCATTTTGAAAAAGGAATAACTTTGTTGTCATACAAACACACCTTTAAATTTTATTAGTATGTCAGTGGATATATATTTATGATGCTATTATACCAGGGAAAAATAAAATTACAGTATAAAATTATCAAGTACTGGAAACAAATTACACAAAGCTATTTATAATACAATTAATTTTAGAGTGGACAAAGAATAGTCATTTCAAATTAAGACTAAGTTTTTATAAGGATATTGGTCCCTTGGAAGCAGATCATATTTCTTTAAGTTATATTCCCAGCACTTAATACAGCCCTAAGAGTATAGAAGCTCCATAAATATCAGAAAAATGAATAAATGAATAGACTGTTATGTAGTGCCCTCTTTACCCTGCTCATCAAGCTAATATCACAAATAAAAATTTTCCTGGACTCTGAAATTTGAAGTAGTTTCTTAGAAATATGGCATATCAAAATCATTTTTTTTTGTCAAATTTGTGCAGTTCTTTGGCATTTGGACATTGGAAAGAGGGTGCTGTTGGATTGATTGCCTGATGTGTTATAGCATTTAGTGCCGACTCTCTTCAAGCTTTGCAGGATGGAAAAACAGCCGAGTAAGCTACGAGAAGAAGGGGACAGAAAGAGGGTTATCCAGTTTGCTAAAAACTATTGTTACAAACCAGACACTGACTTCCCCGTTGGGTTTGCACAGAATCGTTGTACAATCTGGACTTGTTTTAAATTTGTTTTGTTCCTTCCAAACAAAGTCTGATGGTGGATGATGCTTCGCTTCAGATGCTGCTGCCCACACCTGCAAGAAAACATTGATGAATGCTGCTGGGCTCAGCAGAGTCCCGTGAAGGTCACAGGGTCATTGCAACTTAACCTATCTCAACAGGTGAGATTTTAGTGCTGTTTATTTATTTTTAAGAGATGAGGTCTTGCTATGTTGTTCAGGCTGGCCTCAAACTCCTAGGCTCAAGTGATCCTCTCAGCTCACCTCCCAAGTAGCTGAGAGTACAGGGGGGTGCATGCCACTGTGATTGGCTTCAGGTGAGGCTTTAAAATATAATGGCTATGAAATATTTAATACCAAGCTGTGTACCACACCAAACAGCTACTGCACATGACTTAAGGGAAGGCACAGGAAAGATGGGGAATCTTCCAGCATCATCTACAATTACCTATTCTGCAAAAAAAAAAAAATCTCTTTTCTTGTATTCTAAGGACATGGTTATTTACAGTAAGGAAATAGGGAACTCCACTTTTTAAAAAAGAGATATCATGTACTAAATTGAAGAAAGCTGTGAAATTTTGATTATGGGTATAAATTTTTACCCAGAAGATAGATCAATTGGCACAATTAAGTAACAAGAACAAAAAATAATTACTTTTTATGGACAGATCTGGGGAAGATGCCACCACTGGTACCGAGTCACAGGCTGATGGGGCCAATGAACTTTATCTCTACAATTCCAGTTCCTCCTATTCCTATCACATACTCACCGTCACTGTGGAATTGGCCTGCATTACAATATTGGGAAGGAATTGGTACAAAGAAACTGCTTGTCCCTTCACATTCTGCTGGAGAATATGATCTCCAATCTCTAGTTCCTTGTCAGGGGAAGAGTTAAGGAGCCTCACAAACAAACCCTGGGCATTCACTTCAGCTATTTCAATGTCTCCAAGAGAACTGTAAAAATAAAACACAAAGATTATAAAAGTGCCTTCTGATATGAATGTCTTTGGCTCACTTTCAGAACTGAAAAATAAACATGCTTTCAAAGTTGTTCCTAAGCTGTGCATTCTACTGGGCATGTTCTACATAGAAATCATGTATTTTTTAATCTAAGACAAATGGCTTGATGCCTTATTTCTGTTTCTTTATTGACACGATAAAATGATCTGTTTCACACAAGATAATTTAAGGAAACCTAAAATGTGCAGTAAGAGTCAGAGTATGAATGCCCATAGGAAGGTGTGATTATAATTTTTTAAATTTCCTCCTGCTCAATTCAAAACCATTGTGACATGAAATTCTCAAGAGTAGATTCAAGAGAAAAGTTAAAACTTTTAGTTTACTTCTAATACAGTGACTGTGAAGCAACTGCTTTAATTCAGCTTTTTCATTGCTGTGACCAAAAGATCTGACAAGAACAATTTAGAGGAGGACAAGTAATTGATTCTTGGTTTCATTGGATCAGTCCATGATTGGCCAGCTCCATAGCTCTGGGCCCAAGGTGAGGCAGAACATCATGACAGAGGGCATGGCAGGAAAGCAGATCAAGATAGGCAACCAGGAAGCAGAAAGAGAGTTCCTCCAGAGGCAAAATAGAAACCCCAAAGTTACACTCCCAGAAACTTATTTCTTCCAGTCATACCCTACTTGCCTGCAGTTACCACTCAATTAATCCATATTAGTGGATTAATCCACTGATCAGGTTACAACTCATAATCTAATCATATCACCTCTGAACATTCTTGCATTGTCGCACACACGAAGTTTGGGGGATGCCTCATATTACAACTATCTGATTAAAACAAATTTGGAAAGTGAACATGTTATGCAAACATAAGATGGTATTTTTTACCTTCCACTTGTGTTGAGGACTGAGTATGTTCCAGGTATCAGCATTTTTCAGTGCGTGGGTCACAGCCCATTAGCAGGTTATGAAATCACTTGGATGGCTTAGGACCAGCATATTCAAAATAAAATATATCCCTACCAATAATAATCACCAATACTACTAAGTACTAGGCACTGGAAAAAAATATATCTGCATCTATCACTATCTCCATTTATATATCTTTCTCCACAATTCATTTAATTTTCACAAAACATACATATTTCTAATTGAAAGTCATAATAAAAAAATGAGGAAGCCTTTATCATCTCATTTAAGTCTTACAACCAAGTGAGACATGTACTATTTTTAGTCCCATTTTATAGATCAGGAAACCGGTTTAGAGATATTAACTCTCATGTTCAGGGTCACTCAATAAAAATTAGTGCTTGCCCTCTGCCTCATTCAACTAGTAAGATCTCAAATTGGTTTCATCCAATCACTCAATTGTTTAACGTCCTGCACACACCCTGCTTGGTGTGCACTGCTAGAAAACATCCCCTCACCCCTCTCCCACACACTATACACAGATTGTTGCTACCCCAAAATTATTGGTTTTCAACCACACCTGGGCCTTTAGCATCTCCCTTCATGATGAACAGCAAGTTGTCTTCTTCATGAGCTGAGCCAGTACCTTTTACCACCCCCCAATTATGTCCATATCCCTCCCCATATCTCCATTCTCCCTCTCAGCAAATAATCTTACTGAGAAAACATATCTATGAGAGAGAATTGTTTTCCTGATTCCCAGTTAGAAGCAGGTTCGTTTATTACTGCCACATACCTTTCCCTGTTGCAGCCTACTCTGCAGTAGAAGAGGGACTCTTCTCCCACTCAACGTGAAGCCCTTGGGTGACTTCCTCCTCTTCTTCCATTCATTATCCTTTAACACCAACCTCTCCCTCTAGACTGCATCTTTTCTCAAATACATACATATTCTTAAAGTGCTACAACTTTAAAAAAGAAAAGAAAAACAAAAACAAAAACAAAGCAACCCTCCTCCACCTTACAGGTCATACTATTCCCCAAACCTGATTTTGAAGACTGTATCATAAATTCTTCACTTCTCATTCACTTCTCAATCACGACTGCCTATGTCTGCTACAGATGCAGATGACCAGTGCCCTTCAAAGTTGGTAAGCTGAGTGGTATCTGTTCAGCCTTTGTCTTTATGTCTTTGAAAGATTTGCTTTTGCCAGATAGACCCTCTTTTATGAAAGTTCCCCTTTTGCTTTGCTTCTGTTACCTGTTTGCCCCTTTTCAGATTTATCTTCTTTGATCACCTCTCAGATGTCAGCCCATGACATAACTGTTTTTAGCTCTCTTTTATTTCCATCACACTGTAGAGTGGTATTATCCATGAACAGGGCTTCAGTGATCATTATCATACCAATGATCACTATGGTAAAATCCATTACCTGACTTAACTGCTGCTGAGCTTCAGACCCATAGTAACAACTGACCACAGGCCTCCAAAGGTAACTCTGAGCTCATCATTTTGGACTGCTGTGATCTATTCTTCCAACTGAAAAACTCTTTAAGAGAACTGCATAATTTCCACATTGGCCATGCCTGAAACTTCCATGGCTTTCCCTCTCTTATCCTCCATGACAGTTCTGTTCCTTCTGCCTCTTTGGTTTCTTCTGGGTACATCCACCTATATAGCTGCCATCTTTATTTGGCTCTCATCATCTTGTGTGATATCATCAGAGCATCCTGTTTTCTCCAGTTCTTCCTGCTCCTAACCATTCTGTTTTGTTTCTAGAGCAATCTTCATATGATTCATACCTGACATTGAATTTTCCTGCCAGAAATCCTTTAGTGTATCACCCTTTCCCCCAGATAAAAAGTTAACTTCACAACATGGAAACAAAGCCCTACCTAGTCTGTCAGCCTCTTTAATCTCTTTCTCCTTCCTCCTATCTCATGCTTAAACTGCAATAAGAAAGAATTCCTTACAAGTGCATAATGCATGCTGAGCATGCTCATAGTGCATGCTTCACTCATTGCTTACACAAATGCTCTTCCTCCATATCCCCCATATCCTGACTGACACCTCAAATTTTGGGCCTCTTAATTTTTTTTCAATATCATAGGTGCAAAAGGATATCTCATTGGTTGCTCAATTTTCCACTTTGGTGAGTTATCTGTTTATATCATTTTGTTCACTTTCCTATAGGTTGTTTTGTATTTTATAATTGATTCATAGAATTGATAGTATTTAATACATACATACATATATAAATTCTGCAAGGAAAGCCTTTTTAAATATATTCATCTGAAATGTGTCTTATGGTATAAACTGCTAAAATTCTTACTGTGATAAAATTCATCAGACTCTCTCTTTATAGTTTCTGCTTTTTTGTTTACCCTTCTGATAACATGGCTGCCAAGAAGCGATGGCTCACTGCCACTGCCCAGCATCACAAGAGTATCATATAGCATCCAGGTAGCCCAGGAAAAGATTGAAATTCAAAATACAAAGTTTGATTTCTCCTAAATGCAAGTTGCTTTTGCACCACTGTCAATTTGAAAAGTTGACTGTTTTAAGTAAGGGACTGTGTATGTGTGTGTGTGTGTGTGTGTGTGTGTGTGTGTGTGTGTGTGTGTGTGTGTGAGAGAGAGAGAGAGAGAGAGAGAGAGAGAGAGAGAGAGAGAGAGAGAGAGAGAGAAAGTGTTTCATATAGAGTTCATTTTCCTAGCTATGTTTGTTAAATTGTTCATAATATCCCTGCTGATTTTTAATGCCACCTGTCATGTGATGAGTTTCTGAATATTGCAAGGCTTTTTATCTGTTCTATTGATCTAGCTGTCCATCCTATGCCTCTACAAAATGTTTTTCTTTTACATTGCTTTATATTAAGTTTTGGGTTTGTGGATAAATCTTCCTTTATTTTCTTTTTCAGCATAATATTAGCTGTCTTTGGACTTTTGCACTTTGTGGCAGGATGCCCAGACACATCCATCCCTAATCCCTAGATTCTATGAATATGTTATGCTACATGGCAGGTATAATTAAACTTATAGATCTAGGTGGAGAGATTAACCTGAATTATTCAAGTAAGTGTAATCTAATAAAATGAGCACATAAATTAGAAAACTTGCTTTACCTGGAATCAAAAGAGAACTGCAGCAGAAGGCAAAGTTTTAATGCAGTATCTCTGGCTCTGACATGAAGGGGTCTGTGTACCCATGCGTAAGAACTGGGGAGAGACCTCCGGGAGCTGTAGCAACTTTATGCTGATAATCAGCAAGGCAAGGGGCCCTTAGTCTTAAAACCATAAGCAACTGAATGTGGCTAACAATATCAAGATACATGATAGCAGACTCTCTCCCAGAGCCTCCAGACAAGAGGTCAGCTGTATGACATCTTGATTTTGACCTTGTGAAATTCTAAGAAGATAAATAAGCTGAACCAATCTAGATTTATGACTTTAAAAACTGTGTGGCAATAAATGGATGTTATTCTCCTATTTTAAGTCCCTAATTTATTAGGTGGCAATTTGTTAGGGAATCAAAAGAAGTCATTTTATAGCCTGAGATTTTAGAATCATTGAGATTGCCCAGTTGGCCTATAGTTTTATATCCAACATTCTCATTGGAGGTTAATTCCAGTGTCTATTTCTATTGATACAGTAATTGCCAATATTTTTATTATTTCTTTAAAGATAAGTGTCAATTTTTTGTGGTTGACTTTAAATTTTTCTTTAGCTTTCTGTTTTAGAAATTTTTCTATAATTTACTTAGGTTGTTTTTTGTCTTTTATCCCACTATGAGTTAGTAGTGCATCCTGAATCTTGGCTTGATATCTTTCATTATTGGAAAAATTCTCTGCTATTGGTGAAAATTCCATCAATCTGTTCTATGTCAATCTTTTCCCTACTTTACTAATTACAATCATAAATATATAAATATAAATGTATGCAGCATATATACACATATATATGTACACACACATATATGTACATCACCCTATTTGTCTGTTGTGTGCTTGTTTCTAACCTCTTTGCTTTCTATGAATCAGTATGGATATTTTCTGGCTCTGACATGAAGGGAAAATATTATGTACTACAATAATTCTCTCTTCTGCTATATCAAATACTGATAAAACCCATGTACTAAAAGGGTTTTTATTCTTTTGTTTTTAATCTACAAGTTAAGGCCAAAATTTTTATCTTGTCATTTAATTCCTTGTATAGTTTAGTCATTGTTTCTTTGAGGTTCTTGTCCTATAACATCTGCAACATCTGCAACTCTTTCCACCTGTTTCTTTGTACATATTTGGTTTTGGATTTTGGTTAACTTTTATCTTTTGTACACATTGTTATTTTTTATATAGCTCTGTTATGGTTTAGGTAAAATGTGTCCCTTAAAAGCTCATGTGAGAGACAATAAAAGAAAATTTAGAGGTGAAATAACTGCGTTATGAGGGTCTTAACCTAATCAATGTATTAATCCACTTGAATGGGTTAATTGGGTGATAACTATAGGCAGGAAGGTTGTGGCTAGTGAGGTAGGTCACTAGGAGCATGCCTTGAGGGTATATATTTTGTCCCTGGTGAGCTGAGCTTAATCTCTCTCTGCCTCCTTATTACCACATCTTCAGCTGTGTTCTTCCTTCATGCCCTTCCTCCATGATGTTCTGCTTAACCCTCAGGCCCAGAATAATAGAGTCAGCCATCTATTCACTAAGACTTCTGAAACCACAAGCCCCCAAATAAACATTTCTCCCCTCTAATTCTTCTTGTTAGGTCTTTTTGGTCACAGTAATGACACAGCTTACTGAAACAAATCTAGTATCATAGATTAAAAAAAAAACCTGCAGAGATAATTTAAGGCTCTGTATGTTTTCTCACTCTAGATAGGATTTATTTTTGCTTTTGGCAGACATCTAAGTTGAAAAAAGTCACTTTAATTGAATCAGGGTGTGAAATGATTTGACACAAGACTGGTTTATTTTGATTATAGCTTTACTATTGGGTGTACCCTTCTGAGTTCTAACTGAAAACTGGGGGTGTTTGAGGGATGACTCTCATTCTTGACAGTTCCCAAATGCCAATTCTCATTCACCCAGTCCTGTGATCCTGCCAAAATCTTTGATGAACTTCTGAGCACCTCTGCTGCTGCTTTCAAAGTATTTTGAGGAGAAAAGTGGCTCCAAATATAAGGATTTTGCTCTATATTTCCTCTCCAAGAAGAACTGTGATAATAAAGGGTGTACACACCTATGGACTCTCAGCATAGTGATGAAATTCCATTCAAAACAGTGGCCTCACTTCCTACACCCCTGCACTGAGAAGATGCCTCTTTCATAGAGGTTCATTTTGAGCAATTTATAGGACCATGTCTTTTTTTTATGTGTGTTTTCATTATTTAATTTTGAACGTAACGTCCCTGGGATTCTTCTAACTCATTCTCATCTTACTCTTACTCAATTCTTTGTGTGATGTTTTTATTTTTTGTTTTACAGACTCATGTCTTCTGCCCATGAAAATGATCACTATTTTACTTTTATTTTAAACAAAAGACCTTGGAATAGCTCAGCTACCCTTTTGTTGAATATTTATAGTTGCTCTTCAAAAATCTTTCATTAAGGGCTGGGGCTATAGCTCAGCAGCAGAGTGCTTGCCTTGCACGTGCCGGGCACTGAGTTGGAGCCTCAGCGCCACATAAAAATAAATAAATAAAAAGATATTGTTTCATCTACAACTAAAAACAAATTTTTTAAAAAATCTTTCCTTAGTCAAGTAAACTGATTGTTCATTAAACTTTATTTTATATATATATATATATATATATATATATATATAATAAGTTTCTTGTCTGAAAGAAAACAAAACATTGTTCATATCAAGGCATGTATTTGCCTTCTTTTTGATTTAAGTCCTAAAGTTACAGGAAAACACTTTATGTAATACATGGAAATTCATGGAGGCAAACTGTCAATATGCTGTCACACTTGCTTTACAAGTAATCTTTTTCTCTTCTCTGCCATCCTTTCTGTTTATTTTTTAGTGGGAAAGTGACTTGAGACCTCTTCTCATAATTTGTGATTGGCTGAGAGTGGAGAGAGATGTTCCAATCATCCTGTCAGTAGCTTTTGTACATACCCAATTTGTAAAGATTGAAAAGACCCAAGACCATGTCACTTTTTTTCCCCCCTTAAGACTCACTTTCCATTATTTAAGCACTGATTTATCTGGTCTTTGGGTTCTTCTTGATAGCTCCATGCTATTTATCTGCTTTCAAGCTTCTGTTACTGAGCAATTTGCTGAAATTATCTTTAGAGTTTCAATTATTCCACCCTCTGTAAGACTGGAAGACGCTGCACCACACGACACAGATCATTTTATTACAAAAGGCTGTGTGTTTATATAGGTCCAAGGAGAGATCGCAGGGCTGAGGTAGACAACAGGTCGCCCCTTTATTGGCAAGCTCTTCCATATGTCAGTTCCGGAGCCCAAGAAGTTAATTCTTAATGGGGCTAAGGCTTCCCACCAGCAGGGTTTGAACGTTGGCGCTGGCGGGAACGTTTCACGCCAGTGAAAGAAACAGGAAAGGTAGCAGAATACAATAGTTACTAATAGGGCATTATGTAAAAATGTGGATGTGTAACTGATGTGATTCTGCAATCTGTATTTGGGGTAAAAATGGGAGTTCATAACCCACTTGAATCTAATGTATGAAATATGATATGTCAAGAGCTTTGTAATGTTGTGAACAACCAATAAAAAATAAAATAAAATAAAATAAAACCAAAAAAAAAAAAGAAAGAAAGAGGAGAAAGAGGGTCGTTAGACGCCATGCTGGGGTTTTTCTCTGGGGTGCTGCTGCCGTTATATGTTTTCCCAACACCCTCTATTTAAAATTCTCTTTATGTTGGCACCTGCACTTGTCATTGGGTGGGTAGTGCTGGCTGGAAAGGGCTCCTTAAGTTTTTAAAGGACAAAATCTAGAAAAAAATAAGGGAACTTGAATCAAAATTCACTGGTAATATAAGAGAAGAACTCTTAGACATGAAAGTCTTAGTGACAAATCTTTAATGTAATGAAGAGATAAATTTATATATTTTCTACTACCAGGCTCTAAATCACCCAAAGGAAGAATAAATGGGCTTAGAATGCTTTGGGAATATGGGCATATCTGCAAACTCATTGGTTGTTTTGGACAAGAGGTATTCATATGGTTATCATTGTCTTTTTGAGGCCCATTTCCTCCAGAGTTTACTAACATTCTTCCTCTAAAGTTGTAGACTGTAGAACTGCTGGGAAGCAGAGATGGAGTATAGATGGGAAGGTAGCCTTTTTAATATACTGTCATTATATACAGGGGATTAGGAACTAAACATGAAGCCAAGGAAAGGTCTTATATTTAGGAAGGGTACTAATGCAAAACTAGTGAAAAATTCTAGTAAAATGTCTCCTCCATTTCCTGCTTGCCTACAAGTACTGCTTTTATCCTTCTGCTGGCAGATTTTCAACTGATCCCCAGAGGTGGTTGGTGACGGTATGTGAGAAACAACAGCTTTCTTTGTTCAAAATGCTACAAGAAGATTAAACAGAATATGTAGAGATATGGCTGAGATGAAAAATATACAAGATGGGATTAACAGATTAGTGGTAGATGAAAATATTAGTGAATCTGAAGATATAGTAATAGACGGTTATCCAAAAAGAAACACAGAAAAACTGTTTTTAAAAAAGAAAGAGAATAACAGTATTAGAGAACTGTGGTACAGCTCCAAGTGGTCCAATAGATGGGTAATTGAAGTCCTTTGAAAAGGAGGGGATCAATATTTGAAGACACAATAGCCAAAATTTTCCAATTTAAATCCCACATATCTGTAAATCAAAGAAATGCAACAACTCCAAGCATAGGGAATCTGAATAAAGTTATACCAAGACACATCAAAATCAAGTCTCTGAAAACCAATGAACATCTTTGAAGCACTATGAAAGGGAAAAAAGAGAACATGTTTAAGTAGAGGATCAAATATATAATGATTACACTATGTTTATTAGAAACAATGTGGACAAGAAGAAGCAACATCTTTAAAGTACTGAAGAAAAAACTGTCCACATATAATTCTATATCCATAGAAAATATCTTTTTAAAATAGACAAAATCAAGAATTCTTCTGGTATGCCGAAACTAAGGGAAGAATTTACTACAAGCAGTTTTACACTGCAGAAAATATTAAAGGAGAAACTTTTCAGATGGTAGGATAATGATACTGTCTGGAAACATGATCTACAGACCCCCCCCCACACACACACTCCCAATGAAGAGTACTCAAAACATATCAGGGTAAATATAGTATATACGATATTTTTCTTATTATTTAAATTTATCCTTTAATTGGCTAAACGAGAACAATATAGTATGGAATTTATATAATATAAAAAAGAAAATGTGTGACAAAGACCAGGAGGGGAGCAATGAAAGTATGTTATGGTAAGGTTCTTAGACCACATGTGAAGTAGTATAAGGCCACTTGCAAGTAGTCTGTTATTGGCTCAAGATGTATCATATAAGCCTGAAAGCAACTGCCAAAATAAGAATGACAGTTAATTAACCAACAAAGGAGGTAAAGTGGATTTTTTAATAATACTCCATTCAAAGGAAGATTAAAAAACAAGAAAAAATGGAACACAGACAATTGAGAAAAATAGAAAACAAACAATGAAACAGTAGGCTTAACCCTTATCATATTAATAATCACTTTAAATGTAAGTGGTTTAAAGGACATGGATTTGTCAGATTGGCTAAAAGAGCACATCCCAACTACATGCCATCAACAAAACAGGCACTCCAAATATAAACACATAGTTTAAAAGTAAAAGAACAGAAAAAGTTACAGCATGCTAATATTAGCAAAAGAAACCTTCAGTGGTATATTAATATTAGGTCAAATAGCTTTCCAAGCAAAGAATATTGCCAAGGATAAAAGAAGTTATTTCACAATGATATAAGGATCAATGAATTGGGAAGATATAACACTCCTAATTGCTTCTGCATATAATAACAAAGATTCAAAATACATTAAAAACAATAAAACTGAACTGCAAGGGAGAAATCAACAAATCCAGATTATAGCAGATTTTAATACCTCTCTCTCAATAACTGATAGAACAAGTAGACAGAAAATAAGCAAAAGACAGTATACTTAACACTATCAATCAACATGTTTATGAAACACCTCACTCAACATTAAAATACACATTCATTTCAAGTGTACTTAAAATTTTACCAATATACTCAATATCCTGAATATTAAACAAGTCTCAATAAATATTAAATGTTTCAAGCCATAAAAAGCATATTTTTGACTATATGGAATCTAACTAGAAATCAATAACAAGAAGATATTTGCAAAATCATGAAACTGGAAAAATTTATGAAATATTTGGGAACTTAATAATGCTTCCAAATTACCCAAGAAACAAAGAGGAAATATTTTGAATAGAATGAAAATGAACATACATTTCAAAATGTGTGGGATGAAACTGGGTAGTACTTAGAGGGAAAATTTTAATATTAAATATCTATGTCAGCTGGGCACAGTGGCACTCCCCTATAATCCCAGCAGCTCAGGAGGTTGAGTCAGGAGGATCATGAGTTTAAAGCCAGCCTCAGCAAAATCGAGGTGTTAAGCAACTCAATGAGGCCCTGTCTCTAAATAGAACTCAAAATAGGGCTGGGGATGTTGCTCAGTGGTTGAGTGCCCCTGAAATTCAATCCCTGGTACCCCCCGCCCCAGTAAAATATCTATGTCAAAGAGAAAAAGTTATCAAATCAATGTTCTCAACTTCCAACTAAAAAATTTTAAAAAGAAAGAAAAGCAATATCCCTGAAACAAACAGGGGTAGGTAAAGATCCGAATGGGAATCAATGAAATAGAAGGCAAACAAAAAATAGATAAAATCAATGAAGGCAAACACTAGTTCTTGGCAAAACTCAATAAAACTGCTAAATCTAACAAAAGCAAGCAGGAAAAAGAGAACACACAAAGGATCATACCATGAACAAGAAAAGGTGACAGTAGAGAGTCTACAGCGAATAAAAGGATATTAAGAGAATTTTATATGGGTAGATTCCTTGGAAGACACAAACTACTCAAGTATACTCAGAAGAAATAAACAGAATAGTCTGATATCTATTTAAAAAGAGTTTTTAGTTTAAATATTTCCTACTATCATACATAGATGGGATATAATTTCTCATTTTTCTGAGTGTACATGTTGCAGAATAATATTGATCATGTGGTCACACACATACATAGAGTAATAATGTCTGTTTCATTCTACTATCTTTCCTATCCCATCACTTTCCTCTATCTAATCTAAGGTAATGCTACTTTTCCCTAGTGCCCCCCACTCCACCTTATTGTGAATTATCATCTGCAAATTAGAGAAAACATTCAGCCTTCAGTTTTGTGGGATTGGCTTATTTCACTTAGCATGATATTCTCCAACTCCAACCATAACCTGGAAAATGCCACAATCTCACTCTACTTTAAAGCTGAGTAATATACTCTATTGAGTATATTCTGCTATCATGTATAACCAATTAAAACAAAGAAAAAAATTTTTTAAATTACCCACAAAGAAACTCCTGGCTCAGATAACCTCAGTGGTCAACTTTATAAAACATTTAAGGAAAAGTAATATTACTTCTATGCAAATTCTTCTAGAAAATAAAATAAAATATATTTTATGAGATAAGCATTACCCTCATACCAAAGTAAAAAAAAAAATTATAAGAAAAGAAGACTATAGACCAATACTCTTTACAAACATAGACACAAAAACTTGAAATGAAATTTTAGCAATATGAATTCAACAATATATTAAAGGGATAAATATTACGGCCAAATAGGGGTTATTCTAAGAGTACAAAGCTGCTTTAAGATTAAAAAAAGATTATAATCTAAATAGATGCATAAAAACTATTGACAATACCCAACATCTAGGTTTAATATTCATCATCACAGATTATATGTCCTGGATAACAATTCTGTCACTCCATGATCAAAACTTTCCCAGGGGTGGGGGACATTTCACAAAATTCAAAAGGAGATCAGTACCTTAGAGGAAAGGGACAGGGGGAAGGAGGAGAGAGAGAAAGGGGACATACTAGGGAATGATATTGGCCAAATTATATTGCTATAATGTGTGCATGTACAAAATGTAGTGACAAATCACACCATTTTGTATACCCATAATGCACCAGTAAAAATAATTGAAAAAAGCTGCACGCTGTGGCACACCTATAATCCTAGTGGTTTGAGAGAGTGAGACAGGAGGATCACAAGTTCAAAGCCAGCCTCAGCAAAAAGTGAGGCTCTAAGCAACTCAGTGAAACCCTGCCTCTAAATAAAATACAAAATAGGACTGGGGATGTTGCTCAGTGGTTGGGTGCCCCTAAGGAGTTCGATCCCTGGTAACACCCACCCCCCAAATAATAATAATGGAGGAAAAAAAAAACTTTCCAGATTTCCCATCGTGAAATCCAAATTCTTAAATCAGGAATTCAAGATACACTATAATCTCTTTCACGCTGAATCAAGCTCTTGTCCCAGGAGCAGTAGCAGTGAAGCATGTCCAGATGGGCTGGCATGCACAGGAACCCAGCATCATTGACCACTACCTGCTGCTGCCCCTTAACTAATGTGAGCAGGTATACCAGGTGCCATGCGTCCACGTGAGCCATAGTCATGCAAAGCCTGCCGTGCATGCACCAGCGTGAGGCAGAGTGAGGCTTAGGCCCCTGTGGATGCCCTACTCCCATACCACACAGTGGCATGGCCTGTAATTCCTAGCATCCAGGATCCACTGATCTCAAACTCCTGGGAAGCTGAGATTGCAAATGAGCCTCAAGAAAACAGAAGTGGGGCAGACCTGAATGGAAGTTCAGACTCAAGGGTTGTTGGTACTTTTCCAAATCTTGATTAGCATAATTTTGGACCAATAGCATTAATATTTTTTAAAACCCTGATTTGCATGAATTTGGACCAATAGCATTGACCCAACTGCCATATAAACCTGTAGACTAGCATGCTCCAGTGGCAACCTGCTATCAGTTCCCCTCTTTTACTGTGAGAATTCACTTTCTATTCTTGAATAAATCCTACTCCTTTCACTTTTGCTTTCAGTTGTTCCTGAAATTTAGGAGACAAGAACTTGGAAAGAACTCGGCAGTGAGCTGTTGTGACCATGTTCTCTATTAAGAGCTGCAACATGTTTTTTTTTTTGTTTTTTGTTTTTTGTTTTTTTTGGCTGTGGAGACCTGCTGCTTATGCAGATCTCTCCTACCAGGCACAGGGACAAAAATCCTGCTTTCAACACTAGAACCTTTCTATCATACTTCTTTATGCACAGACTGATGTGACCACACTGTACAATTCTTTGTACCTGATCCTAACCTTTCTGCCTCTTTAGCTTTCTGCTTCTCCTTTGCTCTAGGCTTGTGGTTCTCAATCCTGACTGTGCATTAGAATCATCATGGCGTTAAAACACATAACAGTTGCCCAATTCTACCCCAAGAGATGTTGGCTGGAGTTCGGGTCAGGACAAGAAAAGCATCCCAGGTGACCATACTGAGTATTGAAAACCAATAGTACAGAATGTTCTCACATACTCCAAATTTATATATCCCAAACTGACCTGTCTTTCTTTTAAATTAGTGCATTATAATTACACATAATAGTGGTGTTCGTTGTGACATGCGTATCCGCACATAGCATAATTGGCTCCAGCAGTTCAATGTCTAGTACCATCCCTTTACCTTTCCTCCTTCCTTCCGCTGATCCCTTTCCTCTACTAGACTGATCTTCCTTTTGTTTATTCTTAATTGGTGCATTACACATGAAAGTAGGATTCGCTGTAATATATTCTTTCACGGATTTAGCATAATTTGGTCTATTTCATTTTGCATTTCCTTCTCTTTCCCTCCACCTCGATCCCCTTTCACTACTCTAATGACTAGCCTGTCTTTCAAAGTGTAGTCTAAATTATAGCTCCTTCACATCATCTTCCCAGATCATCCTGCCCTACAAGCAAGCTCTCTTTTAAATGCCTGGGTATCTGTGTTACTTGCCTCTCTTATCCTCATTTGCAGGTCTTCCCAGACTCCTTGAAATCATATTTGTAAGTCTTTGACAAATGTTTTTGCCCCAAATAGTTCATTATCTTTAACATAGTTCCAAATAGTTCATTATTTTTAACATGGTTGGTATTGAGTGAGTGATCTGATGAAGTGTTTTTAGACAGTTGAGGAAACTCATTGTTTTTTTTTTCCAATCCCAGTTGGCATTAGAATGCCTGTGATTTTTAGGAAACAAGGGGTAAGAAGAAAAAAAATTCCTTCATAACTGACACTCAACTCTGCCTACAATTTCTTTTAGCTCTTGAACACCCTATGCCAACATGAGTTTACTACTAACATTTCACAGTTCAATCTGTTGTTTATGTAAGTAAGGAAGGAAGAGTTAGGTAAATAAGTAGATAAGTTAGCTCCTTCTTTTAGTCCTAATATCAACTTTCTTCCTGATAAATTCTTTTTGCTATAGATACTGACACTGTAATGATGGATCAAGGAGGTAAAAATTATTCTCTCTCCTGTCTTGAATTCAAAAGTCTACTAGGGAAAAAACATTAAAACCATCTGAATGATTCACCACAATGAAAAAAAATCATTGAATAATGGGGTATGGACTTTGTAGGGATTATACAGTGCTATATTCTGTGGCTTTTTGTTTTCTTTGTACCAGGGATTGAATTCGGGAGCACTCCACTACTGAGCCACATCCCCATCCCTATTTTGTAATTTATTTAGAGACAGAGTCTCATTGAATTGCTAAGGGCCTTGCCATTGTTGAGGCTGGCTTTGAACTCATGATCTTCCTGACTCAGCCTCCTGAGCCACTTCTCTGGCACTTTTACTTCTCTAGAATGTTAACATCAATTGCTTTTAATTATATTTCAATGACTTGTTTGGAGTTTTAGAAGAAGTCATAGATCAGAACTAACAATAGATCAGAACTCTTTTTGCTACTGATCAGTCCTCCCTTCGAAGAGAATATCAAACAATTCAAATAGAGTCTGTACCTGCACATAGAGGTCCCAACTTCTTCAAGAATCATAGAAAAGCGTTTGAAAATATCTCTGGTGTGGTGTGAATTGTCAAGAAATTTATTGGAATCTCGAAACAAAGAAAGGAAGTAATCCTCTCCTTCACCAATCACAGATGATTGGGATTCAAAGTTTGACAGCCCCTTTTTCTTGGGAAATAGGAAGGAGTTGATTTCTTTCAAAGAATCTAGAGAAGTAAATGAGAGAGAAGTCAATAAGTGAATATTCAAAGAATCCTGAGGCATTGTCTTTACTCCTTACTTCTACAAAACTATATATTTTTTTCTATATTTTACTGTCACCATTAAACTCAGAATAATTATCAGCTTTTGAATGGTCATTTTCAGCAATCATAAACTATTTAACTGATTAGGTTGTTAGAAACATCATCAGTTTTTGGTAGGTAAAGCATTTGAGTCTGTAAAATTTAGATATGTTATGTACATTATAGTCATATTCTATTTTGTGTTTTCTATGCTACACAAATTATTACCCATAAATTAAAGCCTCAAATAAGTCCTTCTCTGCCAATGCTTAGTCCTTTTCCCAGATAAAAACTTAAACTTTGTCCATCAACTAAAATATGTATTTTATAAGAAAAATAATATTGAATCAGGTTCTAGAATCTTTGAGATGTTTTCTTTTTTGAAATTTTCTGCAGAGAATTGCTGACAGAAATTCCCTACAATTATGTCCCAGCCATGTCACTTATCAGGACAATGGGTTTGGACTTTCCAAGTTTCAGTTTTCTTGAACATAAAAAAGGAGAAGTGAGGACTGGAGATAAAGCAGGTAAGTGTCTGGCACAGTGTTTAGGATTTAGCAGGTACTTGAAAAATGATTGTTATATTGTAAAGGATTATGGTTAGTGTGGCCCTGGGTCCAGAATCCTCAAAGGATTAAAATAATTTAGGTTTTGTTTTAGATTCATATGTCCTTAACAAGAACAAAGGAAAGTAAAAGACATAAAGGGATAAAATCATAGGTTGTATTTATTTGTTTTGGTGCTGTGCTGGGAATTGAATCCAGGTTCTTAAACATGTTAAGCACATGCTCTATCACTGAGCCACACCTCTTGCCCATAATTACTAAAAAGGATTCTTTACAAAGTATTTTGTTGAAAAGAGTTCCTTTTCAGTCAAACAAATATTTAATCACTAAATTCCACTGGGAAAGGATAATATATGGCATTCTTCTTAACAGCTCATCCTGGTTGATGAACTACCAAAGGAAGAAAACCTCAATTTTGCTCCCAGTTGCTATTTCATCTAGAACCACAGGTGACATTGCAACAAGTTCCAGTGGACCCGACCACATCCCAATTCATCTCTCGCCTTGCAAAGGGAAGCCACAAATTTTTGTCACACTCCACTCATTGTGAAAAGCATTTACAGTTGAACCCAAATATAGAGCATCTTCCATGATATAATATATCATGACAAGGGATGGAGAATCTTCCCTTCCTAGATCTAAAATTTGTATTTGCATTTTAAGCCTATGGGTGTTGGTTATTACACTGATGTTCTGTGTAAAGTTAAGAGGCTTCTTTGGAAAGTTTATCTTAGTTATGCAAACAAGGAAACATGGGAAGATGACTACAATGGCAGTAGGAAAAAAAAAACCCTGCATAAAATTGTGTCAAAGGTTTAGGAAAATACCAGAAGCAAAATTAAATATAGATGAGATGCTGCCAGACTGGAAATGTTCACAAAATGGGAGAGGAAATGGAGACATCAGATATACCCTTGGGAGTGTTTGTGCTACCAGTTTTGAAACTTGTTGTGGATTGCTAATGAAGAAGATTACCATTAAATAGGGATGAGAAGTGGGAGGGAAAGGGAGAGAGAAGGGAAATTGCATGGAAATGGAAGGAGACCCTCATTGTCATACAAAATTACATATAAGAGGAAGTGAGGGGAAAGGGGAAAAAAACGAGAGAGAGAAATGAATTACAGTAGATGGGGTAGAGAGAGAAGATGGGAGGGGAGGGAAGGGGAGGGGAGGTGGGATAGTAGGGAATATGAAAGTCAGAAAAATACAACAGACACTAGTAAGGCAGTATGTATAAACGTGGATGTGTAACCAATGTGATTCTGCAATCTGTACATGTGGTAAAAATGGGAGTTCATAACCCACTTGAATCAAATGTGTGAAATATGATATGTCAAGAGCTTTGTAATGTTTTGAACAACTAATAAAAAAATAAAATAAATAAATAAAACATATAGGAAAAAAACATAAACACAGAACCTAATAAACAACATTGTAAAATAAGGTGTTACAGGTATGTTAAAATTCACATATAAGTCTTATTGGTACTTACTATGTGCTAGATTATGCATTAGGTGATTTTTATATGTATTTCTCCTAATCCTTACATTAATCCTGTGATGTTTATACTGTAATCCCTATTCTAGTTATGGAAAATAAAACCCAGAGTTGCTATGCTTTACATTGTTGAGGGTAGGAAAAGAGTTGGTCCTGTGTTTCCAGAGATAGGATGCTTTCTGTAAACCATAGAAGATTCCTCAAACTGGTGAGGAGCAATACCCCTAGAGTTTGAGTACTGCTGAGCATCTTGTGGACAACTGTCAAAACTACCTCTGACTATCACAGTATTAGCTACATCTTCTTCTCCTTCAGATTCTCTATTGCTTCCCCCCACCCCTTTGCTCTTTGCCATGTTATTATTTGCTTTTTATTTTTTCCTTTTCTTATTTGTCTATTCCTTATTTGAGCCATAAGTCTCCTAAAGGCACAAACTACTCAAGATGTTGCTTAATCTTTCTGGCAGCATTCAGGGGAAGAACCATTAACACTTTACATTGCAACATTTAATTCACTAGCAATTCAACCCAGACAACCCACAAACCTCATGGTTACTCCTGATATCTTAATCACGGGAGGATGTATTTGGGGATATGCATTTACGTGGCCTGAATTTAAGACTGCAGTTCTAGAGTCAATGATGACCGTAGTCAAGTTACTCTGCATATGACAGGGGAAATTATTATTATTGGGGACAAATAGTAAAACACCATTCTGGATGGGAGGCACCTAATGAGTCTAATGAAAAACATACTTTAAAAATAGTATATATATTTTTTACTTACCCATGTTGTCTTCTTGGGAAAAGCTGATTACAGTAGATTTAGAAGCCATTGGTCCCATCATGGATGTGTTTACTCCACTAATCTGAGAACTAGACACATAGTAACTGAGAGGAACTTCATTGGATAATGACCGTGACAATAGCTGTGTTGTAGTATCTGAATCTGTGGTATTTGATAAAAACTGTATTGAAGAATGCTGTTTTATTAGAGTAGTTTTAAGTTTGTCTTCTTTTCTGTGTACAAAAATTATAATAAAAAGGTAAGAAACTCAAAATGTCCATGAATTCAAGATACATGGGCTGTCATTTTGATCCAAAGCTCTGCTTTTCAAAGGTATTATCACCTAAATGCACAATACAAATATACATCTTATATTTATTACTTTTTTCTATTTAAATATCAATTAATTCCTATTGTAGATGGTTTTTAAAATGTGTAAAACAGGAAGAGGAAAATAATAATCACTACAATGCCAGTAACCAGAGATTTCATCATTTCCTTCCAGGCTTTGGAATACACATTTTACTCAAAATTGAAACTGTATAAACCACTTATATGGGTATAAACAACTTCTATGGATTAATTTATCATGTTTTCTCTTTTCAGTTACCTTAAAAATATCATAATTTCTGTGATTGCGTATTATAACTTTCCCCTTTAATTCCTGTTGTTGCCTAACTAATTTTCCTATATTAACATAGACTTTACCTTTAAGATCTGCATTCAAATAAACTGTGTGTGTGTGTGTGTGCACACCTTGGACAGAATGGCAGAAAAGAGGGAAAAGAATGACACTTTTCAGGTACTATTATAATAAGTGAGTTTTACTGTAAACAAGAATTTTTTCCCTTTCTTTTTCATGAATATAAAAGCATTTGTTGACTCTCACAATCATTTGAATGAGGTCCTAAAATACTATTATCTTACAAGTTAAGCAATACTATCATGATATGGCTCATGAAAAGGCTTACAATGACTCCATTTGATGGGTCACATGGATGCTCTTCCCAGTGACTTCAAAGCAATTCATGTGTGTGTGCACGCTTGTACTTAACGCATATATTGAGAACAAAGGTCTTAAGGTCCAAAACCCTTCCTAGTTCTGAAGTCTTGGAAAAATGGCCCGTTCAGCCATCTTCCTTTCGGCAGCTGCACATCTATTCAATATAAGTCAGGAGTTAAGTATTTTGCTTTGTGGATTATCTCTGTTTTAATCTGTCTTCCAGAGTACTTGCACAGTTATCATAGCCAGTCTCTGGCTGGTTGGTTTCTTTACAATGGTTCTCCAAGGGATGAGTGCCTGGAGCTTCTGTTGCTGCCATCTTGCTGATGTCCTCCTGGTGTTTACCAAGAGGCAGACACAATCATCTTGTTCTTCCATTCGGAAGTTCCCTCATCAGAAACAGTATATCCAGAGAGCTTTACATTCACAACTAGACTGTCCTAAACATATCTCTCTTAGAAGGCAAGGCCATCTCAGGCAAATTTTGTAAAAAGTTAAGGGTCATTGGCTTTAAAAATTGCAGTGTTACTAGTTCCTTGCTCAGTGAGCTTAAGTACTTGCCATGCAGGAGACACCTCAGGCATTCACATTTGTCAGAAAAGCTCTGACCCCTGACTGCATTATGACTCTGAAGCTTGTGGAGAGGAGACAACAGAGGTACACTGTCAAATCACAAATATTTCATCTGTGTCCAGCCTGAGAGAGGATCATGTGACATGATTTCTCCCTCACACTGTCTGGAATATACAGGGAAAGTGTTTTTCTCTTTCAACATTCCTTACATCTGGGTTTCATTATATACTGGCTACATCTTTTCAGCATGCTCATTTTTCAAGCTCCCATTTTTTTTCCTTAAGTAAAACAATAGCATTTCCAAATAAATTTAATTCCACAAAATATTCCCAATAAGTCTTTGCAAATGTTGCAATCAGAGAAATCTGGCTCAGGGACACCAGTTGTTATTTTTGTAGTTGAATAAGAAATGTCTGACAACTGCACACATCTTAGAAAGAGCTTGAATACTTCAAGAACTGATTCATATGACACAGCTCATGTCAGAACCACCTACTCACCTACCTATTACAGTCTCTTTGGAAGACCAGAGATTTTTCTTAGCGCTCAGTTAGCTTTCCCTTTAACTTAAGGAAGTTTCCAAGCCCCTTCTTGGTGTTTTGCTCTCTCTGTAGTTGAAAGGCACTAAACTAGGGCAATTACATATCAATTCCAGCAGTTCAATGTTACTTTGGGAGATGCTACTTTGGTAACAATGGTGACAATGGTTTCTTGCCTCTAAAAACAAATATTAAAAAACACACTTGGACTGAAGAGTCAACACAGGACATCTAGGTCCAAATAACAAAAAGTTTAAATTGTGTATACTCCAACAGCCAAATTTAGTTTTTAGAAAACCAACACTAATGCTTTTTTTGGTAAAATGACTTATATCAGCAATAAAAACAATAATTTTTATGCAACATCCTCATAATTGTATAATTTTATGTAACATCCTCACGGACATCTCTAAAACCAAGATTCTAATGTTTTTATCTCTAGGTTAGTCAACTAGTTCTAAAGAAATTGTGTCCACGGCCTTAGCACACTCACTGGAAACTTCGGACCTCAATCAGGTAGAAACGTGTGAATTTTTACACTAATCAAGGACTGGAATATTATAAAACAGTGGCTGGGGAAAGAGTTGTATACTGTAGTTTATTATTTTTAGAAAATTTGTGGGATCTATTCTTGTTCTAACTTCATGTTTTTAAACAACAAAATTCAAAGAGTCCATCAATATCTTTCTAAAACTCATTCTCTGCCCCCATTTATGCCATTCTTACTTCTCTTCTTTCTCCATTTTATCTTCCTGCCTTTGAACTTCTCTATTCAGGGCCTCTGAAGCCTCCTGAATGCTTTGTGGGTCTTTCATCTTGGAAAGAGTTCACTTTTCTTTCCTAGAAAAAAAATAGATCGTGGGAATTAGCAATGAATATAGCTAAACTTTAGGGAAGATTTTCTTGAAAATGACCCACCTATTAATCCAACTATCTTCAGTTTACTAGATTTAATGATTTCTTTACCACACTGGTGCCCAAAACTGAATTTTCATGTGAATTTGTAAGTACTGACATAGCCAATACTTTAACTAGTCAAGGATACAGGACAAACCCTCAGTGAAGGTAGGTAGCAGTCACTGGAAGCTTAGCCCTGCAAAGAGACCTTTATGACAACCACTTTCACATCTGGCCAACACTGCCTCTTAGAACACTATGAGGTAATGTCTCCATAGTTACAAAGTTTCAGCCTTTGAACAATTACTGTGTTGGTGCTGCACCTGCTTTGCAGTTTCAGACATTAAATAATGTAACTTGCTTTTGGGAGAACCACTTCTCCCACCAGACAGACTTTGACACTGAAATGTTTAATATCCTATTTTGGATTTTTGAGGGTCAAGGCCAGTATATAAATATTGAGGGGATTTATTATAATTCCTCCCTTCCTTTCTTTCTTTGACAAATACTTTGAGGATAGAGAAACAGGCAGCAGGGACAGAAAACATCATTTTAAGACAAAAAGAAACCTATTTGATTGAAATAGTAAAACCAAAGCCAGAAAACCTAAATTATTCTAGTAACACCAGAATGATTTAGAAGAAATCAGTAATTCAGTTTCTACTATGTAAAAGACCCACACTTAATGTTTCATGATAATGAGGTTGTGAGAAAAAGATTAACATATGAAAGTCCATGATTCTACACAGAAGCAAGATATATTAATGATGATGATTAATGGATGAGAGAATTCACTCAACAAATATTTAATGATCATTAACTATGTATCAGGAATCAGAAACTGGCTGAGTACTATTAATAATTTTTGATTTAGGGAATAATGAAAATATATCTTCTAACCCAGATTTGAAAATGACTTCTATCTTGAAATGATGAACAATATTTAAATACAAAGGACAACGAGTAAAGTAACCACTTTAATAAGTTGAGATCAAAAAACAAGATGTATATTAGCTAATAAGACAAAAAAGAGGAGAATACACATTTAACTATATTTTTTCTATCTTAGAAATAAAGCAAGTACTAATCAGGATTGTGGGTCAGTTATGCAAAAAATAATTAGGAGATTTGTAAATTACAATTATGCTTAGAAAAAATTAAAAATGGATTTATAATTTCTTGCCTAGTTTTCCTATTTACCAGTATGGATGAAGTCATTATGACTACATTTGTTTTCTCAGAGAAACTATTTATATTTTTCAACAAAATTTGGAGAAAAGAAATTCTGCCAACTGAGAAAAACTTTCAAAAAGTTTAAATTCGTGAATGTTTGAATATTCATTCCCCATACCCATACAGTATATTTTCCTTATTTCCTCTCCTCAAATTACTGCATATGTGCAGCAAGAACCAATTTCCTTTTTTACTGCTGCTGAAACTAATCTAGTGGTTTTCAACAGGGGCAAAGTGAACCACAGGGAGCATTTTGTAAATATGGAGGACACTGATAGCAGTCCTAACGATATGGGTTGGATGCTAGTGGCATTTAGAGGACAGGAGCCAGAAATACTAGACTTTCTGCAATTTGGCCGATAATCCTACTTGGCAAAGAATTTCCCACATACCTCTTGACTTGCTAGATATTCACACAGGTGGAAAATAGACTATTAATTATATAGGTCTAGTGTCACATTGCATATCAACATAAAATATTTTGCACACTTCTAATATATACTAGTTTCCAGGAAATAACTATTTATTATTTACATGGAGGGAAGGTTACTTACTGATTGACTCAGTCCTTTCCCAATAGTTGCTATCGGTTTGGGGAAATTATATCATCAATGGCAATACCGTGTGATAGCAGGCTGATATAACTTGCCTGACACAGGTAATAACAGCAACAAAATCAACCTGAGTCTAATGAATCCTGTAACTTGCATATAATAGAGGACAGGAGAGCATGTTAGCTAAGAGATCAAGAGATTTCAGACAATTTTTGTAACTTGTGAGTAAAAGTTACATGCTAATTCAAGCAAACTGCAAAAAATGTATGACAGTGGAAAGTTAAGCACACTAGGTACTTAATGGACGTCAAGGAATAACTGTTAAGTAATTTAGATGTGATATTATGGTTATATTTTTTGAAGTTCTTATTTTTTAGAGATACTAAAACATTATAGGTAAAATGATATGATGTCTGGATTTGCTTCATATTAATGCAGGAAATAGAGAGCAAATGAGGATATAGACAAAAAAGATGCACCACGACTTGTAATTGTTGAATCTGGATAAGAGTTACACGGAGATGTATTATGTATAATGACTATATATACATATATATACACAAACACATAAATATGAATATATACATATATATACATATGTATACATGCATCTTCTTTGCTGTAAATGTTTGAGAGTTTCTAGATGAAAAGGCTAAAAATGGAAAGATCAGTTGGGAGGCAGAGGGTTTAAACACCAAAAGCCTCATTGTTGTGGCTGTCTCTAGCTCAGGAAGGACAGGGCCAAGCAGGAGACCAAAGAGCAGACCTGCTGCTTACGCAGTGTGATAGTCGTCACACAGTTCTAGAAGGTGGGTATTTCTCCACTTTCTGAAGGAGAAAATGGACGTTGAGAGAGAGGAAATGCCTCTCCCAAGGGTATCTGGCCAGTAAGTATCAGAGCAGGATTTAGTGTCACTCCTTTGTGAATAAAGACACCTTTACTACACTGGCTGCTTTCGGTTTAGTTCCCACTTTTCTTCGTAAAGTGTTTCATGGTCATTGCCTAAACACTCACCCATTGCTGGCCAACTTTATACTGTTCTTGCTTTCTTCACTGATCTCAGAGCACTCCCTCCTCTGTCTTTCTAGCCCCATGTCAATTCTCTTTGGCCATACTCCCTCTCTTGGGAAGATACCAGAATTTTTCCTGGGGTATAGAAGCCCTTTAAGAATATACATATTACAGGTTAAAATAGGAAGATGAAAGCTGAGTTTCTTACCATGAACTTTTTACTTTATTAAGCAAAAATTAAAAGTGGAAAATTTTCGTATTCTGCAATTTAAATAAAAGTCAAAATATTGCATATACCCAATTTTGAAAGAGTTGAAGAACACAAAAAGCAGGCTTTATACATTTTAGTCTTCTTTCTCCACATATGGAGAACATTTGCACAGCAGGGGATTTTTTATTAAATTGGGAATATAAATAAAATGTCTTAAATGAATGAAGGCTGTATTCAGAAAGAGAATTTTCCTTTCTTCCCTGGCCATGGGTAATATGCAGTTAAGTAACATACAGTCGAGGATTACAGTAAAAAATATAACATGTTCTTTATCTAAGATTCAGAATTTGGAATACAATTGTAGAAATTCAATTTCATATTTGCACCTACAAAAAGATAGTATAAATCCCTATTATAAAGCATCTTGTTAATCTAAAAATGTGCTGGGTAAATTAACTTCTTTCATACAAATCCACATGTAAATAATTCAGTCTCAAACATAGATGCTGTTATTTTGCCTTGAAGGCAGGGTCAAATTAAGGGCTGACTGGAGGTGTTCAAAGAGAAGCTAAAGGACCATTTGTAGGGAGATTCAAGTTTCGAATAGTTTGTTTAAATAATCATCATGGGCCTTCCCAATAACAAAGTTCTATTGCAAAACAACAGTAAGACCTTAGATCTGCATTTGTGATCCTACGAATGAAACATGGTTTGAATCCTCAGACATTCATATCAATTTCAGCAATGTTTATAACTTCATAGTTACTGGACACAGGTTAATGTATCTTAATATTATCCTTTATTCATAAATCTCTTCTATTCATGCTCTTTAGAGGAATATGATCCTTATTTTTCTAAGACGGGGAAACTAAGACTTGTTCAGGAGACAGAGATCTAGAATACTCGATCTTACTGATCTTATTTCAGAACACTGTGTTCTTTGTGGGATATTTTAAAAATACAAATCAGTATCTTTTTAATTTTGCCTATTCAGTATTTTTATATGCTTTTACTAGCAAAAGAAATCAACCTTACATTATTTGTATACCATATTAACTCATAACTACCAATCTACAACTTCAAAGCAAAATAAAACACCCAACAAACTGTTGAACCACGACCAAATGGTTGGTTTTGAATTTTTCCACTGATATGAACTTACAATTTCATTTTCTTCTGTCATCTGTTGGCAACCTCTAGCAGAAAAGTTGTATCTAAAGCCAAAGACTCGAAATAAGTTATTGGAAGAAAATTTGAATTGAGGAAATTCTATCCATTAAACATTTTTTTTCTGTTTGCAATCAAGACAAAGGTTGTCACTATACAATATTATAGCTAAGTGCTGACTCTGTCAGCATGAGACACCAGTGCTCCATAGAAACAGTAGATGAAATATATATATATATATATATATAAATTTAACCCATGTGAGAAAAACTGTATTAGTGGAGTAAGAATGAATTATTAGAAACATGAATATGAGTCTTACCAGTGGCTTCAAGCACAAATATAAGACTGCCCAAAGAGCTCAAGCAAGCCCAATAGAAACACACCTACTCAGGGAATAGCCTCAACCCTGACTTCTCTTCTTCGATGGTTACCACACACTTTACAAATGTGATCAGTGCAGCTACTATCAACATTGTCTACTATGATGATAGCAACAGGTGACAATGAGGGTACAGTTTACCAAAGGATATTAGTTATTCTTCAGAAACCCCATAATATTGTCTACCAAATGAAACTGCTTTCAATTATTTGAAGCATAAACGAATTTAAGTTGGTAAATAGTTTTTCCCCTCATGTGCAAATGAGAGAATAGAAGAAACTGGGAGGATCCTAAGGATATTAAGGACCCTTGTTTTTTGCAAGGCAATGTTACCTTTCTAAACTTCACCCAGAATGAAAGAGAGAACACAAGAGTAACTAGCATAGTGTCTGAAATTAATATAGTGTCTGTGTCGCTTGTTTGAGTCCATGTGTGTGAAAGAGGCAAAAAAAAATGTCTGAGATGGAATAAATTTCAGGCACTATTAGGAAACAGAACTCTGCAGAAGACCTTTAGCCTGATATAGATTAGTTTGCAGTGGAAGAATGGCAAGTTAGATATTTTTATTTGCTTAAAATTTTCTTTAGCAGTTCTATTACTCTTAGCTTTGTTCTTGTTGTTCTGTTTTTATTTCCCCTTTATTTTTCTGAGAAAATACCTTCATGATTCAGAGTCAGCTGTATCCAATAGTGGATACATACTATTACTATAGCCACTCTAAGCTATCATTTGTCATGTCTCTAACTTATGTTAAGAATTCTACATATATTATCTCATTTCACCCTTATAGTGATATAATATATCTTCCCTTGACAAATGAGGAAATTGATGCCTGCAGCAGTTGGGTCATTTCTCAGAGTCACACAGCTATGAAGTAGTAGCACTGGAAGAGGGTTCAGTTCTCTCGGACTTAAGAGACTATTTTCTTAGCCATTACATTACATCTGTTGCTAGAAAAATATTGAACACCACACAAATACATGATAATTGGATAGATACTCTATAAGACATAAACATGTATCAGACATGTTCCATGCTCTTCTGGAATTTATTCTTTAGTGAAGTATCAGTATGTGTCAACATAAATAATAAATAAATGTAATGCATAAAAGGATGTGATAAGAATCAAAGGAGCAATTATGTCAAGAGCTCAAAGAACTTAGAGAAACATTTCCTTCTCCTGGCGTGGCTAGGAAAGACTTCACACAGGAGTTGAGATATGAGTGGATATCAAAGAATAGATAGGATTGCAAAGGTAGAGAACAGACAGGAGGCATTTGTTAACTTATTCCTCCATGCATGCATGCACTCAACAACCATTAAGTGTCTGTGGTGGTTAGAAGTATTGTACATACTTCTGGAACATGCATCAAAATGCAGAGGGAGAAAGCATAAGCAGGAATGGCACAGGCAATCTAACTGGCTAAGGGAATGAAATGGCCCTGAAAAGTAGATCCAGAGAGACAGGCCATGCTGGGGTGGGGGGGCAAGGAGGGGAAATTGAGCATCAAGCATTGATGCATTCCCAGTATGCCCTGTGTAACAATTATTTGTTCCTAATGGATCAATAATTAAATGAATTGCAGGATACTAAAGAAATGTTTGCTACCCTTGTCCATTCTCCTCTTGGTGGCTCTAGAGGCAATCTCTTTAAAAGCTGCATCTGTATTACAAGCAATAATTTGCTCATTATGAAGAAAGCACTCCATATTAGTACAGTTGGAGTTAAATTTATCCTGCTATCATATTAGGTACAGACAGTATGAATTACATGCTGAGCAAAATTGAAGCCATAGGCCACCTTTATGGGCCTATAACCTGCACAATCATACACAGACTCATGCTTGGTTTAATGCTCTGCTTTTGTTAACTTAAAATTTTAAATATTTTTTTAAATAAGAAAATTCATAAATTATGTAACTTGTTCTGAGAAGGTCAATTTAAAAACTGGCCCTTTAGGATAAGAAATTAATTATTGCAGTAGATAGAAATTGAAAAAATAAATTTAGTTATTTAAGAAACTAGGGTAATGATACTTCTAAAAACAAAGTTTCAAAATATTTGTGATCTCACATTTATGTGAAAAATTTTTAGTTTGTGTCATCAAAGGCACTGATTTCCACAAAATTGGAAATGTCATGGAGGCCTGGATGGGGACCAGGGTCTCTTAGGTTTTGGAACTAGACCCTTTTGAAGGTAAATCAGGAGTGTTCCTAGGATTTGTTCTGAGAACTTAGACAAAGTAACTTCCCCAGGCCTCAATTTGCTTTTCTTTGAAATGGAAATACAAAGGATGCTGTTACAAGAATATTATATAAACTATATAACTAGGAACTTCAAAACCTACATTTATTATTCATAACATCCATTTCATTGACCTTAATGTTAAAAGAAATTTCCTTTTATATTACATTTTGAGAGTGCTGTGACTTAAATTCAGTTAATGCAAATGGCAAAGTAGCATCTATTTATGAGACTCCTTAAATGACATGGTATATGAAGAATATTTTAAAATATTCTTTCTGGGCTGGGGCTGTAGCTCAGTGGTGAATACTTGCCTAGCACATGTGAGTCCCTGGGTTTGATCCTGAGCACCACATAAAAATAAAATAAAATAAAATAAATAGAATAAAGGTATTATAAGAACTTCTTTTTTCTTTTTAAAAAGTGTTTTTATTTTTAAAAAGTATTTTTTAAAAATTCTTTTATTTAAATTTATTTTTTGAGTACCACAAAAATATAAAAATTATTCACATTTGTGGGGTACCATGTGATATTTTGACATATGTACATTTTATGTTGTTGAAGTCAGATGAGACATATCTATTCCCTTAAATCTTCAAAATTAAGTCTTCATTATTTCTCAAAGTCCTTTCTCCGAGCTTTTTGAAACATGTAGTATATTATAATTATGTATAGCCACTCTACCATGCAATAGCACACCTGAATTTCTTAGTCCTATATAACTCAGAATCTATTAATGAATTTCTCCCCAGTTTTCTCCTTCCTCTACTTCTCCAGTCTCTCTTTTTTAAATTGATTTTTTAAAAATAAATGACAGTGGAATGCATTAAATTTTTATTATACATATAGAGCACAATTTTTCATATCTTTGGTTGTATATAATGTTCACACCAATTCAAGATAGCCTCTTCAACAAATAGTGCTGGGAAAACTGGAAATCCATATGCAACAAATGAAATTAAACCCCTATCTCTCACCACTGACAAAACTCAATTCAAAGGGGATCAAAGACCTAGGAGTTAAACCGGAGACTCTGTGTCTAATAGAAGAAAAAGTAGGCCCTAATCTTTATCATGTCATATTAGGCCCCAACTTCCTAAACAAGACTCCTAAAGCACAAGAATTAAAACTAAGAATCAATAAATGAGATGGATTCAAATTACAAAGCTTCTTCTTGGCAAAAGAAACAATCTGCGAGGTGAATAGAGAGCCCACATCCTAGGAGCAAATTTTTACCCCTCACACATCATCAGATATAGCACTAATCTCTAGGGTATATAAAGAACTCAAAAGCTAAACACCAAGAAAAACAAAAACAAAAACAAACCCCAATCAATAAATGGGCCAAGGAACTGTACAGACACTTCTCAGAAAAGGATATACAATCATTCAACAAATATATGGAAAAAATGATCATCATCATTAGCAATTAGAGAAATCAAAACTACTCTAAGATTTCATCTCACTCCTATCAGAATGGCAGCTATTAAGAATACAAATAACAATAAGTGTTGGCGAGGATGTGGGGGAAAAGGCACACTCATACATTTCTGCTGGGACCGCAGATTGGTGTAGCCAATATGGAAAGCAGTATGGAGATTCCTTGGAAAACTGGGAATGGAACCACCATGTGACCCAGCTATTCCCCTCCAAAGGACTTAAAAACAGCATACTACAGGGACACAGCCACATCAATGTTTACTGCAGCACAATTCACAATAACTAAACTGTAGAATCAACCTAGATGCCCTTCAATAGATGAATGGATTAAAAATGTGATATATGTATAATATATATATATATAATATATATATATATATATATATATATATATACACACACACAATAGAATATAAGTCATCATTAAAAGAGAATAAAATCATGGCAATTGTAGTTAAATGGATGGAGTTGGAGAAGGTAATGCTAAATGAAGTTAGCCAATCCCCAAAAAACAAATTCCAAATGTTTTCTCTGATATAAGGTGACTGACTCATAGTGGAATAGGGAGGGGAAGCATGGGAGGAATAGACAAACTCTAGATAGGGCAGAAGGGTGGGAGGGGAAGGGAGGGGGCAAGGGGTTAGCAATGATGGTGGAATGTGATGGACATAATTATCCAAAGTACATGTATAAGATTTTTAAAAAATTCTTTCCAATATAAATCCTTTTGAGGATTTATATGTGTACAAAAATCCATCATTTTCATACCATCATTAGTTTTGTGAAATGCACACTTAAGTGTTCCCAATCAGCAAGTGCTCCAAACTTGCAGCTTAGAATCCTACAGGGTTACAGTGAGAAAGTGAAGCAATGAAAGAGAGGGAGTTGGAAGAACTAACAAAAATACCATGTGGCAAGAAATAGAAGCAGTGAGACAATGGAAAATTAGAGGTTGCAGACTTATAATAAAGATTTGAAAATCAAAAAAGAAAACATTCACTGTGCTAGCACACTTCCTTCTGGCTTCCTCCCTCTCTCTTTCCTTCCTTCCCTCCCTCCTTCCACCTGCTGTCCTTGCAGAAATGGGGCTCTACTACAGTCACCTTCTCACTGCTCATTCTACCACTGTGACATGCTTTCTTCCCTCGTGTTGAACCATGCCTGGCCTCAGGGGTCACAGTGGTCTCCTAGCAGCCCTGTCTGCTGACTTTCATCTTCAGTCTCCTTCCTGGCACACTGACACGACTGGCTGCTGCTCTGTTTGCACTGTTCCCTGCTCTGATCCTGTGTCACATCACTCTCTTGTCTTTCCTTTCCAAACCCTTATTTAACTCCCCTTCCTCCTCTTATTCTCCAAGTTCAGAGGCTTCTCTGTGTCAATGTCAGTCCTATCCTGTCCTCTGTTTTCCTATTTTTTTTTCAGTAATATTACTCTTTTCTTCATATTGGCAAACAACACATCTTTGTGACACTAACTCTCCAGCCTACACTTTCTACTGAACTCTATCTAGTCCAGCAATTCTAATTGCCTACAGCAAATGCCATATTTTTCCAACTCTGCTATCTCTACTGATTAGGGACTTCCTTGAAGGAAACAGAGTCCATCCCAGTTCTAGAATTAATGAGAATTTAGGCTAACAAAGGGTATCAACCATCTTTCCTATGAACAGAGTCCAGAAACAACGTACTGTAATCCTTTCACTTCCCATGCTTGAGGTCTGAGTCTTTTGAAATGAGCAGAGCCCTGAGTTGGCTGATAAGATAGCATTTCTCTGAAAGACTGAAAAGGCCACAGAGCCTCACCCCTAGGATGTTTAGCTGGGCCTTCTGCCTAGATCTGTGATGCCACATTTTTCTGTTGGTTCACTAGGTGTGGGATGGGGAGGATCCTTGTCAGAGCTCAATCCTGTTTCCTAAGAAATTGGCAGTTAGCAATGGGGAAGAATTGGCTTCTTGGCCTAATCCATTCTTTTCCTTGTGGCTCAATTTTGCTTTTAAATTCTCCAATGGGGCTCTGAAAGCTCTTCCCTAATGACAGTTGGTTGTCACTCCATCACACAAATTGCTGTGGGGATTACCTTTGGTACATCAGGATACCTACCTGAGCGGGATCTGAGTTTGCCTTATCCTGGTAGAGACGAAGTCTAAGACTATACTTGCCAGGAACTCTCTATCTGAACTTGATGTTCAGAACTTTTATATGATCTATGACCATTGATTATACCTCAGATTTTGCTTGACTTTCCCCCCTCCACTAGCACAGCCAGTGTTAGGGCATTTGGAATGAAGCTGTTTAGAATAGAATTTATTGTCCTAAATTCCCTATGTTCAACAAATTTCTTTTCTTCATATTCCTTTCTACAAGACACCCAATCCACAAATCACTTTCTCATCTTGACAAGTCTATCTCCTTTGTTAACCCTAAACAAAACATTTGTTGCTTTATTTTGTTTTGTCTCCGTGGTAACTCCCATCTCTTCCTCCATCTCCTAGTTCAAATACTCAGTTTTATCTCTCTTGTGATGTGCCTTAACTAATCCAGTGCTTTAGCCAAATTAACCTGTGCAGCATCTGTGTGTGTGTCCTTGCTTTCTTACATTCATGCTTTTGTCTAACTTCCCACTGATAAGCAACACCCTTTGCTACACTGCTGCCACCTCTAAAAACAGACTCATTTTTCCAAGCCAGTTTTCTCATTTCTAAAATGGAATGAATGCCTATTTCATAGACTATTAAATAAAACAATGTGAATAATGCACTTTAAATGGTAGTTATTATTTTTTAATATTAATGTCATTATCACCCATCTCTTCCATAAAGTGTTTTCTGACTCTGCTAAAACTAGAAATAATTCCTGTATCTTCTGAATATCCATGAAGCACTTTTCTATTCCTTCCTCTGACATCATAACTTCTTATATTACATTATAACTTGTTTTTGAACATGCCTTACCTGATCATAATAGATCCAAAGCTCTCTGAGGTCGGGGACCAGTTTGGGAACATCTTTGTTCCTTTTCCTGTGCCCAGAATAGACACCTTCTAAGTATTTGAAAGGAACAAAATCACCACAGTGGTAATTACAGCTTTTCTATCATCTTTACTCACAAATTGCATCCTGATGAAATTACAAATTAACAAATCCCACTACACCTAGAAATTACAGAGTGAGTCATTCATCTGGAGGGTGACTACCTGGCTCTTTTTGAGAGGTGCTGGCAGGCTCTAAAAGGCAAAGACATGAAGAAGGTGGTGCCATTGCTCAGAAGTAAGAAAGTAAAAGAAATTTTGTTCCTGGTGAGGTTTTTTAATTCTAAGACAGAACTTCTTCCATTCTTCTGGCTATGTGATGCACCATTATTTTATCAACTAGATCCTGAATAGGGGCTTAATAGAGAACTTTGGCATAAAGCTGGAACTCCCAAGGGACAACTTGCATTTCTCAACCTTAGTTTTAAGAGGAGAGAGTAAAGGAAAATCTTGCCTAAGATTCTGAAACTCAAGCATCATTTACATCAGTACAATTCTGAATGCACACCACCAGGGTGAGGAAATTTAATACAAAGCAGTCTCGTTTTACTATTAATGGCCTTAAATAACTTGGAAATGCATGCTTTTGTAAGAAATTCAATCCACATCCATAGCAATGCCATAAGATGTCATTGATTGCACAATGCATCCCATTTTCAGAGGTGTTAAATTGTCATCTTAAAATTAATGTTAAAAAGTCATCTTAGAATTAATGCAACATGTTGTTTCCATTAAGGACAGAGAAGATCTACAAATACCTCAAAGGGGAAGATAATGTAGTGAAGCTAAACCTTCCATTCTTTGATGTTTTGACTGGGGCTGATTGCCTGTCTTCCAGAGAACACTTAGGAAGTAACTCCCAAGTTTAGAAAATAAATTGTGAGTGCATGGGACATTTTAGGTTCAGTGCTGGTCCCATTATCCTGTCCTATCAAGCCCATGGTGGGAGAGTATGTGAGGTTGGGAAGTGGTGGTGGGAATCAATTTCCCTAATCCCAGGGGACCGAAAGTTGTACCCATGAGTGCTTTGGCTTCATTTCTCAGAAAGGCTGCTTACTTCATTCACCTGCCTAGTTATCTGTGTGCCTGGTTGTCATCTTTCCCCCTATCTCACTGAGTATTACAGGACATGGCTCATTCTTGCCAGTAGACATTCTAAATTTGGGGGCATGCACATATGTCTTTGTGCACATGAACACAACCTGGGAAGATTGGTCAATCATTTCTATACTACTGCCAATAAACATAAGTGTGGTATTACCCTAAGTGAGAGAGTAACACGGAAAGGGAAGAGCAAGGGCAATTTGCTATATGTGGAGGGCAGATGTCAATGAAATACTGCAGTGGTGGTCTTGGGGTGAGCAGAGAGTGTGATGGCCTGCAGGATGGAAAACAGTGGCACCAGCAGATGAGGATGTGCCAAAAATGAATTAATCAATTTTGTAGGGTTTTTTTCCCCCAGAGGATCCTAGTGGGGGAAGGCTAACATAAAAATAGAATCTGCTTTCAGTGTGACTTGAGATACTGATCACACAATATATTGCATATGTGAGTAAGTTTCAAGCAAATCTGTGGAGATGAGGGAGTTGTTTAATACTGTACTGCTCAGTGATGTAAGGATCACTACCATGAGTGTAGACGGATGCAGATTCAGACTAGGAACCAATATTCAGCAACTTCTCCAGTTGTCATCTGCCAAGTCAGCACTAGAGTTTTATGTGCTGCCTTTTATTGTATAAGAAGCATGTAATCTCAGAATTCCCTATAGAAAAATAATGCAAATACTCTTCAAAGAGCTATCTTGAGATACTAGCAAATCTCTCACCTACAAAGTCATCAAGATCTAACCTAAATGTTATCAGCACAATGTAACCCAGATCACACAATTTTGGTTTTGAGTACGTTTTGTTACTTATAAAATATGATATGTGATCTATAAATTGATTAAAACCATAAAACTTAATCAAATTGATATAATTCAGGAAGATATGTTTGGCATCCCTATTCTATTATTTGGTCAAATGAAACATGATGAGAAAAGATAGTATCAAGCTCAGACAAAATACTAACCTAAAAAATGTTATTGCTAATCTAACTTCTCCTAAGGGAGGAATAATTACACATTCTACTTTCATTTTTTCCCCTCAGACTGTGAGTTGTCTGTTCAAGCAAGTGTGTGTGTGTGTGTGTGTGTGTGTGTGTGTGTGTGTGTGTCTGGGAAGTGTGTGAGAGAGAGGGCAATTATTTAATTAAACATCAGGTACTGCCAGTCATCTATAAAGTTTCCAATTGCTATTTGATTTCTCCACCTGGGTATTCTGCATGACACATTATACCCCAAACAAAGCTCATTATTGTACTCACTTTCCAAATATACTGTAGATGTTATTTCTATCTGCTTGTATTATTTGTAAAAACCAACTAGACATTGCTCAAGCCAATGTGTTTCTATGTCTACCTTCTTTTTGCAATCATCAATACAGGCTCTCCATAGGGCTCCCTTGATGTATCAAAAGAGCCTCTAAAATGTGTTCCCTTCCCCAGTGCATTCTCTACAGCACAGTGCCATGAAAATTATCTAGGCATAGGTATAATTGTAATTTCTGATGCTCAAAGAAGCAAGCAAACATTCCTTGTCTTGGCTTTGGTCATTGATGATATAGCCAAAGATGACTTTTATCATTATTTCTAGCCTCTATTCTTAATGAACCCTATAAGCCAACCACAGCAGACCCCTAGATATCTCCCAATGCCATTAAGCCTGTATTTAATTTAATTTAGTTATTTAGTTACCCCAAACTCTGTATCTTCTTTTGTTCAATGGAAAACTATTACTCATCCTTCAAGTTTTCAATTACATGTTATCACTACTTTATAGTCTTTATAGTCTTTCATGGTGACTTCCACCTCCTCCTCTCTGTGTTCCCATATATTTCTATTTCAATATTGATTCTGTTGTGAAAGGCAAAGCTGATATGCAATCAGCTTGATCTTCAGCCTACCAGCTGTACCTATCTACTGTCTGTTTTGATTGATTGGTGCTTGTTCAATATAGTTATTACACATTTCGTGTAGCACTTCTGATTATAGGTATTATTTCAGATCTATTTTCACCATGACACTATGAAGTCAAGGACAAGAGCTGTGAGTCTGATTCATTTTTATGTCTCTAGGGACCAGCATAATGTCTGCCTATAGGTGTATTCTTTATATGTTTGTTGAAATGAACAAAATGTAGACAATTGGTCTTTTCAGTAATTGTTTCAATGAGAGCATTACTTTTATCTAAATAGTTACTATATGAAGGTGACCAGAACTATACCAAAGTTATCATCAATCTATCTGATGATAAATCTAAGCTAAACTATGGATTTTATAAGTTCAGGGGCAGTATATAACAGAAGGCTGAGTAATCTCATGAGTTTTCTTTCTTTGAAAAGTAGAAAAAAAATTTCTTTGGGTAGAAAAAAATTCCAGACTTGAGAACCAGACAAACCTGAAATTGAGAGAACTCTCGTAACACCACGAGACTTTGCTAAGCTCCTTAAACCTCTCTGAGATCTGGCTTCTTTTCTTCAAAAGGGAGAAATGCATATGTTTTTTACAGGGTTGGGATGAGAACTGAGTGAGATCAAGTATTTAGGAACATGGCATGTAATCCTCCATGAACAGTAAAATGTAGCCTACTTGGAACTGATTTAACTTAGTGGATAAGCTTTCCATTATGAATAGTAACCTCTCCAGTGAGAAAGAGAGTAGGAAAAGGCAAGTGAGGAGCATATCCCTAGGCAGCATCCTGTGAAAGCTGTACATGACCCACACAAAGGACTACATGTCTGTTTCATGAGTGATTCTCACTGTGCTGCTGAGGAATTATCAAGTGGCCACTATTAGATACTAGGGATAAATTAAGGCTGCAGGCAGTGTTCTTTATCAAAACAGGAATTAATGTGATATTGTCTCTCAAGAATTTAGTTTTAAATCATCTGGATCCATTTTCAATTGAAGAATCTCATTTGATGATGAAATATGAGGAGTAAGTATGCAATACAGTTGGTAGGTCAGCTGTCAAGATTGGTAGTGTTATCATAGTTGTTATTTCCTTGATCTTCTGAACCTATTAGGATTAAGAAAGGTGATTCTTGGGCAAACAAGAAGTTGAAAGCCCCTAAGTCACAATATTTAGTAATGAGACCAAGAGAACAAAACATGTTTAAGAAATGTCATTCCTTCTAAACTGATTTCCTATGCATCAACTTTTAGCTTGGAAAATTGATAGGTAGTAATAATTGATATGATGAAAGGTTAAATCTAGGTTAAAAGATTAATTTACCTTAATTACACCTGGCTTCTTTTATTCCTCTACTTGTGTCTCACCCTCTTATTGTGAAGAGTTAAAAGCCTGGTGTCATCTTACCCACAGCCAGCAAACACAGAGTATCTCACTGCAGACAGGAAGATTGTATGGAACTCTGAGTTTTCAGGATTTAACTGGGATGCCAGAGTGGGTAAAAGGAGAGTTCCAGCCAAGACCTTGGTGTGGTTTCTTCTCTTTACTTGAAAGACTCTTGCTTCAAATGTTTTGTAGCCCTGAATAGCCCAGTCTATGCATCTGTGTCAACAGAAGGTAGTCAGGATGAAGTACAAGATTTATTTCCAAGTTTATTCTATAATTTGACATTGTATTAGCTATTGTTTTTATTCCTATTCATCAGCAAATTTCATACAAGGATATCACTCAACTTAGATAAGTCTGTCTCTAAATGGTGATTTTGCTCAGAAGCCTACAAAGAATCAAACAAAATACTTAGATTCTATAACTAATAATAATATTATTATAATATAATAATAATCTTACTGTCAGATTGAATAGGAAGGAGGCTTGAGTCAGGGGAAACTGTTCACATTTCTGAAAGATTTCTTGGGGTCTTTGGTTCTGCCTCCTGTCCTAACCTTGGACCAATAAATTAGACGTTTTAGCTGAAGTACTGAATATTGTTGGCACAGAGGCCCCAGGTTACATGCTCCCTTGCCTTTGAACAGAGCTCCTATGACTTTATGGTCTATCTCTTGGGATCTGCAGATATACATAGACTTTGAAATTTCTCCAAATTCAGAGCTTAAATAGATGCTGCATAAAAATGCAGCACTGTTTAAAGATTTAAAAGTGAAGCTTAGAAACTCCTGAAGGGTCCTAAATCAAATTGTATTATATATAGACAGCCACTCTTTGAAGACACAGATAAACTAAAATAGTATTAAGAAGAGCAAGCAGGAGAGTGTCCCTGTTATGATCAGAAAAGGTTAAAACTTTCAAGATATATGAAGAAAGTTCCATTAATCTAATTCCTTTCTACTTTCTAAGGACATGATCCTAAGGAATCCAGTAAAAGCAACTAGAATCAATAAACAAATACAGAAAAGTTGCAGAAAAAAGATATGTACTATAACTTTTATACTTGGTGAATAAGTCAAAAATAAAATTAAGAGGAAATTCTTTTTGTTAAAATATTAAAATGCATAAAATACTTATAAACATATGTAGCAAACTAACAGCAAAGTACACACAGTAGAAACTGCAAAGCATTGTTAAAAGAAATTAAAGAAGATTTAAACAAATGGAAAGAAATCTTATGTCCATAGATTGAAAGACTTAATATTGTTAAAATGGCAATGTTTTCTAAACTAATCTACAAATTCAGTGATTCCTACAAGAATCCTACTTGGATTCTTGATAGAAATTGACAACAGATCCTAAAATTCATATGGAAATTTAAGAGACCCAAATAGATAAAGCACTCTTGCAAAAAGTTGGATGACTCACATTTCTGATTTCAAAAGTTACTACAAAGTAATAGTAGCCAAGGTTAATAGAATACTAGCCTGAAGATGGATGTGTAGATCCATTACCTAGAATGGGGAATCAAAAAATACACCCTTACCTGTATGGTTGACCAACTGACTTTAGCAAGATACTAAAAACATTTAATGTGGAAAAGAATAATTTTCAACAAATGGTGTTGAGATGACTGTACATCCAAATGCCATAGAATATATTTGGACCCCTACCTCACACCTTATACAAATATGAACTCAAAATGGATCAAAGATTCACAAGTAAGAATTGAAACAACAAAACTCTTAAAAGAAAATGTAGGAATAAATCTTGATTACAACAGTTTGGCAATGGTTCTTAGATATAACATCAACAGCATGAGAAACAATAAAAAAATATAATCTATCAAAATTAAAACTTCTGCACTTCAAAGGACACTATCAAGAAAGTGAAAAGACAACCTATAAAATGGGAGAAAATATTTGCAAACCATATATAAGGTGCTTGTATCTAGAGTATATATACACTTACAACTCAACAATTTAAAAAGTAATTTTTTAAAATGAGCAACTGATCCAAACATGTATTTCTCTGATCTTGATATACAAATGGCCAATAAGCACAGGAAGAATAGCTTGGCATTGTTAATCATTAGCAAATACAAATTGATATTGTTTTATATCCACAATGATATAATATAAAAAACACATAATACCAAGTGCTGGAGAGGTTTTAAAGAAATCAGAATTCAATTATTACTGATGGAAATGTGAAACGGTGCAGCCACTTTGGAAAATAGTCTGGCAGTTGCTCAACAACTTAAAGAGTTACAATTTGACATAGCAAGTTCGCTCTATGTCTAAGCCCCCTCAAATGAAAATATATGTCTACACAAATACTTGTAAAAAAATATTCATAGCAGTATTATTCATAATACCCAAAAGATAAAAACAACTCAAATGTCTATCATCAGATTATAGACATTTAGATAAACAAAATGTGATGTATTTATAAAATGTAATATTATCAATAATAAAAAGTACTTATGTTTGCTACAACATTGAAAACATTATGGTATATGAAAGAAGCTGATCCCTAAAGACGACATACCGTATTCCATTTACACAAAATGTCCAAAATAAGGAAAGGTACATAGACAGAACTAGATTAGTTTTTGCCTTGGCTGTAGTGTCTGGTAAGGGAATGGCACTGATAGACAAATGGTCTGGAGGGTTTTTTTGAGAAAAATGAAGAGAATAATGAGAATAATTGTTGGAATGGTCACAAAACTCTGTAAGCATACCAAAAAGCATTGAACAGCATATTTTATTTATTTAATTATTTTTTTAAAGACAGAGTGAGAGAGCGAGAGAGAGAGAATTTTAAAAAATATTTATTTTTCAGTTTTTGGTGGACACAACATCTTCATTTTATTTTTATGTGGTGCTGAGGATCGAACCCAGCGCTCCACGCATGCCAGGCGAGAGCATTACAGCTTGAGCCACATCCCCAGCCCTGAACAGCATATTTTAAATCAGTGAATTGAATGATAAATTATCTCTTAATAAAACTGTTAACTAATAATGATGATGATGATGATGATATAATTACTATTATTAGTGCTCTATCTCTAGTTCTCTTAATAGTGCCTGGCATGTACACTACTGTTAGACATGTGCCTGATAAATTAAGGAACACTTTTTATATATTGACTTAGCATATTTTAGAAATGCTCAGTAAGGGCTCATTTTCATGCTAAATGATGACATAAAAATGAATGTGGAATAGACTTTCTTAAACTTTAAAATACATAAGTCCTTTCAAGTTTATTACAGCATTATTCACAATTGCAAATATATGAAATCTACTTAAGTGTCCATCCATGATGGATAAGTGGGAAAAGATGTGGGATATATACATGATGTGATACTATTCAGCCTAAAAAAGAAGGAAATCCTGTCATTTGCAACATATGTATAAACCTGAAAAGCATTATGTTAAGAGAAACAAGTCAGGCATGGAAAGACAAATACCGAAGGATCACACTTATATTTGACATCGAAAAACATTGAACTCAGAATTGGAGTATAGAATGGTGGTTACCAGGGCCTGGGTAGAAATGAGGCAAAGTAGTTGGGGAGATATTGTTCAACAGAGACAACTTTGCAGTGAGCTAGAAGAATTGGTTATTCCTTCTAGATAAGTTTTTTACAGCCTATCCAGAGTACAAAGCTTCTACCTTTAATGCTGCTGTAGTGTTCTGAAAGTAGTATTTGCACAGCACTAATTTCAACATGGTAACTACAGTTAATAACAAAGTATTATATTTTGAAAATTACTAGGTGAGATTTTAAGTGTTCTTGCCAAAAAACTATATGTAAGGTAAATGCATGTTAATTAGCTTAATTGAGCCATTTTAGTGAATATATATTTCAAAAACATCATGTAATGATAAATATATACTTTTATTTGCCAATTTTTTAAAATGGGTAAATCAACATGAGGAGCTTGCTAAAATAGAGATTCCTGGGCTCAAGCACTAGAGATCCATTTCAGAAAGTCTGGGGTGAGGTTCAGTCACTGCATTTTAAAATTCTCTTCTAAAGTGCTGTGCAAATACTACATATAGAAAATTACAGCATCATTAAAAGCAGAAGCTTTGTTCTCTGGATGGGCTGTTGAGAACTTAGGACTACTTAAGTTTATTTTTTCTTGGCATTGGTCAGGGAGAGAGGCAGGGAAAATGTTTATATGCCTGATTCATGTAGGGTGAAATACAGATTCCTTTTCTTTTAAAATCAGTATTATACATATAAGAAATAATATACGGGCTGTGGCTGTGGCTCAGTGGCAGAGCACTTGCCTAGCATGTGTGGGGAACTGAGTTCTATCCTTACCACCACATAAAAATAAACAGATAAAATGAAGGCATTCTGTCCACCTACAACTACAAAAAATATTTTTTTAAAAAAAAATAAAAAAATAAACAATATACAGTTGCTCTGCTCTGAATTAAGGACCTATTTTTAGTTTTTGACTTGTGGGTGAATTAATGAATTCATTAGAAAAGAACCACAACAGTCTATCAAGAGAAAGAAGATTACTCAAAATGAGATCTCAATATGCAAGAAAATTAAAACTTTGTTGGTTCTCAATAAATTTCTGGAAGTAGCGGAAAGCTTCCATAAAATCGTGTACCTGAAAATTTTTAAAAGCAAAACAACCTAAATTTGGTATCTAAACAATTTTTTGCATTAATATTCTATAAGCACAGTTGAATGGGAAAGCATTTATTTGATTTACATAATTATTTTTATAGTTTATTAATTATAGAGCAGTAGAATTAGAATCTAGTTTGAAATGCTGACTTCAAAATGCACACTACCCCTATTTCTGAAAAGTTTTGTTATGCAATATATAATAAGTCCTTTAAACAATCTAAGAAAATATTTAAAATATCTTTAATCAACATAATTTTATTTTTTCCCTTTTAATCACCTTGTTCCAATTCTATCACTGAATCTTACAATATCTCATTCTGAAATCTGTCGTGGATTTACTATATATTTTTCATTTTCAGCAGTTCAACTCTAATATTTTGTCCTTCTTAATTCATGCCTGGATAAACAGCCAAGGGAACAGAGGAGAGATCTAAGGCAGGGTCTGGCAAAGAGGCCAAGAGGCTGGGGCAGAGGGAATGGAGAGGGTGATGGGGAGGCTTAGAGAATGATAGGAGATGAGTGAGAGTTGATGGAGAGCCTGGAATCTCAGGGCCTTATCTGTCAGTGGAGGACTTTGGTTTTCACCCTGAAACAGAAGGAAAGTTATGGGGGGTTTGGAGGTGTGGCTGGCCAGGGAGTGACAGGATCTGCCTTTTGTTTTAAGAGAACCACTTTGGCTTCTGTATTGAAAATAGCCTGGAGGAGAAAAAGAAGCCGAAAGATCAGACAGGAGAAGGCGGTTGTCATCCTCCAGGGAGAGTTGTTGGCACCACACACTGGTAACCATGGAGGTGATGAGATGTGGTCAGATCTGGACATGGTCTGAAGGCAAAGCTGACCAAGTTTGCTGGTAGATTAAAAGTTAAGTGGGAGACAAAGGAGGCAAGAGGACTCCAGAGATTTAAGTCTGAGCAAATAAGATAAAGAACTGAGCTGACAATTTATACACACCACACACGGCGCGCGCGCGCGCACACACACACACACACACACACACACACACACACACACACACAATGTATGAAACATATCTTGATTTTTCTCACTTAAAGTATAATGGAAATAAATACAAATTAATTATGAGAGAAGATAACTGGTTTACCCAAGGTTAGCATGCCAGGAAGAGACAAGCATGGCTTTGAGTACCTCTCAGTGTGACCACGGAACCTGCTCTCTTTAATTCATAGCACTTTGGCTAGTGGTTAACCCACATGCACATCAGGTGTTTAATCATCAAAAATTCTATATGGTATTTTGACTTTTGAGAATTCACTTCTAATTCACAGATTTCACATACCTAATTGGGTGTACAGCATTTGGGTGTTAGCTGTCATTTGTAATTCAAGGTCTCACATTCTGCAAACACACTTAATACAATGCTTTGACAAAGAGTAAAGGCACTTGCATTTCAATATCTGGTTTGTGATCTGCAAAGAATGATTAGTTTAAACAGACAATTGACAAGGTTGAAGATTATTTGGGAATGTGAAAGCCATACAACTGTGGCTTAGAAATTCAGTTAACTCTATCATCATAGTCTGAATTTGTCTTCCTGTGGACACTGGGAAATGTATATTTTAATCACAACCTGGGATCTAATATTTATTCAGCAAGGAATATTTTTCTTTGGCTGAAAAAATGCAAATTTGGTGCTAGGATCTCTAAAATATCATATTGATATCAGATTTCTAAACTTTTTTTGTTTTTGTTTCACAAGAAATACTAGTTGAAACACTTTCCAAGTAAAATGGATTACACCTCCTGAAAGCATTACTGGTTCTCATTTAATTCAAGTTGCTGATTTTTAAAAAAGAGTCTGACCTTGAAGACAGTCGCCAGTTGGCACAGAGCACAATGGAGACGAGAGAGACTTGGGCCAAAACAAACACCTGAGTCAACCAATTGAATCCCTGTACTCTCGTGTCCCTGTAAGCATTCAGGGTCTTGGATTCAAACATTCTTTCCCAAAAGCCCAATCCTCAGCAAACTCCCTGCTATTCGAGATTCCCTGGCATCTTAACCTGGCAGCATCCTTGGGTCCTGCTTGCTAAGACTTGCAAAGTACAGTGGAAGTAGGCTGCAACCATCAGCTGAATTTGGATATAGGGAATTAGCAATTACAAAGCGTTCTTTCGGCCAACAATCACATACTGCCACCATTACTATACTCTGATGAAACAGGTCATTTTAATCCATTGTAGTAGGCGGAACAGTGTGCACCTGATCAACCGAAAGGGGAAATACTTCCTAACTCAAGGGAGACAGTCTCAGCTACCACATGTAGGTTTATGTACATAACAAGTAAAGTAATCCTTTTCCCCCAGTAAAACCTTTTAAAGTAATTTCGAAATGCGATTGGCAAAATCCACTCCATTTTCATAAGATACTTTGTAAATTTGCCAAGTTTAATACCACCAGACCACACTGAAGTAATTTTCCAGCAGCCAAGTAAAAAGAGATATAAAGCAATTAGATAGGAATTCGTGTTTACTTGAACTTTAAGATGCTGCCTCAATTATTTTTCCCCTCATTGGCAAGGTGTGCCTGCCTGGGGTGACACAAGGTTGTTCACTTTTGTGCTGTTGATTAGAATAAGCTATTGGTCTCATTAGTGAATCGAATAATTCTGTAGCTGGATGAGACCTTAGGCACCAGCTAGTTCATCTTTCTTGTTTTCCAGATGAAGAATCCAAGTCCCAGATGACAGAGTCACTTGCCCTTCGTCATTGGGTCCAGTTGGCAACAATGAGGTCTGGAATTCAGTCTTCCCAACCACTGGACTGATCAGAAAGAAAAGGACCAGCATCTTGTGTCATTCAGATATTAGTATCTCCCTTTTGCTTGTAAGTAAAATCTAAATATTTAGAGGAAGCACTGGATAAAGGATACTTTCAAAAAATTTTTTTTCCATTTTTTTTATTGATTGTTCAAAACATTACAGAGCTCATGATATATCATCTTTCATATATTGACTCAATTGGGTTTTGAACTCCCCAAATACATATTGCAGACTCACTTTTGTTACATACTCACATTTTTACATAATGGAATATTAGTGACTGTTTATTCTGCTACCTTTCCTATCCCCAACTATCCCCCCTCCCCTCCCCTCCCCTCCCATCTTCCTTCTCTACCTCCTCTGCTGTTGTTCAATTCTCTCCCCTTTTTTCCCCCTCCCCCTTGCCCTTCATAACCTCTTATACTTTTGTGTATCACTGAAGGTCTCCTACAATTTCCATATGCTTTCCCTTCTCCCTTTCTCTCCCCCCATTCGTCTTAGTTTACTGTTAGTCTTTTCCTCATGGTCTTCCTTCTTGTTCTATTCTTAGTGGCTCTCTTTATATCAAAGAAGACATCTGTTTTTTAGGGCTTGGCTAGCTTCACTTAGCATAATCTGCTCTAATACCATCCATTTCCCTGCAAATTCTATGATTTTGTCATTTCTTAGTGCTGCATAATACTCCATTGTGTATAGCTGCCACAATTTTTTTATCCACTCATCTATTGAAGGGCATCTAGGTTGGTTCCACAGTCTAGCTATTGCGAATTGTGCTGCTATAATCATTGATGTGGCCGTATCCGTATAGTGCGCTCTTTTAAGGTCCTCAGGGAATAGTCCGAGAAGGGCAATAGCAGGGTCAAATGGTGGATCCATTCCCAGATTTCCCAGGAATTTCCATACTGCTTTCCAAATTGGCCTCACCATTTTGCAGTCCCACCAGCAGTGTACAAGTGTGCCCTTTTCCCCACATCCTCGCCAACACTTATTGTTATTTGACTTCATAATGGCTGCCAATCTTACTGGAGTGAAATGGTATCTTAGGGTGGTTTTGATTTGCATTTCTCTGATTGCTAGAGATGGTGAGGATTTTCTCATGTGCTTGTGGATTGATTGTATGTCCTCCTCTGAGAAGTGTCTGTTCAGGTCCTTGGCCCATTTGTTGATTGGATTATTTGTTATCTTATTGTTTAATTTTTTGAGTTCTTTGTACATTCTGGATATTAGGGCTCTATCTGAGGTGTGAGGGGTAAAAATTTGTTCCCAGGATGTAGGCTCTCTATTTACCTCTTGTACTGCTTCTCTTGCTGAGAAAAAACTTTTTAGTTTAAGTAGGTCCCATTTGTTTACTCTTGTTATTAACTCTTGGGCTACGGGCGTTCTATTAAGGAATTTGGAGCCCGACCCCACAATATGTAGATCATAGCCAACTTTTCCTTCTATCAGACGCAGTGTCTCTGTTTTTATATCTAGCTCCTTGATCCATTTTGAGTTAACTTTTGTGGCTGGCGAGAGAAAGGGATTCAATTTCATTTGTTGCATATGGATTTCCAATTTTCCCAACACCATTTGTTGAAGATGCTATCCTTCCTCCATTGCATGTTTTTAGCCCCTTTATCAAATATAAGATAGTTGTAACTTTGTGGATTAGTCTCTGTGTCCTCTATTCTGTACCATTGGTCCACCTGTCTGTTTTGGTACCAGTACCATGCTGTTTTTGTTACTATTGCTTTGTAGTACAGTTTGAGCTCTGGTATCACTATACCTCCAGATTCACACTTCCTGCTTAGAATTGCTTTTGCTATTCTGGGTCTTTTGTTTTTCCATATGCATTTCATGATTGCTTTATCTATTTCCACAAGAAATGCCTTTGGGATTCTGATTGGCATCGCATTAAACCTGTAGAGAACTTTGGGTAATATCGCCATTTTGATGATGTTAGTTCTGCCTATCCATGAACAGGGTACATTTTTCCATCTTCTGAGATCTTCTTCTATCTCTCTCTTTAGGGTTCTGTAGTTTTCATTGTATAAATCTTTCACCTCTTTTGTTAGGTTGATTCCCAAGTATCTTATTTTCTTTAAGGATATTGTGAATGGAGTGGTTTTCCTTATTTCCATTTCAGAGGTTTTGTTGCTGATATACAGGAATGCCTTTGATTTGTGCGTGTTGATTTTATATCCTGCCACTTTGCTGAATTCATTTATTAACTCTAGCAGCTTCTTTGTAGATCCTTTTGGGTCTGTTAAGTATATTATCATGTCATCCGCAAATAGTGATAATTTAATTTCTTCTTTTCCTATTTTTATGCCTTTAATTTCTTTTGTCTAATTGCTCTGGCTAGTACTTCGAGAACTAAATTGAATAGAAGTGGTTATAGAGGACATCCCTGTCTTGTTCCAGATTTTAGAGGGAATGCCTTCAGTTTTTCTCCGTTTAGGATGATGCTAGCCTGAGGTTTAGCATATATAGCTTTTACAATGTTGAGGTAAGTTCCTGTCATCCCTAGTTTTTCTAGTGCTTTGAACATAAAGGGATGCTGTACTTTGTCAAATGCTTTTTCTGCATCTATCGAGATAATCATATGGTTCTTGTCTTTAAGCCTATTGATGTGGTGAATAGCATTTATTGATTTCCGTATATTGAACCAGCCTTGCATCCCAGGGATGAATCCTACTTGATCATGGTGCACAAGTTTTCTGATATGTTTTTGTATTCGATTCGCCAGAATTTTATTGAGAATTTTTGCATCAAAGTTCATTAGAGATATTGGTCTGTAGTTTTCTTTCTTTGAAGTGTCTTTGTCTGGTTTTGGGATCAGAGTGATGTTGGCCTCATAGAATGAATTTGGAAGAGCTCCTTCTTTTCTATTTCTTGAAATAGCTTGAAAAGTATTGGTATTAATTCTTCTTTGAAGGTTTTGTAGAACTCCACTGTATACCCATCCGCTCCAGGGCTTTTCTTGGTTGGTAGTCTTTTGATGGCTTCTTCTATTTCTTCCTTTGTTATTGGTCTGTTTAAATTGTGTGTGTCTTCCTGTCTCAATCTGGGCAAATCATATGCCTTAAGAAATTTATTGATATCTTCGCTATCTTCTATTTTTATTAGAATATAGGGTTTCAAAATACTTTCTAATTATCTTCTGTATTTCTGTAGTGTCTGTTGTGATATTGCCTTTTTCATTCCGTATATTAGTAATTTAAGTTCTCTCTCTTCTTCTTTTTGTTAGCATAGCTAAGGGCTTGTCTATCTTATTTATTTTTTCAAAGAACCAACTTTTAGTTTTATCAATTTTTTCAATGGTTTTTTTTGTTTCAATTTTGTTTATTTCTGCTCTAATTTTAATTATTTCTTGTCTTCTACTACATTTGCTGTTGTTTTGTTCTTCCTTTTCTAGGTTTTTGAGGTGTAGTGTGAGTTCATTTATTTGTTGGTTTTTTCTTTTTTTGATGAAAGAACTCCAGGAAATGAATTTCCCTCTTAAAACTGCTTTCATTGTGTCCCATAGATTCTGGTATGTTGTGTCTGTATTATCATTTGACTCTAAGAATTTTTTTATCTCTTCCTTTATGTCTTCTGTAACCAATTGATCATTCAATAACATATTGTTCATTTTCCATGTGATGTAGGATTTTTCCTTCCTTTTTTTATCATTGATTTCCAATTTCATTCCATTATGGTCAGATATGGTGCATGGTATTATCTCCACGCCTTTATATTTACTAAGAGTTGCCTTATGGCATAATATATGGTCTATCTTTGAGTAGGATCCATGTGCTGCTGAGAAGAACGTGTATCCACTTGATGATGGTTGGTATATTCTATATATGTCGGTTAGGTCTAGGTTATTGATTGTGCTGTTGAGTTCTATAGTTTCTTTATTCAGTTTTTGTCTAGAGGATCTGTCTAATGGCGAGGGCGGTGTGTTGAAGTCACCTGTAATTATTGTGTTATGGTCTATTTGACTCTTGAACTTGAGGAGCGTTTGTTTTATGTACGTTGCAGCTCCATTGTTTGGTGCATTCAAATTGATAATTGTTATGTCTTGTTGGTGGATGGTCCCTTTTAACAGTATATAATGTCCTTCTTTATCCTTCTTAATTAACTTAGGTTTGAAGTTGATTTTATTTGATATGAGTATGGCCACTCCTGCTTGCTTCCGAGGGCCATATGAGTGGTATGATTTTTCCCAACCTTTTACCTTCAGCCTGTGTATGTCTTTTCCTATCATATGAGTCTCCTGAAGGCAGCATATTGTTGGATTTGTTTTTTTGATCCAGGTTACTAGCCTATGTCTCTTGATTGGTGAATTTAGGCCATTAACATTTAAGGTTACAATTGAGATATGATTTGTACTTCCAGTCATGCTTCTTTTTTTATTTATTTTAGTTTGGCTAGTTTTACTTTTTGGTTATTTTCCTCCTCCCTTACTGAGATACCTCTTGTTGTTAGTTTTGGGCACTATTTTTCAATTCCTCTTCTTGTAGTATATTGCTCAGAATGCTTTGCAGTGCTGGTTTTCTTGCTGCGAATTCTTTTAGCTTTTGTTTATCATAAAAGATTTTAATTTCATTGTCAAATCTGAAGCTCAATTTTGCTGGATACAGTATTCTTGGTTGAAATCCATTATTTTTCAGCGTTTGAAATACATTGTTCCAGGATCTTCTCGCTTTCAAAATCTGTGCTGAGAAATCAGTCGTTAACCTAATTGGTTTATCCCTGAATGTAATCTGCCTCTTTTCTCTCGTAGCTTTTAATATTCTCTCCTTGTCCTGTATGTTGGCTATCTTCATTATTATGTGTCTTGGAGTTGGTCTATTATAGTTTTGAATGTTTGGGGTCCTGTAGGCTTCCAGGATTTGGCAATCCATTCCATCTTTCATCTCTGGGAAGTTTTCTACAATTATTTCATTTAATATGCTGTCCATTCCTTTGGTTTGAATCTCTGTGCCTTCTTCTATCCCGATGACTCTCAAATTTGGTTTTTTAATGACATCTCATATCTCTTGAATAGATTGCTCATGGGATTTAAGCATCTTTTCTGTGTTGACTATACTCTTTTCAAGTTGATAAACCTTGTCTTCATTATCTGATGTTCTGACTTCTACTTGATCAAGTCTATTTGTAATATTCTCGTTTGAGTTTTTAATTTGGTTTATAGTTTCCTGCAATTCTAGGATTATTGTTTGATTCTTTTTAAAGATCTCTATCTCCTGGTAGAGCTCGTTCTTTGCCATTTGAATTTGTTTGTTTAATTCATTTTCAAAATATATTTTTATTGCTTGGACTTGCTGTCTCATGTCTTCTCTAATATTCCTTTCCATTCGAGTTAGGTATGCCTTGAGTTCTTTCCCTATCCCTGCTTCTGATGTTTCTATGTCCTCTTGTAGAGTTAAGTTGTCTTGCATTGTTTGTACTCCTTTTTTCCCTTGTTTTCTCATGTTGTCCCCGTTGCTTTCCAGCTCTATTTGATTGTCGTGTTTCTGCTCTCTTCTATAGATTTGGTTTGGTTCTGTATTACTCTGATGTCTCTCCTTTGTGTTGTTAAACTATGCCTGCTAACGTGGATTCCGCTGTGAAGGAAGATCCGACGTCCGAGCTCCAGTGACGACACTACTTTGCTATGACCGGCCCCAGTTCCTTGCTGGGGTGTCCTGATGAGGGGGTGTGACTGGATTGTCTCTGTTTGGTTTCAGCTCCCAGTCGCGGCAGGTGGGCGGTCTCCAGCTGCCCAGTATCACAGGCCGCGGGCGGGTGATGGGTCGCCTGAGGGCAGGTGTTCTCTTACTGCCCAGCTATGCGGGCAGTGGGTGAACTGTCGCCGGCGGGCCTGCGGTTTCCCGCTGCCCAGTCTCGAGGGCCTTGCCTCTAGCCTCCTGGTTTCTCCTGCTAGTCTTGGTTTCTCCTGCTAGACCAGATTTCCCCTGAGTGATGGTTCTCGGCAGTTCAAACTGTACTCTGGGCCTGCCGTTTGTTGGGTGTGGAGGGTGACTATTGGGAACCCCGGCACTCTATTGTTTTGTTTCCGTTGTGAGTGATAGAACTGTACCGCTTCCTTCCTTTATGCAGATTCACTCTGATACTCCCTCCCACGCCTTCTGTAGCTGCAGGGCAGGCCCCGTGAATCAGTTGCCTGTATCTCCGGGGTCCCACAGTTGGCAATTGGGATCCCAGGCACTCTGTTCAAAAAATTTTTTTAAACAGTAAACGTATTATTTTGAATTTCCCCCTTGTTTTATGACCGTCTTTTCCCCTTCCATCAGTTTCATGATGATGGAAATGCACCAGCAATAATTCTGTCTACTTGGCTCCTAGGGACAAAACCAACCCCCGCCCCATCCCCATGCATTAGATCATCAACTCTTAACTGCTCTGCTTCCCAAACAGCTCTCAGATCTTGCCTTCAGTCTCCATCCTCTGACACTGCTCTCAAGCAGCTCTTCAACCTCTCACTACAATACTGCAGTAGTCTTCTATTGGTCATCTTTGCGACCGATGTCTTATTTATCTGTGGCAAAAACTGCCATTTGCCTTCCATATTCACATATTCACTTTCCAATGTACCTTACTGCTGGGTGTGACCATGGGACTAGGTGCTGGCCAATGGGAGTAGATAGAAGAGTCATGTGGCAGTTTCAGGAGACCTTTAAAATACAGTTGGAGAGCACGCTTTACCTACCCTCTTTTACATTTTCCCTACTTAACCTTGTACCCTGGAATGTGGTTGTTGCCATCCTAGACATCAATTAGGGCTGCATAAGAGAAACAATATAGGAACACTGAGTCTTTTTTTTTAATTTGTTCTAATTATTTATACATGACATTAGAATGTATTTTGACACATCATACATAAATGGAGTATAACTTCTCATTCTTCTGGTTGTACGTGATATAGAACTACACCAGTCATGTAGTCATATATGTACATAAGGTAATAATGTCTGATTCATTCTACTATCCTTCCTACCCCCATGCCCTATCTCATCCCTTCCCTCCCCTCTGTCTAACCCAAAGTTCCTCTATTCTTCCCTAACCCCCTACCCCATTGTGAATTAGCATCTGCATGTCAGAGAAAACATTTGGCCTTTGGTTCTTTGGGATTGGCTTATTTCACTTAGCATGATATTCTCTAGCTCCATCCTTTTACTGGCCAATGCCATAATTTCACTCTTCTTTAAGGTTGAGTAATATTCCATTGTGTGTATATACCAAAGTTATTCATCTGTTGAAGGGCACCTAGGGTTTGTTCCATAGTTTAGCTATTGTGAATTGAGCAAGACTGAGTCTTTGACAACATGAGTTTCTAATGCCACAGTAAACTGGATAACTGGACTAAGTTTTTCCCCCCTTCCTCTCCCTTCCATTTGCCCTTTCTAGAGTTCATCTAATCCTCCCATGCTCCCCCTCCCCCAACCACATTATGGATCAGCATCCTTAAATCAGAGAAAATATTCAGCATTTGTTTTTTTGAGATTGGCTAACTTTGCTTAACATTATATTTTCCATCCATTTACCTGCAAATGCCATGACTTTATTCTCTTCTAATGCTGAATAATATTTCATTGTGTATATATATACCACATTTTCTTTAAAATCAAGAATCAATAAATGGGATGGATTTAAATTTAAAAGCTTCTTCTCAGCAAAAGAAACAATCAGTGAGGTGAATAGAGAGTCTACATTTTGGGAACAAATTTTTACCACACACACATCAGATAAAGCACTAATCTCTAGAATATATAAGGAACTCAAAAATCTAAACACCAGAACAACAAATAACCCAATCAATAAATAGGCCAAAGAACTGAACAGATACTTCTCAGAAGATGATATACAATCAGTCAACAAATATAGGAAAAAATGTTCAATCTCTAGCAACTAGAGAAATGCAAATCAAAACTACTTTTAAGAATTCATCTCACTCTAGCAGCTATTAAGAATACAAACAACAATAAGTGTTGGCGAAGAGGTGGTGAAAAAGATACTCAAATACACTGCTGGTGGGAAAGCAAACTGGTTCAGCCAACATGGAAAGCAATATGGAGATTCCTTGGAAAACTGGGAATGGAACCACCATTTGACCCAGCTATCCCACTCCTTGGTTTATACCCAAAGGACTTAAAAAACAGCATACTACAGGGACACAGCCACATCAATGTTTACTGCAGCACAATTCACAATAGCTAAACTGTGAAACTAACCTGGACTAGCTTTGAAAACGAGTTATTTTTTGTTACTATAGATGAAATTAATCCTGATATTTAATATAAAGTTGGCACAAAGTTAATAAACCTAACTTCTACAACTACTTGAAGGTTGTATTTCTAAATTCCAGATATGGTCATGTCCTGTTAGTCAATGGCTCCCTGTTGCTTATAAAGTTCAAACTCCTTGACAAGTAATTCAGCACCATTCATGGTCTGACCTCAGACTTTCTCTATAGCCCTGTCTCTCTTCATGCTTCCCTTTGTACTTAAAGCTTCAGCAATACTGAACCACATGTAGTTCACTTGTTGTAACCTCTGGGCTTTTGTCCGTCCTGTTTCCCACGACTGGAAATGTCTATTCATCCTTTTAAAATGATCTTGAATAACTCCTTCTCCTGTGATAGCTTTCCTTAACACATTGAACTCCCAATATGTTTAGTCTCTATGTGACTTTTGCCTTGCTCTTTTTTCAATATGTTTTTAGTCATTGATGGACCTTTATTTTACTTATTTGTATGCGGTGCTGAGAATCACACATGCTAGGCAAGCGCTTTGCTATTGAGCCACAATCCCAGACCTGCCTTGTTCTTGTTTTAATTTTTGCCCTTATCTTCTCTATTAATTGTCTGTATGTCTTCTTTCCTGGACAGTGAATTCACCATGAATAAAAATAAATCACTTTTTTTCTTCCTTCCTTTTTTCATGGTTGGGGAGGGAATATTGACCTTAATAATTGTTGAACTGAACTAATGAAAATGGATCTCAGAGGGTGTTTTAGGAAAGAGGGTCAGAGAATTAGAAAACAAAGTGAATACCAGTAAATATTCTAAAAAAACCCAGCTTATATGTATATAATTTGCAATATCCTTGGATTCTAATTATTAGCATTTACGTTTGACTGTTTATAACTTAACTGACTATTTCATGTCATGTTTTCACGAATCCAGAAGACTAAAGGTTCTTCCAAGGTCAAATTTAGGCTCTTGGTCTTGAGGAGAAAAGAACACAAAAAGCTATGCTTCAGAGGTAGTAGATGTGAAGTGTGGGTGTATAAAAGTTAATTACTGATTATACCAAACATAAAATGTTCAGGAATAAGGTAGTAATAAAACAAAAATAAATCTGCTACCATAGCAACTAACTAGCAATTTAATCAAATCTCCTGACTCATTTGAAATTAACATAGATTTGCAAATTGGACAAAATGGGAGAAATAAGTGGGTTTAGATGAGTATTATTTTGTTTTAGTCTTATTTAACTTTTAACTCAGATAACCCAATATGAATTTGGGTTATAGGCAAAGCTGTAATATTAAAGTAAAATGGATCCCAAATCCTGGACATTTCAAGATGGAATATAAGATCATGTCTCACCAAAAGATGTAAAACTCAAAAGAATGTTCATCATATAAAGTTCATGATACCCACTAAACAATGTTGCTTAGAGATGTTTACATGAATGATAAGACTATCAAAAAAAAAAAAAAAAACAAGGAAAAGATTACCAAAAAAAATCAAGATAATGGTTTCCTCTTAGCAAATATGGGGTTGAGTCAGAGAGAGATGTAGGGTTTCTGAGGTTTTGGAAATGGTATTTCTTGACTTTAATAATACTTACACAGATATTTCCTTAAAATTATTCACTAAATTGTGTTGCATTTTATACATTTTTGTTTATATGCCATTACTTCACAGTTAGAAAGGAGTAACTTCTATATATTAATAAGTAAAAAATCAAATACTCCAATAGGAAAATGGGGAAAATCAGAATTGAATGGCTATTAAATATAAAATATGTGCTCAACACTATTGGTAATGAGGGAAATACAAATGGAAACCACTATTGGATACTATTTAAAACTCATCATATGTTCTTAAAAATTATGACAATATAAAGTATCAGTGAGGTTGTGGAGGAATAGAAACATTTTTACACGTGTGGAAACTAAATTAGAAAAAACAACCAGGGGTTATCTAGCAGAGATAAAGATATACATACCCTATAACCCAGCAATTACTGTTCAAGATACATGTACATGGATGCACATAGCAACATCATTTTATTATAACAAAGTTCTGGAATTAACCCAAATGTTTTTCAGCAGAAGGAAGAATAAAACTTTCATGTTTACAATAGTCAGAAACAAATGATGTAAGCTATACACATGAATATGAATGAATCTCCTAAACATGCTAAAAAGAACAAGTCATTGTGCGGGGGAAGTGAATGTCATTTACACAAAATTAAAAAGAAAATACACCCATAAACACATATTTATATGCATATGTTAGGGATGCATATGTAGGTGGTGAAAATGCAAAGAAAAGCAAGAATCTGATAAACACAAAATTCAGGATAGTGGTTGAGGTTGCTATTTGAGATTATACACAGGTGACTTCAAGATATTGTTAATATTCTGTTTGTTCTACTTCTTGAGCTGGATGGTAAGGTTGTTCATTTCGCTTGCTTTAAAATTATATATACATTCCCAATATGTTAAATATTTCATTTAATAATTTTGTTACATTGAAAATAAAGAATTTGATTATTATTATTATTATTATTTTGATGCTCCCAAGTCCCAAGAAGCTTCCATGAAGAGATTATAAGGCTGACAATCTTTATGGTAGGGATAGGCTGCACAGAATAAGTATAATACATGCTTTCCAGTCTACTAACTAAACTTAAGAAAGGGTAGATGACACATCTTAATTATTCATTATGCAAATACCCCACAACCTATTACTCTGAGTCTCTGACAGGTTGAAAGGTGTCAAATACCAAGGTTGAGCTTGAAGTATCCACATTACTGCAGAAAGTTGGTACATTTGTAAAGATCAAAGTCCCAGAGAAGATTTGATTCTCCTGTTAAACAATGATGATGCCTTGGAACACAAAATACGAGCTTACTAGAAAAGAAAATCAATACTTAATCATCAGTCTTCATGTTCCCCTCTTGCTGAAAATCAAGTTAATTGTTTTCTAAATGGTTCATCGACATCTTAATGCCTACTCTATAATGTTAGAAAAGCATGTTTTAGGCGTTAATGTCAGAAAATTTGATTATTTCTAACCGTTCTCCTTTTACATCTAGAAATTTATCTTAATCAATTAATGACATCAGCAATTTAGTATTATACTGGGACCTACTAAATTTAATATCTTTGAGCCTCTTTATAAATCTCTCACACTGGTCACTGGGCAGCATGCTTTTGCTTTTAATTTGTTAACTCTAAACTTTTCTTTAAGATATGACTCTCACTAAAAAATAAAGAAACACCCTTAATTTTCCTGCTGACCCTTCTTGGTCCACATCATAGTGACCTGCTCTTGTGTTAGGAGAGGAAGGTAAGGGCTGGATGCCTCAGCTGTGCCGAGAGGGAAATCACTGATCTTCCTTTACTCCCCAAGTGCTGACATAGCCAGGGAGTTGAGGGACTTTTCCTGGCAACCTCAGCCTCAGTCCTGCATGAAAGAGCTTTTCCTTGGGCTTTTCTAAAGGGATTTTAATTGCTGATGATCAAAAAATCGAGAATATTATCTCCTAAGAAGTACCAAAAGTAAAAGATGAAATTCTGACCTGAGCAAAGTGACTATTGGACTTCTATACATGTCGATTTTTCTGGAGGTAAGACTCATGCATTTCAACCTATAATTTGGCTTTCAGTCCCTGCTACTTTCATCACTGGAGAACCAAATGCAGATGAGAAAAGGAAAATGAAAGATGAACTGGTTGGAAAAAAAAAGCAACAACAAATAATTCAGGCTTTTATTTCAATTTAAGTTACTCTTTTTTTCCTTTTTCTTTTTTAATCTCTCCTTTTGAACAGCTCTTCCCCTGAATTTTGGACAACACAACTTTCTATAAATTTACACTGAAAAACATATGGACTCTTGGCAGCAATTAGCCAAACAGAAATCTGCACTGATGGAAATGTTCTGTATTAATACAAAGAGCAGGAAGAAATGGGAGAGGCATATGAGTGGTGAAAACTTCTTATTGGTCACAGTAAGATGTTCCCCCTTATGTCTTGCCAGAGTTCACTTTTTACTTTTTTGATGTTCTTAATAATACAGCTTTTAATTTTGTGGAGCAATGATTTAGTGTCACAGAATTTCATAAGAATATAACCAGATGTACAAGTATTATAATGTTCAAAATTCTATCAGGAACATGTGCTGAATATCTCAACAGGAATGTTGCAGAAGTGCTTGAAAAATAAATCTACCAAACTTGTAAAACTTCTTTACAAAAGCAGTTGAACATTGGTGTATCTGATTCTATGTACTCATAGTCAATATGGGAAAGAGGGAGGTCTTTCGAACATTTATTACTAAATAATTTCTAGAACCAGATTAATAGACTTTTTTTTAAGTAGCAGGGCTCATTTGTTTGCAGTGGTGTCTGAGGTAGAAAAGAGAAAATTTCCTCAACAAGGCAATGCATGATTTGCCATTGAAAAATGGAATAAAATTTTGACAGGGAAAACTACAAATCAAGGAGAATGAAGATTGGGGAATAAAAGAAACAATATGAAAACAGCAAGAAAAACCTGAAAGAGTGGACTGATCTTGCATGCCAGGCAAGAAAAAGCTCCACAAACAAACAAAAGAACCATGTGACTGAAAAAAATTGTATTTTTGAGTTGACTATAATATTCCCACCAAGCCATCTAGTGTCAGAATCTGCTGCCTGTCCCAACTTTGTTGAGTTCTATTTTTCCTTATATTATTCAGAATCATTTATAACTTCTACTTCTTTGTTCAAACTCTACCTCTTAGGTTCACATGGAACAAAAGAAGTCCTATTCTGAAAGACATTTAATCAAATATTGAAGCTGGCCATCTTTCTGGACTTTTTAAGTCATGGTTTTTAATGGCTTAAAAAGCTCCATTTTCTTAACCATGCATTATGTGCCGTGACTGCATGGATCCTTCTTCTAACCACCAGACTCTGATCGAACTCTGTGTTTCTCATGGCCCTCCCTGGACCCCCATAAATGAAACACAACCATGGGAGCACAATTCTGATGACCTTAAAGCTCAAAGTCTTATTGCTGGCTGTAAGGATGGATTGAAAAAAAAAAAGAGGAGAATGAAAGATTACTAAAAAACTATGACAATGGTCCAAGAAAAGGGAACAAGCAGCCGAATTAAAGTGGGGATGTTGCAAATGGAAAGAAAGGATGATGCAGAAGGATGGAGAGGTAGACATCATGGGGTTGGCCTCTGGTTTCACTGTGGGGAGGCAGCCACAGAGATCCCCCAGTGATATTAGTTTGGACTGTGAAAATGGTGGTCTCATCAATTAGATACAAGGAAGTCTCCAGGCACAAGTGGCCTCAGGAGAACAGGCAGGGTTGCTTTGGCCATAAGAAGTTGAGGTGACGGAAGAGACAAACTGAGGGAAAACTGGGAAGTTGTTTTTCTCTAAGTCACAAATGTGGGGATGAGAGAATCTCAAAATATTTCCTTAAGGAGAGAAGATATCCTTGAGAAACCCCTGCTTTCGGGGCTCATGGAAGTCGGAAGAAGCTGAGGAGAATGCAGCTCAGGGCAGGATGTCGAGAGAGGAAGAAATTTTATCATCAAATGCAAGGAAGTCACACAGACTAAACACTGACGGAGGCCATCACATTTGGTGATTAAGGAGACATAGTTAAGGGGCTGGGGATGTGGCTCAAGCGGTAGCGCGCTCGCCTGGCATTCGTGTGGCCCGGGTTCAACCTTAGCACCACACACCAACAAAGATGTTGTGTCCGCCGAAAACTTTAAAAAAAAAAAAAGTATTAAAAAATTTTAAAAAAAGAAGACATATTTAAAATGCAATTTTAGTGGAATACTAGAGACAGAAATGATCTTTGGGAATTCTAATCTTTAGGAAAGGAAGGCCATGAAAATAAATAGGTTGAAAAAACAACACAACACTGCCAATTAACGTAAGGAGAAGATGAACAGGAACAAAGGAGTGGTATGATGCTTTGATGGGAGGTTATTTTTTTAATTAGTTACTATCATTTTTATTTTAGGATGGAGAGATTTGAGCAAAGCCTGTAAGGAATACAAGATGAGGAAGGAACAAGAATGAAGGAAATACGTCCATACTGGGAGTCCTTGACTATGTACCCGAGTTCAGATGGTCAAGTGCAATCACAATCTTACTAAAATATAGCTCTAGCATTCAAGTATTTCATTTCAGAACATTTACAACATACTACCTTAATGGATAAAAATAGATTGAAAACTCTCCAAAATAGAACTGAGAAATAAAGGACTTCTCCCTACTCTCTGACACACACATTCACACACATAACTAAATGTTCTGCTTAGATATTCCTTTGACTCTATTTTTCCAGGCAGGTGGTCTTGAAAAATGAACCTGATCTCAGTTCCTTGAGGAGCAAGAGTTTTGCATTTAAAAGTTAGATTAGAATGGCACTTGTTTTACACCAATATGATAAAAACGGTTCCTTCCACATTTGAGCTTCCTTTGCTCAACACTTCTGATTACTAAGCTTTCCTCTTTGGTTGCTTTCTCTTTATTCTGTGTGGTAGAATTTAGGAAGGAACCTCTATCTGTGAGAGCATTTTCTCCTTTAAACAGCAAAATTTCAATCCAGGGAGAAAGAGTGCTGCTTAAGCTTATTTTAACCTCTTAGTTTTCGACATAATTGCACCTTTTCAAAGGTTTTTGTGTCTATTGAGTGATGTAGAGCTTTTCTTTCCACTGTTCACTGAAAAATAGGGTAGCATTTGATGGAAAGATAGCAAAATTAGGACTTTTCAGAGTAACTTAAATGCTTTTTGTTAAAACAAATGAGTAAACAGCCTGAAAAAAGTATACCATTTTCTATGCTCAGTACCTTACATGGTGTCTGACTCAAATAGGAGCTCCATAATAATAATAATTCTTGTTGTTATTATTGTTTATTAATATTCAATGAACAAATCACTGATAAACCTATATGGGTGCAGGAAAATGAAAAAGGGATGGGATGAATTATTTTTGTATTTTAAAAAATGTAGTCCCTCACACCCCCTATAATATAAAGGATACTACTATGGTAGGCTTAATAATAGTTCAAAGACACTGAGGTCCTAATTTCTGGAACTTGGAATGTCACTTTATATGGTCAAAGTAACTCTGCAGATGTGATTAAATTAAGTATCTTAAAATGAGGAGATTATTTTGGATTATCCAGTTGGCCTAATGATGTAGCCACAAATGTTCTAAGAAGGAGGCAGAGGGAGTTTTGGCAATAGAGGAGGCAGCAATGGGAAGATGGAAGCAGTAGGGCCAAGGTCAGCATAATGAGGGACCATGAGCCAAGAAGCGAGGGCAGCCTCCAAAGGGAAAAGGATTCTCTCCCTGAAGTTCTGAAGGGAGAAAGGCCCTGAAGATACTTTGATTGCAACCTAGTGAGACTCATTTGGAACTTCCCACCTCCAGAACTGTAAGAGAATAAATGTGTTATTTGAAGTCATCTTGTTTGTAGTCATTTGTTACAGCAGCTACAGGAAACTAATACAACATAAAAATCCCATTCTCCCTCTAATCTTCAGGGCATTTGGACAAGTAGCTCTGACATCATGACTGGATTAGATAATCATGATTATCTTAGGAGTAAAAGACTTATGACAGGTCTTGATTTTGACATTTTTTAGCCAGACCTGTAAGTCAGAACCATTGTGAGTGGGCCTCCTATTTTGAGGCTAAAATGATATCTGTCCAATCTACTTTAGGAAGTTTCTATAAGCATCACATGACATAAAATATACAAAAGAATTATGGAAATGGCAACAAAAATGTAAACTATTATGATTGCTACTTATTCCTTTGGAGTTGGGTGTTGAAGGCTTTTGGTAAAATGAAAATGGGTCTCATTTGATAATTCACATTGTGGTTCTGTATGGTTAGTGCCTGGCACATAAAAATCTCACATATATTTGACAAGGCAATCAACAAATAAACGAATGAATACAGGGATGAAGTTAGCTTGTTAAAAACAAACATTACTACCAGTGGAGAGTGGCTAAAGGAGATGGACACTGAGGATGGGAGAGCAACCAGAGGGAAGGAGGAAATGCAGAGAGCAATTTTTGGATCAAGGAAGAGAATATTTTCAAAAGGAAGAAGGGAATGATTATCAACATCAAGTGCTGCCAGTGAGTTAAAAAAAAAGGGGTCTAAAAAAAGTGTTTTCAGAGCAAGTCATTAGTGGCCAGTGGGTTTGGGAGGTCAAAGAATGAGGGTGAGCATTGTCTTTTTCCTTTCTGTCTTTTTCATTATTAAGCATTTTCCTAGTTGTCTTCTTGCTTCCTCAACTGCCATTTCTGGCTCCATTCTGACTTCTCTTATTCCTCCTTGCAACCGCCCTCATGGTGATGATTTCTATAGCTCCATTCTCAGTAGTGAGTAGACAGACCTCGACAAGGCCACTTCATAATCGTCAGGTTTGGGGGTCTCTGGGTAACAGCTTTATCATTGACCTCTAACCCAGCACATCTGCAGAAGCTGTGCTTTTTCAGACATCCTACAGAGCAGTCAACTGTGAACTGAGACGAGGATTGAAGTTTCACCTACCTTCTGTGACACTCTCATGTCCAACAAACACTGTGGCCATTCTCTTTTAAGGTATGTTCCTTCTAAAATTCATTTTTAGAATCCCAGAAGAAAATAGGGTACTAGAGCACCACTGCAATAGAATAGCAATTAGAGGGTCCTTAGGAGATCAGATCAGCATGACACGTAAGCTTGGTAAATAGGAAAAGTGGCTGTGTTCATTTTCTAGGGCTTCCATAGCAAAGTGTTACACACTGGGTGGCTAACAACTCAACAACTGAAATTGGTTCTTGACAGTTCTGGAAGCCAGAATTCCAAGACTAAAGTGATACAGGATTAGTTGCTTCTGAGGCCTCTCTCCTTGCCTTGTAGATGTCCATCTTTTCTCTGTCTTTATATCACTTCCTTCTGTTTGTGTCTGTGTTCTACTCTCCTTTTCAAAAGGACATTGGTCATACAGGATGAGGATCCACACTAATGGCTCCATTTTAAGCTAATCACCTCTGTAAAGATCCCATCCCCCAACATAGTCATATTCTGAGGTACTGGGGATTGGAACTTCAACATATAAGTTTGGGGCAGGAGCACCATTCAGCTCATAAAAAGAGTAAAAAAATAGAGTGAGGCTCAGTTGAAAAGGAGACACTTAGGCAGCAAAATAACTCCTGGCTCATCAGATGAGAGAGAGAGAGAGAGAGAGAGAGAGAGAGAGAGAGAGAGAGAGGTGCAGGTTGGCAGAAAAGGTCCCTGAGGTCACTGTGGATAATGTGCTTACCACGAGTCAGTGATGTGACTCCTAAAACACAGAAGCACAATACCCGAGTATATAAATAGAACCAGAGCAGAGCTCTGAGGTAGCTCAGCAATTGCTCTTTGTAGTAACTAGAAGCGCCACTTCCAATTCTGAACTCCAAGCCAGAGAGGGATGTGGAGATTTTGGTCAAGGTCAGAAGAGAACCATATAGAATCATATATTTTTAACTATTAGAAGTAAAAGTTCTGAGATTTCTTAGCCCAGAAATGGGCAGGCTGAGGAGAGATCTGTTAATGCTCTTTAACTCAAAAGTTAAAAGTGAGTGACCACAAGTTCTACAATTCATAAATTAGAGAGTGAAAGGAAAGAAATTTGGATTTGTCATAACTGTTTCTTAAGGCTAGTAATTTAGTTGTCATAAGAAAAATATTTCATAACAATGTAAGTTGTTCAAAATGAGCCTACTGGAATGGATTTTAAATGTAAATTTTCTCTTATTTCATCTTATTTTAAGATGATTTTAAAATCATACAGCCTTAAGTTGTGAGCATGTGGAATGTAATCATTAATTCATTCAACAATTATATATATATTAAATGCCAACCTTATACCAGGCACCATTCCGGATCCAGCAGTGACCTGATAAACTCCCTGTCATCATGATGTTTAATTCTAGAAGGGTAAGACAGGTCATACACACACACACACACACACACACACACACACACACACACACACACACATCCCTCATACAATATGAAATAGCAATAATGTCTATCAGCAATGCAAGATAAAGAAAGAAACATGACTGATACTATCTTAGGATGACTGGTAAAGGGCTCTCTATAAAATCTTTAAACAAAGACTTGGATGATTCAATAATAATAGCCAACATTTAGTTAGCCAGACTTGAGCGAAGCTCTGTTCATTGAACTTTATAATAATTTATTTTACATAGGAGTAAGCTGAGGCCCAGAAAGGTTAAGTAACTTGCCCAATACCTTAGGACTTACAAACTCTGGTTTAGTTTTGCTTTTCTCTAAAAGCTATAAAATGTTAACTTTAATAATTAAAGCTGAGGCTTGGCTTAGTAAAGTATTTTTACTTATTTATTTATTTTTAGCAAATAGTACATAGAAAATAAGTGAGTTCTATAAGAACCCCCATGTGCCTGTGCAGTCCTGAGTACATCTTCTCTTGGTTCTGAGGTGCTAAAAAAATGGTCACTTTGCTAATATCAGTGAAAGCCAGAAAGCAGGTGTCTACTGAGCAACCAAGAAGGGACTGTAGTCTCTTGGACAGGTAGAGCAGTTGGCCATTACTAGCAGCATGGACAGTCACAGAACGTGAGGTCACAGAGGGACTCGGGGGCACTGGCACAGGCACACACGTGGATAGAGGCTGGGGAGCTTGCAGAAGTTCTCATCTAGTGGCTTTTACTTCCTCAGAGAGTGAGAATGGGGAAGGGGTAATAAAAATGAAAACCTTTCATTTATAAGAATGAATGTGTATTCCTTAAGATGACGTAATGATCTTCCTCATTCCAAAATTCTTCATATACTTAGCAGAAAACTATGAGAGGGAGGTAGATAAGAAAGTATATCCACTGAAAGGCCAAGTGATAAATAGGTGAATGACATTAGTCTCAGGCAAGGGGTGTGAGGCCAGAGAAGAGAGTACTTGATTCCATCTGAGTCAAAGAGGGTTTCACAGAGCTTGGACAGGTGTGTTCTACACACTTAATATTTTAAATAGCCCCATGAAAGGCAGGTATTATTGTCCATACTTTTTAGTAAGATACTAAGATATGAGCTCAAACAGCTAGTGTGGATAAACTTCCCTAGTCTGACCCCAGCAGCTGTTCTTTCTATTTCTTCCTCAATCTTTACCTTTCCAGTCATTTATCATCACAATTTAAAAACTGCCTTCATAACTTTCTGTTTGTCATTTTGTGGTTATGTGCCAGATAAATACAGGATTTTACCCAAGTTGGACATTTTGATTGATTTCAACCAATATGCCTGTTAGTCACTAGCAAGTCCACAGCTGAACCCTTGGATAGTGTGATTTAACTGGTCTTGATTGGAGCACAGGCATCTGTGTGTAGAAGCATTCACAGGTGATTCTATTGTGTAGCTGTGAGTGAACACCCCTGGCTTAGGTGAAAGAGAAGAATTGAAAAAGTCTAACTTACAATACCATTTGTGATACCTGCAATATTGTTGCTCTGAGTTAAGAATTTTCTCTCTTAAAAGGTACATTGTTCTTTGGATTGAAGCAACATGTTAAATCTCTACAAAGATCTTTTCCTGTGATGAGATCTTCAGGAGGGGCCATGGTTGAACAGAAAACCAAGAATTTGCTCTGTAACTGGTTAAATCATGTGACATGAATTTGAATACTTATCAATATAATTTAATAATTGTGTCCAAGACCAAACCAACCGCTAAATTGACCTAATGATATTCCTAAATAAACTTCAAATCCTACTTTGGCTAATAAAGTTCAAAAATGGCTAGACTATAAGCTCCAAGAAGGCCAGAATTCTACCTTAATGTATACATAGCACCTAGCACAGTACTTAAAACCTAGAAGTGATTCATTGAATGAGTGAAATTTATCAAATGACTTTATCAATGTGAAATTATTTTCCACTAAATAGCAAACAGGCTTAGCCATTGGTTAACAGTCTTTGCATACTTGTATAAGAACACTCAAATTGTCACTTCAATCTATTTTTCTCATTTCCCCAGTCAGTGATATTTAGTTTGTTTTTTCAATTTCTTTGCCATTGAAAGCAATATTGCAAAAACCATCTTTGTAGGTATTTGCCTGTACAACTGTACAGGAGTTTCTCTGGAATATATTCATAGGAGTAGAACTGCTGGGTTGAAAATATGTGCTCTTCAAAGATACATATGTAGTTAAATAGCTTTACAATTTCATATAATCTAAATACAGTCACATATCACTTAAGAGAAGAGCTTATGCTCTGAGAAATCCATCATCAGGCAATTTTGTCCTGTGTGAACATCTAAAGTGTACTTATGCAAACTGAGATAGTATAGGCTAGTCGTGGACATGACCCTCTGTTGCAGTGAAAAGACACATGAGGCTGCTGCCAGGGTGACACAGCATGTTTTTTGACAGTACCCTTTTTATTTACATATGTATCAGTAAAAGAATCACTCTCTAAAATAATTATAGAAATATAGTTATGAAAACACACGAAGCAGTAACATAGTTGTTTATTTCTATTATCAAGTATTATGTAGCATACATAATTACATGTGCTGTTCTTTCATGTGACCCGCAGTGAATATAAAAATTCTGCATCAGCATTGCCACAAGCTCATAATTAGTGCCTGTGCTATGACGAGATCATGGCTACCAACGCATTAGTCAACAGGAATTTTCAGCTCCATTATAATTTTATGGGACCACCCTCATGTATGCAGGTCATTGTTAACTGAAGTGTCATATGTGGCATGTGACCGTAAGATACAAAAAGCAAAACCTACAGGAAAACATTATTGATCTGACTTAAAATGTAAAAGTTCCAGATGACAAAAGATACAACAAATAAAGCTAAAATACACCAGAGCCCTTTTTATTCCTTCCCAGTACATATAAAATGTATAACAGACACAAAGTCCTGAGTTTGCCTTTTGTAATCTATTCATAAAAATGGCTGCAAGAAAACTGAGGTCCCCTTTTCTTGTCTGAACTTGCTCTGTGAAGTTGTTCAGGAGAATACAGTATTCACAACTCCAGATGGTTCTACAGGGAAGCTTTGCTGGGGAGTCAGGCAGAGATCCAGGAGAGAATGATGGAAGACTGCAAGCACTCCTTCTGCCATTTTTCCAAAGCCACTTCTCAGCCCAGAACTTGGAGACCCTCCCTGGCACCTCTGCCTTTCCCTTCTCTGCTCATACCCCAGGGATGGACTAGTTTTGGCAAAATGATGCTCAAGCGATCCTGAGCATAATTAATGCAAAAGAATTCTCCTCAAGACTGATTATAGAAATGCCAATTCCTCCTTTGTTAAAACATTGGTTGTAAGATTTTTGTCCTTCCTATATGTAAATTCTGGCTTTAATCAAATAACCCAAACTAGAATAGTGTCTAGCCCTTCTCTGGGAATCTGTTGAACTCCACATCTCCAAAAGCCTCAGCTTTATAAATATTCAGGGGATGTACAATAGACACATATGTGACCATGTTTGTTTTATGATTTAGACTCTCCTTTAAATCCTTGTGTACTATGCTGAGAGGGAGAAAAGAAAAGCGTCACTATTGCATAGATTACTTTAAGTGACAACAGAGCTTCTCTTCCAGAGGAAACTATATTTCCCATATATTGTTATGTTTTATGGAATAGCAATAGCCACAGTTATTCCCCATACAGTGTTTTCAAAAGGCATTTCACCAAAATAGACCTTTTTATATGGTAATGGGAACTTCAATGCCCTCTCAGTCTAATTCCATTTAATTCTATATTCTCAATTCTAATTTTTACAGTTAGAAAAATAAATGTTATGGATTCTGTTTTCTTTCCTTTTTTTTTTTTTGAGGGTAGGAAAATGGGTAAGATTTACATTTTCAAGGTAGATGCTTCTTTTTCTTCAACAAGATGCACTGGATTTTCCTGCCACAGCAAAATGACCCTGCAGTTATTATGAGACTGCCCCATCAGTCAATGCTCCAGGTACATATACTTCTTTCTCACTGAGCAAGGCTCTCAGTTTTACTTTTCTCTGAATGGATTCCCTTTCCTGTGTTGAACTTAAAAGTACTAAGCTTAGTATTGCATCTTCAGGTACCAGGTCACCTCTGTTCATGGATTTTACTCCACTCCCCAGTACACGAACCAAATAGAGCTCTGGAAGCCAGGTGGTACTGGCTACATATCTTAATTTGCTCTACTAATGATCAATAGTTATGAATTCTTGCCATGTGTCAAGTGCTTTATGCCCACTGCCTCATCACTCTATCACAATTCTCTCCAACACTATGCAATAGATACCTTACCCCTCATTACAGATGGAGAGAAACTGAAGCCTCAAAGCCTTAAGTAACTCGTTCATGATAGTCAGGTGAGTAGCAGGGAAGAGAATAAAGTCCAGGTGAGCTTACCTCAGGGACTGGACCCCTAACTGCGGTCTTGTGCCATCTTCCTCGTCTGCTCTCTTCTTCTCTATTCCCTGTCAACTGTCCTTCACGACAGCAGTTTTCTTCTGATTTGTTCACTGGAATATTCCAAGGCCTGGAGTAGGGTCTGGCATGAAGTTAACACACAATGCATGCTTTAGGAGGGGGTTCTTGAATTCAATTTTTTTGAATTTTAAAGTATTTGTTTGCAAAATAAGGATTGTATATCTTTAATATGATTTGATTTTAATATGATTTGATTCAATATATCGACACATTGTGTAATAATGACCACAACCAAATTAATTTATGTATCCATCAGCACCAGTGCTGCACACTAGATCCTCAGAACTTACCCTTTGACTGATGTCTCCCCATGTCTGTTGAATGAATAAATCATTTTGTGCTTTTTTTTTTCACTTATTCATGTGTTTGCTCACTAAACAAATGTCTATGGGGCCTCTAAAACAAGGCCTTATCCTACACACGAGGGATAGAATAATGAACACAACAAACCCCTCCCATGAAGAAGAGTACATTCTTGGGGGAGAAGACAGACTAATACATGTGGGGGCAGGGATGAGGTGGTGGGCCACACAGAGGACTTGAGCTTTTACAGAGTGAGATGGGAAACTAACAGAGGGTTTTGAACAGAAAGCCGATGGGATTTACTTCCATCCTAAACTGCAGTGGAGAGCAGGGGTGGCAGCAGATAGAGCCACCTGGGGTTCTGACAAGAATCTGGGTTAGAGGAGATGGGGATCAGATCAAGATAGTAGCAGTGGGAATGATGGGAAACACCCAGTTATAAATATCTTTCAAGGGTGATCTGATGTGCTGATGGGGTGAATATGGGTTTGTAATAATGAGAGGAATAGCCCTAAGGTCTTGGGCATTGGGGCATTACCAAGCAGGCTGCCGAAGGAGGGGACGTGGGATTGGAGGGGAATCAAGGGTCTAGGTTTTGAACATGTGTCTCATCATCTAGAAGTATATTTTGTGGTAAGAATACTCAATCATGATTCCATAAGAGAACAATTTCAGGGGCCTAAAAATCCAGGCACCTTCAGGGTGCGCCAAGCAGGGCACACCTAACCATGTGACTTAGCCAACTGTGAACCAACACAGTAGTGGTGAGAGCCTGAACTGCAGGGCTTATGCGTGACCCACAGGGTTGTTGTGCTGGCTAGCATTCCCCTTGACCTTAAATTGGTGACCCCTACAAAATAAAACCAGCAATACTGGCTTTTATCCACATCATACTTAGTTAATACTTAACACCAACCTCTGCTTTCTGCTTCCCTGAGCATGCAGCTGAATTTTATAGGCAGAGATTGCACACTGTGCCTCGTTTGTCAATGCATTATTTGTGCAACAAACAGTTATTAAACCTCACTCTGTTGTCAATTCTATACAAGACGTGACAGCAAATCTACAGTGTCAAATAACATTTACAATTATGTTAGTGCCTCACATATTCAGAGATAACCCTTCTGAATCTCAGCTACAAAAACAAAACATAAAGGAACCTAAGGGATTCTGAGTAGTTACAATACGTGTTTGAAGTCTGACGTTCCAACATCAAAGTTCTTAATCCACAAGACTTTTTCCAGGACTGTTTTTCTTATATTATACATAATTTTAACACACCTGCATATCTAGTCCTAAACAGCTAAGTCAGAATAAGTTGGCGGAGGGAAGGAAGGAGAAGAGTGCTGATGCGGGTGGGCACACTGAGAAGAGTTAGACATAACAAAGACCGTATCACCTGGAGGCAGCAAAATTTTAAAAGAATAAACACCAGAATTACTTTTAATAGGACATCCTGAGGAAACTTCATGATTTCCTGTATAGACAGGAAACTGGCCAGAGCTTAATAAACCTCAAGGCTTCACTATTTTAAAGACTAGCCTAGTGTTTTAACTTCAACTCATACTTTGCTTAAAAAGACAGGAAAATGTACAGTCTATTTAAAAAGTTTCCCTGAAAATGAGTTCAATGTACACATTTTTTCCAGATGTTTGGAAAATTCACCAAAGTGAACTATCTCATTCTCCAATAATATCAGCTATCTCCTCTGATTCTGTACTCTCATCTATGTGCCACATTCATGGTTAACAGATGCTAAAAACACACCATCAGACATGCCTTCCTGTTGACAGAAGCTGCCTGAGACTCTCTCTCATGGCTCACCCTCCCCTCCCCTCATCTGTATCCAGAGTCTAGCAATTCTGCCCTAACTGCTGTGGACAGTCCTTGACTGCTCATGTTGGGCCTGATGAGAGGATCCAAATTCCCTGGTCCTGCCTCAGGATTCCAGGGGATGTGGCTGCATTGGTGCACCTCAGGAACCCAGACTTTCTCAGTGGGCTGTGACCTGGGAGCCCAACTGGCTTTGGCACCAACTTGGCCTGCACTTGGATAGGACCCATTGGATCCCTGCAGGACTGATCTTAAATTCAACATGCACTGAAAACACCTTTCAAACCATGAGAAGAGAGGCAAGTGGAGTTCTTCCTGAGTAAGTGGGGTTTTTTTCAGAACTAGTTTAATCATAGAATCATAGATCTTAGGCTTAAGAATATCCTTCAAGTTTGCCATTTGATTATCACCTACAAAGCTACCAAACTCTCCCAATTCACCTTAGTCTCTTATTTTCAGAAGCATTTATTTACAAACCAGATAACTAGGATAAGATATTCAGTGAACAGCTGTGATGAGAGACCATTGCTAATGGGTTAAAATAAGGATGAAACCAAAGACCTTGTCCTGTTTAAAGTAGAAGAACAGCTAGCAAGCCTCAACTAGAGAAGCTGACAGCTGGAAGTTAACTGAACAGAGTAAGGCCATCCCCTTTCTTTCATAGAAAATACAGTTTTAATATTCAGGTACAGGTAGTGTAGGAATCATTTCCTATTGTCTGAGTAGGCAGAGTCACTACTACAAAATAGGTATAATGAGATAGAGTATGAAGCTTTGACAGATTTTATAAATTTCTAATGCTAATTTTTGTCCAAGGTAAAGGTAAATTGAGCTCTCATTATTTGCATTATTTATGTATTGTTTAGCTTAAGATTAACATGTTTGTACACCAACAATAAAAAAATACTTGCACCAAAAAAAAATTCATTTCTACAAACAAGTCACATGTATCCTCTTGTCTAAAGGTAAATAAAGTGGCATGCCCCCCACTCCAGTGTTCATAAATTACCCTTTTATTGGAAACTTTCTCTTATTTTTAGTTGCCATATGGAAAAATTTAATCCTGTAGGCCAAAAGTGAATAACAGCATATGTGACAGTCATGACAACTCTAAGAAACACACATAAACACACTTACTAAATGTATGCATGCACACACATACACCTGAGCAGTTTTAAAGGGGACGCCTCTGTAGCTAGGTCTTTCCTCTCACACTTACTCCTCAGTTTTTCCTATCCACTGAGTGTGAAGGTAGCATGGTCAGCTCTGCTTGAGTAATAGTGTGACTCTGAATTCACCATAACCATCCAAAACTCCCTCAACCAATAACTTTTGACACTGCATGGTTTGAACTTGCATTTTTCAAGCTCCTAAACTATAACATCTTTCCACTACAACTCACTAATATAAAGTCATAAAATTTTCCAACTAGGGTAATAACAATAAAGGGCAGAATGCACTTTTAAAGCCAGGAGGGGGTATTTTGGTTCGAGCCTCATCATTTATACCACTGCAACTGGGGACACCCCCAGACCTCTGTTTCTATATTTATAACATCAAGGCTGTCACTAAACAGTGTCTGTGAAATGAGTCTATTCTATCACCTCTGGATAGAAGTGGGGGCTTCTAGAACTTTCCATATCTCCTCCCATTAGGCCCTCAGCTCAGGTCCCTTCAGGTCATATTAACTTCTTAAGCCTGTCAATTTTAGACTCCCCAGCTTACTACTCACCTTCTGGTCTTCACCTAAGTAGTGAGCTTTCTTTGAACAAAAAGCCGCCTTTGATATGGTGGCCTGTGTGGCTGCGGGTGATCAAAGGAAGCCCAAGACTGCTGAGCCTTGACCTCACCACCAAGAGGGGCTCAAGTGACAGCCAGAGAGACAGCCTCAGAGCCTGGTTGGCAACTCTGCCTCCCTCTTGTGGTGGCCTCCTACAGTCTGAGCTGTGCCTAGCCACTGTTCCCTAAAGTCACAGTGTCCAAGAGTATGGGCCTCTTCCATTTAGTTATGTCTCTTGCAGTTTTCTATAAAATCTCCTTCTTTGATGAAAAGAAGGTAGAGTTTTACTTGCGTCTTCTTCCCTTTTAGGGTATTTTTTTCCTCTGTATGAAAGCATATGACAAATACTTCTAGGTATGTATAACGTGTGTTTTAGTCAGCTTTGTCACTGCTGTGACTAAAGGACCCAACCAGCACAGTTGTAGAGGAAAAAAGGTTTATTTAGAGGATCATGGTTCAGAGGTCTTAGTCCATAGAAGTCTGGCTCCATTCCTGGGGGGCTCAAGGTGAGGCAGAACATCATGGCAGAAGAGTGTGGCAGAGGGAAGCAGCTCACACGATGATCAGTAAGCAGGGAGAGAGCAATCTCCACTTGCCAGAAACAAATACATACCCCAAAGCCATGTCCCCTAATTCCCACCTTCTCCAGCCACACCCTACCACTTCAGTTAATCCCTTCAGGGGGGTTAATTTAATTCACTGATTGGGTTAAGACTCTCACAACCCAATCATTTCTACTTTGAACCTTCTTGCATTGTCTCACATGTGAGCTTTTGGGGGATACCATATATCCAAACCATAACACTCTGCCTGGTCCCCAAAAGTTCACACTCATCTGACAATTCAAAATATATTTAGTCATTCCCAAAAGTCCCCATAGTCTCAACAGTTCTGAGATTGCTCAAAGTTTGAGTCCAAAATCTTCTCTGAGACTCAAGGCAATCTTGCATTGTGAGCTCCTGCAAAATTAAAAGTGGTTTACAAGTATCCAATATATAATGATACAGAGTAAATATTTCCATTCACAAAATTAGGGGCATAGAAAGAAGGGATAGGAACAAAGCAGGACTGAAATCCAGCTGGGCAAACAAGTCCTGAGGTTCTGCATCTGGTATCTGGGGCACATAGCACTGTCATGTTCTCTCCAAAGGGCTTGTGTAGCTCTGCCCTTGTGGCCTTGTTGGTTGTATCCCAAGTGGCCTTCCTGTTGGCTATTTTCTGCTTGATTCCTGCAGCTTTCCTTAGGATGATGTCCCAAGTTACTGGCATTTCTTAATCTTGGAGATCTCCACTGCAGCTTTTGCTTCTTTGTCAAATCTCCACACATTGCCCTCTCAGGAGTTGCCCACAGGAACTCCAACCCTGCTGCACTTTGCCTGATTCCCCAGCCTTCCTCTGAAATCTTGTTGGAAGCTTCCATGGCCCCCTAACTCCAGCATCATGCATTCCTGTGGAACCAGCACTATGTAGTTGATGCCAAGGTCTGCCACCATCTTGCGCCTCCAAGGACCCTGGCTACAGCAGCCTCTAAGTGTCTGGGTGGCTGAGCCCCAAAACTTCCTGGACCCCCTTGTGCAAGAAGGATTCCCCACTGGTCTCAGGAGAATTTTCATTTTTACTCCTTTGAGCCTGAGATGGGTGCAATCTTGCCAGCTCCTGAGATGCCCTCAAGTCATCTATCTTATTGTCTCTGGGCAAAGTCTTTAGCATTCTTTAATGGCAGTAGTATCTTTAACAACTGCAACTTCCTTATCCAGGTTTTCTTCCTGCCTTTCAAGTTAAAATTTTTCAAATGTTTCTGCTCTGCTTTCTGATCATCATGTGAGCGGCTTCTGTCTGCCACACTCTTCCACCAAGATGTTCAGCCTCACCTGGAGCCCCCTGGGGAATGGAGCTGGCTGTCTATGGACTGAGACCTTTAAAACCGTGATTTCTTAAATACACTTTTCCTCCTCTACAGTTGTGCTGGTTGGGTCTTTTAAGTTGCAGTGGCAAAAAAGCTGATTAAAGACACAACATTAAATCTTCTCTTAAAACATGAAAAGGGGGCTTCTGCGATGCTGTGTCTATATCTTGGTGCTGGTAATACAATGTATTAAATTTGATAAAATTAACAAACTTGAATATTCATTATATTTAAATATTTTATATGTATGCTTCTTATAAGTTAAGTGAACAGGCCATGATCTGAAAATGCTGCCAATTATATTTTACCCTTATATGAAAAACAGGTATGACTCTTAATTTCTATAGGAATGTGAATTGTTCTGAAACTTTTGTGAAATATACTAAATCTACCTGGTGATTCTCCAGACTGAACTTCCTAATAGCATTAAATGGAACCTAAAAGTTTGATCCTTTCCTGAACAGGCAAAGCATGTAATATTTAAAGAATATAACATAACGGGGATTGGAAAGCTTGTAGTGTAATTCTAAAGCATGTATTAAACTCTATTTCTTTATGTTTATTTTAGGGCCAAAAAGTTCTATGCAGCTCATAAGACTTTTAGCAGAATAATCTAAAAAAAAAAAAATGCTCCCATCCACCATGAAACCTCAAAAACATATCCTCATTGAGTTTGAACATCACTTGAGAATGTATCAAACAATGTTATTTTTTTAATTAAAGAGATTCATTTTGATTCTTTTGAAGGAGGCCTTTGAATTCAGTCATTTGTGAAAAAGTTTGATATACTCTTGCACCATTTTTAATAGAATAATAGTAAATCAATATATCTAGTAAAGTACTTTCTGCAATAAAAAAAGGATCTATGCTACAGAACCAAGTTCTATGCCCAGAAAACATGAAGTCCTATTTTCTTCTCTCTGAGCTGATACCACAAAGGGAATTTTACTTGCTAAGGAGGTGGGGGAGGGTCAGATCAAATCTATTTGGCATTGTTATCTAGGCCTTTCAAGGGCCAGATTCTTTCCTGTAACTACTTCTTATAACTGACAAGAACATGTTGTTCAACTTCCTATTCAGCAATGAGGATGTGCCTATGAAAGGCAGCTGTGGAGGGAGGTTTGTTCTCTCTCTATCTTAATATCTTTGAAAAACTCAAAGTGCAGACATTGTTAAAAGGAACAGTTGCAGCTCTCATCAAGACTTTTCCCCAAAAAGTACTCCCCAAAAGCAATCATTAATCAGTCCTTTTCATGGGTCACTTTATGTCACAAGAGAAATGTGGACATGCCCTGAATGTCCTTCAGGAGTTAGAGAAAAAAGAACCCTAGAGAAAAGCTCTGGAGAGGATCACACTTTGCAAACATGAATTAGTGAAAATATTTTTCAGAAAGAGACCTTCCCACATCACAAGTAGGTTTCTCCTGAAATTGTGGATGATTTCTCTCATCTAGAACCACCAAAGAATGCATTCCATAAATTTTCTAAGAGTACATGTTTATTCCACAGTGCATATGGTGGTAATAACTATGTTTTATTGTGTATATTCATGAAAATGAATTAAATTAACTTGGAAAAAAACATCTTGCTCACAGCCCATTGTTTTCTTTAAATACAGGGGATGTCAAAAGTAAAATTTGAATATAATGATTGTATTGCATATATTATTTTAAATTGACTTCATATATTTTTGTTAAAATTGTTATTATTTTATAATAATTCACTCATTTTATTCTACATCTATAGTTTATAACCCATAAATAATACAGATATTTGTTTTTGTTTGATCATTCAAACTTTATGTTCCGAAACAGGAGTTGAAAGACTGACTCTTAGTTTTATTGTACACTACCTACGTGATCTTCGGGATGCTTGAAGTCCAAGCTAGTTTCATCATCTATAAAGACCATGGCTCCATTCAGACACTAAAATCATATGAATCTAATTTATCACCCTCACCCACACATGATATTAATGTACTAGTCCTTACAACCTGAGGATACTACCTTATATGGCTAGAGAGCAATTACAGATGTGATCAAGTTAAACATTTGGAAATGAGAGATGATCCTGGATTATACAGGCAGATCTCATATAACCACAAGGGCCCTAATGAAAGGGACGCAGGAGGACAGGCCAGAGAGAAGGCTCCCACCCCCTGTGGTAATGGAAGCAAAGACCTGAGTGACCTGGTGCCAAGCTAAGGAACAGTAGCTGCCTCTGGAAGTCAGAAAGGGCAGGAATGGATTTTCTCCTGAGCCTCCAGAATGAACCACTCCTGCCAACACCTTGACTTTACCCCAGTTAAATTGATTTGGCATTCTGTCTTGCACAAGTATAGGAGAATAAATCTGTGTTCTTTTACACCACTGAGTTTGTGGTAATTTCTTACAATATAGGAAACACAGTTATCATTGTAGGGAAGAATGCTTCCCAATGCAGTATGAGAAGTACTGTGGGCCTCCCCCACCTCCCCCAAAACACCACAATTAATGAAAATTTTAAAAACAACAAACATTTGAAGTCTCAGGAAATTTTCCTAAAGACATACAGATAATGGAGAAATACATACTTAAGAAATCCTATTAAACATTGTTTTGATCATTGACTCCAGCATTGAGACATAATTTGTTCCCTACCTCCCAGCTCCATATGATAGAAGCTCTAGCTGAGTGGGTGTAGCCAAGAACAGGTTTCCTTCCTTTTACCAGTCCAACTTAGAGTTATGGTTTCTCCCAGGGAGGGAGGGCCACCTATGAGTATTTCTTAACCCTCCTAACTCCTCATTGTAGAAACTCCAGACAATTATAACCTTGAAGTCCTTTCCTTACCCAGACCTGTACTTGTAAAGTGGGAGTTTTAATCGGGCATGACAGGTCATAATCAGTTCCACTCCAGATTGCTCTTAGGGTAGTGGGTCCATGACAAGAGAAGAAAGCAAGCCAAGAAGACCAGAAGCCACCACCCACAAGTACCCAGCTCATAGCATGGTGCCAATCCAAGAGAAATTATACAGTCCTCTCCTCCAGGTCCAGAGCAGTGAGGCAGAGGGTTTGCTGTAGAGATAAAGCAAACTGTAAGAACGGAAAGCTCCACATATGTATTTCTATAAAGTAGGTATGGGGAGGGGAGCAATTTTTTTAATGGAGTGTGAGGAATTTTAGGCCTAACTCCACAATTATAAACACGGAAGATTTTGATGGTGGGCAATTGAGAGAAGACTAGCAACCCCATGACAAGAATGAACAAAGTAGGATACAAGCTAGAAGTTTAACAGAAACATGGAAAGAGGATCTTTAGAAGAGCCTAGCTGGAGTTAGAATGAGCCTCAAAACTAAATTTAATCCCTGACTCAGCAAAGAGACATGGCACTCAAGCCTTAGTTCCCTTTTCAGTTAAAAGGAAGTAATAAAAACAATATGTTTCCTACTTGGTAACATTACTAATAATGTGAATTTAGAAAGCAGAGTCATGTTTAATATATGAGGGCTTCATTAGTAAATTTAAATTGAAATGAAGGTACCTGAAGTCAGCAAGTAATAACTGGGCTATAATTTTTCCACAATGTAAACATTTAAAATACATATTGGATACTTTACATCCAGCTTTATGATAAGTAATCAAAGGAACGTCATGGAACTCTAGGGATCTTAAATTCTAGTAAAATTTTATAATCTAGTAATTTTAGATTGTGACAAGAGATAGTAAGTTATTAAGACAGAAATATAAAAATCGCAATTGACACTGTTATTTATAATGGAATGAGCAAAGAAACCATTTGAAACAGGTGATAGTTCTGCATGACAAGAAAGAGGGAGCCATGCAAAGGTTAGGAGGAAAGGCATTTAAGTCAGAGAGACCACCAGGACCAAAGATCAAGACACGGGAATGAAAAAGAGAAAAGACCAGTGTGGTGAGTACACAAAGAAAAGAACAGCATGAGATGAAAAAGATAATGAGCCCGATTATAGAGGGTCTCACAGACAAAATGAAGTGGGATAAACCAGGAAGGTACAGGATCTGACTTACATAGTCTGTTTCATTAGCAAGCAAAATGTCCCTGGAGGCTCCCCAGCAGATGTGCCTTACACTTTATTGGACAGAATTATGTTGCATGCACACTGAAGTTTATAAGAAAATTATTGACAATAAGAATTAAATTGTTATGATTGGACCAGAAATATTAGAGGGTTGCTTGGATGACCTATCACCCTTGGAGACCATGGCTTTTTGGTAACTATACAAAATCAAGGTTCTACTGGTAAAGAAGAAAGGAGGAGTAGGCGGTGAGCAGGCTCCAGGTGGAAAGTGCCATAGCAAATCTGTTTGTTATTCGAGTGGAGGTGCCAAGTAGTCAATTGATTATATAAGAGAGGAAAAGGGTGTCAAATTGATGGCAAATGAAGTCTCCAGCTTTTGGCTGATATTTAAAGTCATGGACTGGAAAAGATCACTTGGAGAGACCATCTATGTAGATTTAGAAGACAGTCAAGTATTATATTTTGGCATATATCAAAATTTTGAGATCAGACAAAGGAGGATAAATAAAGGGCAGTCCAAAGCTAAGGTGATGGAGATTGTTTATATTCAAAGCCAAGAGATAAAGTTTTCTAAAAAGAGATTGGACCACTGGGTAAGATGTTGCAGAGAGGAAGGCTAGTACAATGGAGACAGAAGTGCACATAGAACCTAGCCATATGAAATTATTGGTGGCCCTGACAAAAGAAGATCCAGTGAGTGATTAGTCAGAAGCTCAATAGAGTAACTAAAAGAGTGAACAGAAGCCAAAGAACTATTTTGAGAAGGTGTGCTGTGAAAGAAAATAGAAAAATATAGTAGAGGGCATCATCAGAGGTGTTTGGAGTTTTGTAACTTGGGAGACTATATATTTGTATGTTGCCTAAAATGACTCAGTGCACAGAAAGCCACTGATACTGTACAATATAGGGGATTTAACTATGGCAACAAATTGCTTGGAAATGTAAGAGTGGGTAGGACTTGAGCATTAGTGGTCTCAGAGGACTGACCTTTGATAGAAACAGAACCACTCCATTTGAAAAAGAGGGAAGGCAGAGAGAAGAAAAGGGGCATAGAGTCTGCAAGTTGTGTAGATATAATCAGATTAAGTTGTCCCTGTCTGATGGTTTAGATTTTTTACAATGAAGTCCAAGTTATAGACTAAGAATGGGGAGAGTGAGACTGTGGGAGGTTTCGGCAAGAAGAAATATAAGTCATTTCAAAGACTTAACAGAGAGAAACAGGAAAAGGCCATTGAGAAGAGCCCTCCTAGAGTTGGAACAAGCCTCAAAACTAACCTCAAATCCTGTCCCTGCCAAGAGAGGTGGTATTTAAGCCTTAGTTCCCTCTTCAGTTAAAGAGGAATAATAATAATATGTCCCTTACTTGGTAATATTATTAATAATATATGTTTAAAAAGCAGAATAATGTTCAATACATGAAGGCATCATTAGTAAATTTAAATTGAAATGAAGGTACCTTAATTCGGCAAATAACCTAACAACTTGTACTATAATTTATCCCTAATGTAAATATTTAAGTTACATATTGGATATATCACGTTAAGCTTTTGATAAATAATTAAAGGAACATTTTCAAACTCTTGGGGTCTTTTTTTTTTAGAGGGCTTTGTCATTACTGAGGGCATAGTTGAGGCTTGGGAATCACAAATTTAAAGTGCAACTAGGCTAACAGTTGAAGACGGCTGGCTGGGTTCAGGAAGGATAGAATCTAGCCAGGCAAACACAGGGAAAGTGGGGCCAGGGAATTTAGTGTGTTTTCAAGTAAATGGTTTTAATAATGGGTCATGAATTTACACTGTGTAAAAGAAGTAAAGGTAGGAGAATAGTGAAAATATGAAAGCGTGTCAGTATCAATACTCTGGAGGTTTCAATAAAATAAAGGGATAATTCCAGTGGAGTGCTAGGGTAAGGCAGCCGCAAAATAGGTGGCAGTGACCATCGGAATAAGTTCCCATTTTAAGAGTTAGATTGCTTATCCATTATAACTTTGCAATTTACTGCAGGTTTTCAAATAGATCAAAGGAACCACAAAACTGAGCTTGCTAATGAAGAGTACAATTACGTGTGGTCAAGAAACAGCGATACGAATTGGGAATTGGTAATGTGGTAATTCAGCTATGACATGGTAAAATGGGCCACAAAACACCTGAACAATAGAGCAACATCACAGCATAAAGAAAAGAGCTTGAAATCAGAGCAAACTGCTTCAAACCCTGGCTGGCATAGATAGTGGTAATATCTTTGGGACTATTTCTTAACTACTGTGCATCCTGGCTTATCCTTCTAAATTGGATTGGTATGCACATTAGAAAGGATAATATATTTAAAGTGCCTGTAAATAATAGATTCTTGGTATAAATATTAAGCACTGTGAAAATAAGGAGGAAATCCCTACTACTGCATGGCAGTTTCTCATCCACTTTAGAAAGCCTGTAATGTAGCTGTGAAGGGATGTGTCACCCAGAAGGACAAAGAAAGAATTCCCCCTTCAGGGTTTTCATGGGTAAAGGTGAATCCTGGGTTGGTTACTGCTTTATATCTAAGACTTTGATAACAGTATTGCAGGTCTGATTATTTGCTAGTGACATTTTAGAAGTCAGGAATAAAATCACAATTCTGGATTAATTTTTTAGAACTAGGAGAACCAACACTGGTCAGGATGGTGTAGGAGAGAAGACTTACCCCTGAGCCAGCAAGAACAAACCAGCTATTCATAGACTTCCTATGATAATTAGGACTCAGTGTTTCTAAGTGTATTCTGAAACCACCCCATCCTTTACCTCCCGCCCGGCTCCCTCTGACTTCTCATGACCTTCTCCAGTTGTTTTGGCCTCTCATTTTCCCCAAATTTGTCATTTGAGGGTTTTATTTTCCAGCTTCATGTTGCTTTTCAGTGTCCCATCTCCCCTTTAAATGATCTTCTGCTTTCCTGTTGAACTGCCAGTACTCAACCCTGCCCCAGGACCCTTTTTCCCATTCATGGTGTTCTCTAAGTCCCTTAGAGGGACAGCCGGCTGGCAGGGTTGATGTCTCCCATGCTTGCATGTTAACCCCAAGCCTCTCAGTCTTCAATCTCCCTCGATTTGACATTATAGGAGGAAAAGTAGACTGGAAAATGCAGAGAGAAAGAATCAACCATATTTCAGAGGGAGGTCACTGCTAATTGAACAGAAGGTCAAAATAAAATTTGAGGAGAGCTATACATGTTTTCAAATATAATTTCCTGATAGCTTAAAAAAATCCTTAAAAGGTTAGGTAAGGATCTATTGGAGCTCATAAGTTTTAAGTGCAAAGGAATTTTTCCCTAACAATTTTGTTTTCAGAGGATTCTCCTCTTTGTCTTTAAACTTTATAATTCAAATAATATGAAAACTTTTCTATGACATAGATCTATTAGATATGAGAGGTGGTTGGCATACCTTGTCTGAGAGCCATCAAGTAAGAAAAAGCAAAATTAGAGAGACATATTTTAAAAATGTATTTCCCAGTGTCCTGCAATGAGAATAATTTGGACTTTCTTCTGGAAATTTCTCGTATCTTTACTATCTTTACAGTGTCCTTTTCTGACACAGTCAAACAGGGTTTTAATGACTTTATATCTAACAGATCACTTGACTATTTCATAATTTTATGTTATTTACAATAATGAATGTTTTCTTTATAGATTTTATATAAAATAAAATGTATGGTTAAGTCTGTGACAGAGATTGTGTCCATCTAATCCACTCTTAACTCCAGCATGTTGCCTACTTTCTACAATTCACCAGTTGAATGAATTTACTCATCAATTAATTTTATCATCATTCAAGTTCCAAGTAACATCTATTAAAGAATTTGTTATTAGTTTAAAATGAAATTAATTCATTTACAATCTTGAAACTGGGCAAATTGTTTCTAATTAACCAAAATGTTCTGTCTTGATTCTTAGAATTGGGTAAAGATAGCCAATCTCATAGCAACTGTCAAATAATTTTGAAAATTGGTGAAAACTAGAGACTTTAGGACAGATTATACGTGTTTTTCCTCTCTCATCAGCTGTATCATTACTGTTTTTATTATCAGAAGTTTAATTATTCAAGGCAGAGAATAGTTTTTAAAAATGTATAGGTTTCCATTAAAAAGTAATGCATATTTATTGAAGGAAGTTTGGAATACACAGGCAATTAAAAATAAATAAGTAAAAATCACTTCAATTCCACTTCCATGAAATACCTCTGTTTATGTTTTAATATATCTTTTGTGTCTATTTTATACATCTGTGTTTATTTTTATAATCATTATAGTATAATATTTATACTATTTAAGCAATCTTTTTTCACTTCATAATAGGTTCTACAATGTTTGACTCAAAAACAGCACCTCAATCCATGCCATTTCCATTACCTTAGAAGCTTCAATTCCACATGTATGAAACAATATTGTTCTTATTTATCAGTGGTGATGACAAATTGGAGCATTTCTTAAAGTGTCAGGAAAAAAAAAGTATAGGAAAAAAAAAATGAGGTAAGCCAGGTAATTGCCCAAAGGAGAAAATCCAGCTTCATTTCTATTTTAGTATGGTGGACCTGGATCCGAAAATGCCCATGCTTCCTGCCCTCACTGATTGCTGAATACAGTTTCACCCAATCCTCTCTTGTTATATGCAGACCCAGAAATCTGGCACAGAGAGCTATAGTAACAAAGCAGTCAGCCAGGTTGCCTTAGCTACACATTAATGATAGGATAGGACGGCTGCCCAGCAGTGCTTGCCACTAATTTGTGGAGGGGGAGGTGCAGGGGTTGGGTTTGGAATGTGCAGCATGAGGTGGGAATGTGCTCCTACCCCACCCAGAGGGTCAGTCACCTCAACAAGAAGTCAGGAAGTCAGGTCAGGCCAGTTTACTGATCTAACAACATTTTATCAGAGATCTGTCAATATTTTCTTGGTTTTATAGCATACCATCCACTTGGAAACAGTTTAATCATACAGAATACATTTTTAAAAATTAGTCTGTAAGCAAAGGTCTTTTGATGATTATTTTCCTAAGTGAATTCTTTATACATTCCATACTGAGTGCAGTGGTCATTGTACTGTTTTGTGTATGTATCTCCAGGTTGATGCTCTGACTTCCTGTAGTATGTGCTGCCTTTTCGGACATCTGTTTTCATTTGCAAATGTGTATCTAGCACTGTGGAATCTTAGAAAGAACTCTCCTGCAAGGACCTCTTTCTCTAGAGCTGAGATGTTCAATTGCATAGATGTAAGCCACATGTGGCTCCTTAACTTAATGAAAATTAAATAAACTTAGAACTTGACATTATCAGTCACACTAGTCACATTCCAAGTGTTGGATAGCTACACCTGACTCATGGCTACCATATTGGACAAAACAGATACAGAACATTTCTGCCACTGCAAAAAGTTCCATTGAGCAATGCTGTTGGAGACCCTAAGAGGTTAGCAAGCCTGTTTGCATTTCTGAACCTATCAAATTGAATCCATTCTTCAGATGTTTCACTGAACTCTCCCTGTGGTGTTCTGCATTTATATAAACCATTCTGTAAGAAAGAGAAGTTCAGGAAGAGAGTGGTGACTAACATACATGCATTATGTAGGCAGATCACCAAACTATCTATAATTGTGTACCACTATAAAAAGCATTTTTGAGCAATTGCCCCCAATATAGGAATTTACAGTTATAAAATAATTAATATGTGCTAGTGTCAGCTAATATTTTCAAGCTCAGTGCATACTTAGGGCTCATTAAAGATAGCTGATATAAATCCACATTTCAAATAATCTTCCTGATGATTTCGAGCCTCAGGGGCCAACTACCTGTCATATATAGTTAAATCATTACTGTTTTAATTTCACAATGTGACTGAAAAAGAACTTTCTTTCAGGAGTAGAAGTGTCTGTTCTGCAATTATCTTGTTCTTCTTGTGTATACCTGTCTGCTTTCTATCTTCAATTTTTTGTAGGGTCTCTTTTTAGACCACTTGTTCCTTGTGTGAGGGAAAGTTAATACTAGAAAATATAATGTGTAAGCCCAACTATGTGGGCATACATCAGTAGCAATATTTAACAATAGGCCATTATCAAAGAACCAGAGAGTTCACTGCCATCAGACACAAGCCCCTACCCTTCTCTCTGGCTGTTTTACACTTAGCTGTCTTAATATGAGCGCTTACTACCACTTATACACTGAATATGGGGAAACCTGATTTGGTTTTGTTTTTTATGATAAATAAAAATACAAATATTATTTCAAATATTTTCTTTCCACATCCAAATGGATCATATCATGAGAGAAAAATCCTGCTTTGGAGGCCACACATTTAGACTACAGTAAGCTGTCTTTAATCCTGTCATGTAATATATAAATTATATTCAATTAGGCTTAGCCTTATCTATATTTATGTTTATTTTAACATAATTTATTCTCCCTAACATATTATGAAAGCCTACAGATGTTTATATGATGCCAAAAAAAATTTAACATTAAGAAAAACATGTCTGAGATCCTAAATACTTGTGTCCCAAATTTGGTTATTAGCTTTTTAGCAGCCAGTGTGAATTGGGAAATATTAATCCCAATAGAATTATCTCCAATTTATATAAGAGCAAATGTAGGGATTAGGAAAGTTAAAATACATTTTCCAAGTTTTTTTAGCTAGCAAGTGGAAGTTCAGAATGTGAATTCAGTTCTATCTAATCCCACAGCTACTCTTCTGGGATAAGGTAAGGGATAAACAAAGACAGCTTTTAAAGTTTTTAACATTACTTATGATGTAAGTTCTTACAAGGGCTAAATTAAATGGCATATTAGTTTCCTAGGTGTTATGTCAAAGCACCAAAAACTAGGTAGTTTAAAACAGTAATTCGCAGTCTAAGAGTCTGGAAGCTGGAAGTCCCATATCAAGGTCCCAGCTGAGTTGGATTATGTTGAAGGTTCTGGGGGAGTCTGACCCTCGCCTCTGGCTCTCCTAGCTTTTCAGCAGAAGTTGGTGGTTTCAGCTTGTAGACTCATCACTTCAGTTTCTGCCTCTGTTTTTACAATGTGTCTGTGTCTCTTATTATAAAGACACAAGTGATGCTGGTTAAAAGACCCACCTACTCTAGTATGAGCTCATTTAACCAAATAAAACAACACTCTTTCCAAATAAAGTCACATTCTCAGTCACTGGGAGTTGAGATTTGAACATATCTTTATCTTCGGGTGAGGCACAATTCAACTCATAAAGTGTAAATATCTTTTCCCGGGCTCACCCATGGTGGGTTTTTTATATATTTGAGTTTCCTTTGCCCCCCTCTGAATTGAACTTCTTAAGAGCAATGACTTTGTATGACTCCTCTTTGTTGTCACAGTATCTAATCTATCATATTCCTAATCCTCACCTCCTTCCCAGCTCCCTCTGAATTCTGGTGACCTTCTCCAGTTGCTCTGGCCCTAATTTGCCACTTGACAGTTTTATCTTCCCAGATTCATCTTGGTTTACCCATCCAATCTCCTTTTAAATGGTCTTCTGCTTTCCTGTTGGACTGCCAGGGCTTAACCCCGGCACATGTGATTTTCTCAAAATCCCTTAGAGGGGCAGCCAGGCTAAGAGGGGTGATTGTCTGTCATGCATGTGTGTCAATTCCAAATCTTTGATTTTCAGTATTGCCTGACTTTGACTATTACAGAAGAAAAGGTAGACTGAAAGTATGCGGCAAGGAAACATCATGTTTCAGATACAGAAATCACTGTCAGTCCTTTGAGTTTTATACTATAAATAATGTTCACTGCAATACAGATTGAGATGAGTGAGACATTAAAATTCAACAATATTCTATCACTTTAATTATTTTCTGTTATAAGCAATCACCAAAGCTAAGTGAAACAATTATAGTAGAAACCCTCTTATAACCAATAGATAAGTGTAGTTTGTAATTAGCAAAACTAACAATTCACCATAGGGCTGCTGAATTTTTACTTTTGTGGCTGTGACTATGTTTATAAATAAATGGAGAATGCTCGCTAATGATCAGATGAAGTAGGTAAACTTTTCAACTATAATTTTTATATACCAAACTTGATGCCTAAATTCTTTTTCTATCAGTGAAACGCACAAATCCTTAATTTGTGAAACTCCAAATGAAGAGAGTTATTGAATTACTCATTTTCACTGAAAGGAAATGTGACAATGGATACAAAAATTTCAGTTAGCAAAAGATGACCTATGGATTTGAATATATTCAAAGTCAACTAATTATAATAATGTTTTCCAAAGTTATATGCTTTCCTCTGTATAATATTGCTATAAACTAGATGAAATGACTTTTAACTCTTTAAAAATCTTTTGTCTGTTCCTCCTCTTTTCCATGAAATCAAGTCTTTAATAAACTAGACTCTTTTCCTAGTTTGATCGCCAATTTGCAGAGAGAAACAGAATTTGTCACGTTACTTGATCTCTCTTGGACCTTTCTTTAGTAGGCTTTCTTTTAAGGGAATTGGAATATACTATTGTTAGGTGCCTTCCAGCTCTTCATTCTTAGATTCTATGAATATAGAAACAGTTGTAAACTACATTATTTATCTTTTCATAGATAATTTCAAGCCATATGAAGCTCACACATTTTTAATTGGCCAAGGAATTGAGTATGTATTCAGAAATAAAAGAACCCAATACACAAATCGCCTTCTGCAAATAATGATTATAACAGAGAAACATGCCAGTTACGAATCCCTGATAAGTTTTCTACATGGTGACTTTATGAATCATACACTGATTTCTAAACTAAATGAGGTCCTTTAAGTAATACTGTGATTTTCAATATTATGAGAGCAAAGGGCATGTGCAGTGAATTTCCATGGTTGATTCTGTATAGGCAATTCTGCCTAGACAGCAAAATGGATCTATTTAAAGACAAAAATTATTCACCGAAGTCACTTTTCACAAATTTTAGCAAATGTGTAGGTTTAAGCCATGCTTACAGTATGCCAGATTGATTAGAATTTTAAAAACACCTTGACATTGCACTTAGTTTTGAACTGAATGTGAATTTATGAGGCAGTGTACAAAAGTGAACACACCTTTTCCCCCGCTGATTGCATCAGGTGTCTTAGACAAAGCAACAAAGGGGGTCATTAGCTCCTATAGGAGCAATTAGTGAACATGCTAAAACTTACCAAATGTATAATGCATGAAGTTTGGGGAAGGGTTTGAGTCTTTGCAGAACAGCTCAAAATAATGACAGATCTTTCTTAAAGGGATACTGACAATTCAGTTGTCTATCTGTTTATTGATATCTAAAGTACCCTAATTATAAGATGATTTATTGAGTAATTTATAGATTATATCTTGCTTCAAAAGTACCTTTAGTGCTGATAAAATGTAAAATATATTATTAAATTTTATGACCTGAATTTCTTCTGTCTTCCTTTTCTATGGAGCAGCTTTTTTGATGATTCTAATATATTTAACTCCTTAAACTTGTGAAAGTTGGTCTGCCATCTGAAGAGCATGAAGGGCACTTCAGTTACTAGTAATTCCACCAAGCCAGAAGGACAGCATTCCAGACCCTGGGAATTTCCTTCTAGAGGGCTTCAAAGTCTCTGCATGCCTTTAAGATTTAAGGAAATGACATGTGATAAGAAGATTGATAGTGAAAATATACCACTCATTTTTAGTATATTGGCTTCAAGAAGATCATTAGAACTTAGAAAAACATTAGGTAGATTTTCTTTGTTTGTTTGTTTGTGGGACAGGGGATATTGCTCACAGGGAGCAGAGGGCAGATATGTGGGGGATCTGGCTGCAGGAGACCTGGGGGCAAGGGGTCAGCACTGGTGTGTCAGGCTTGGAAGCAGCCCCTTCTTTTGAAAGAGAAAACAGAAATTGAGAAAGAGGGAGGGAGAAACTGGTATTTGCAGACCTGAAATTCTACAAATACTTCACATAAACTTTATCTATTGGTCTTACAGGACCCCTGAAATAGATAGCGGCCCTCATTTTACATACACTTTTAAATTATTTATGTGCCTAGATACACACTTTGTCTGTTAATATGTCACTCTTCTATAAAGTAATAGATACAGTATTTCTGCCCCAAGCTCAGGTTTTTTTCCCCATTTCACTCCACTGCCTCCCAGACAAAAATGCTGAGGAGTGAGTATAGAGACATGGTGGGGATAGGGAAAGAAATGGAAGGTGAGGCTGGTGGTGGCCTACTTTCATTCTAGCATTAAGAGAGCAGGCAGCTGGCATTTGGGAATGTAGAAACTTTCATCTATGATACACAATATCTGTGTATTAATATCTAATATCTGTGATATTAATCTCTAACACAGTTTACTTCTTATTGAAGAGTTGTGGCTGAATAAAATTTGGAAATCAAACTCTGTTGATTTAAATATGCTTTGTCATTATGACTTCCTAAATTTCAATTAGCAACATCCTTAACACTGTTTTTCTCTCTTTCCATCTCTCAATTAGCAATTCAGAAATACATCAGAAAGCTTCTACATGAAAAAACACTGTTGATTTTTTCATAAATAATTTTGTTTCAAAGTGAACTGTCTTGCAATTCATTTGTCTTGCTCATGCATTTTTATTGTACTTTCTTTCCTAACTTATATAACAAGGCACATCGCAATTTGGCAAATCAGATCAAATCGATGCAGCAAATACAGAACACTGACTTGTTGCACATCATTAAATGAAGATGATGGAGTACTTCAAGATGCTAGATGGTAAGGAAAAAGTCACAGAGAACAATAATGGTGGAAAGGACCTCTTGTCATACTAGCACCTAACTAGTTACAGAAAAGTTGTGGCTAGTAAAACCAGTATCTGGAGAATAGCCAGGTTGAAAAGTTCTGACAAGTACTTCAGCAAGCAAATCAGCAGGAGGCCTGGGCAACCATCAAGGGAACAGCACAAAGAAGCAGAAAAGGAGGAGGTGACCTCTTACTGTACCCACAGACCAGTGAAGGTGTGTTGAGACCTCAGAATGCAGTAGGTAGGAAGAGTAGATAATAGCTGTGTTTATGAAAACTGACCCAATTGTGTCTCTGGTCTCCTAGAAAATGGCCAATAGTCAAAAGTAGATGGGTCCAAATCAAGTTGGAGTCTCTTCTAGATTCTCCCTTGGTGCAAGGGAGCACCAAGGCAGTCAGAAGCAGGATTCCAGGCAGTGAGAACGCCTGAAGGCAGAGGAAAAGAAGTCTTGTGGGCCAAGTGACCAGTCTGCTTACCAACTACAGAAAAAGCAGCAGGACTGAATGAGAGCGATAGGGCTAAACAAAACAGGGTGTGTGCAGGGCCCAGCTGTACAACCAGGCCTAAGTGGAAGTCTGAGATCAAGGTATCAGTAGGGTGGTTTCAAGTGAAACCTCACTTCCTGGCTTGCAAACAACTACCTTCTTGCCATGTCCTCATACGATCTTTCCTCTATGCGTGCACATCCCTGGTATCTCCTTCTCTTCTTCTAAAGACATAAGTCCTATTGGCTTAGGGTCCTGCCCTTATGACACTATGAATGTTGAGAGAGGGGATCACAATTTAATCTTTAACACTGAGAAAGAACTTCAGGAGTTGATGTACTCAACAGAACTAAGGTATAAACACAATCACAGAGACAGTACAATACAGCATGAAGATTATTCCCAGATTAAGGGTCTCTATATATATCTTTAAGATAATTCTGCACTTCATCTGCTGAGTTTGGGAAGGGAAGAGCAGGAGAGATTCCACACTTCTCTCTGGTCTGACTGGCATTGGTACAGCCAGACCCAACCTTAAGGGGAAATACTTTTTATGACTACAAAGGATGGAAGCTCAGGAATGCAGGGCTGGACAGAAGGCAAATAGATTCTGCCCAACACCAAACTCCCTGGCTGGTGTGGTTCAGCAGGAACGACAGCCTGTAGGCAAATTCTGACCAAGACTGGTGCACCCACAGAGTTGCTGGAGCATAGCAATGTGAGAGCTTCCTTAGCTCAGGGGCCTAAGAAGGTGTGGGAAAGGTCATGCCAGGTCAATGGGCATGCTTCTGGGGCTGAGGTCACCTTTCATAGGGACTCTACAAAGACTGAAGTCTTAGAACCAAAGTACAGAGGACCACTGGGGATTCCAGTTCACCAGCCAGGCAGAGGCCCTGAAGAACATGCTGAGCAGGATCATCCTGTATTTCTCCTTCACCCTTACGTGGGTGGTGCTTAGCACAGGTTAGTTTGTCTCTATGCCTGATTGTTGCTTATGGAGCTCTAGAAGTTACTTCAAACATATTTTAGCATATACATTTATATCCACACCAGAGATAACTTTTGTAATGAAAAAACATATATTTAGATGAAACATTTTCCAAGAGCAAATATGAACCGTTCATTCATCTTCAACGTCTTCTCACTGAAGAGAGAGATCATGACCTGCTCCTCTTATGTCCATTTGCTTTCAGTTAGCAACAACTGAATGTTCATATAATCCTTTCTCCAGCTGTACACCCCTTCTCAGGATAGGTTTCTGGGGAGATTTTTTTAAATTAACCACTTTAATCACCCTGACAACTAAAAAATAAGCCTGAATAGGTTTGGGGCTTTACCAAAGCAAATACCTATTTCCAGAAATTTCTTTGCTTTTATTTACCATGCAAGGCCAACCCTCCCTGGGTTTAGAAAGAAACCCAAGCTGACCTGCACAGCTATTTCCCAGGGAACCTTCATGTTGCCAGGGAAATCTCCGTGGGAGATTGTCCAATCTCATGGCAGTCCTTTTGGGCTAGGAAGAGCTGCTGGTACCACAGGCATGAGAAGGTTTCCACCCTAACATCACTACCTCTTCAGCCAGTCTTCTCTCCCACCCCATCCCCAGTACAGACACGCACGCACAGACACATGCACACACACAGGCATTTTGTTCAAATGTAAGGCCGAAATGAGTGTAACACTTATATCTAATCAAATAGAATCAGGCAAATATGTAAGAAAACAACTTAAGAAAGGATTCAGTATGTCAAGATGACCCAAAGAAAACAACTTAAACTGGTGAAGTGTTGAGCACAAAGAAGTATTTTAGAAATGAGGATAGAACCTGGCTCTTCTGAGGACTGAATGGCACCTAAAGGAAATAGCTGAGCCTCCATCTAGACTATGGAAGGCAAATAAATCAAAAGCCAGACAAATGAGCCTGTATCTAGGCGAGGCTGGAAATTAAGGAAAACCTGTAGCAAGCACAGGACAAGGCTGGGAAGGTGTAAAGTATAATTTATACAATCTCCATATTGCAGTTAGAACTCCAGAGATCCTTTTAAGTACTTTAAAAAATAGTCTGTATGTTTCAAAATAAATTGATTAATGTAAAAAGGAAAGGGAAATGTGTTAATTAAAATATCAGTCTTTAAATCTGAAAAAAAATACAGGTTTATTAGTTTATTAATATTTTGACTTCAATTTTTCTGGACTTAGAATATGAGTAGAAATGACCTTGAGAGAGGACGTATCATAAAATCTCTTGAGCATATGTGAGCTCTGCCACTAATTAACTGACTAATAGGATCTTGCAAAGGGTGACTGCTGCCTGCCTTGGTGCAGGGTGTACTGTCAAGAGAAAGAAGGGAAACAACGTGTTCCACCACCAAGAGCTCATGCCATGGAGCTCTCACTGCCAAGAATGTCCAAACTGGAAGGCACCAAAAGTGCTTCAGTGGAAAGAGAATTAATGGGTGGGGTAGAGAATTGGGAGTGGAGAAGAGAGGTCTGAGCTTAAGGCCAGAACTTGACAAGTTCGAGGGCGAGTTGTTTTCTGTTTCATCAGAACTGGTGTATTTTATCATCTATTCCACTTGATGAGTTCCTCCAGGGCCCTTGACACAATAGAATTGAGGTCCAACTAGGAAAAAAAATTAATCCAAGGGGAATGGGAACAAACCCAGAAGCCTGAAGACTAACAAACACTTAAACCTAAATAAAACCAAAAGAAAATCTTCATAGGAGAGACAGAGCAGATTGTAGCTCTTAGAGATTGATCCTACAATATGGCTTTCCCAAGACTTCTGAACGAAAGCTGCTTTACTCCACCTGGCTATTGTAAAAACCAACATTTCAATGTTGCTCAATACAGTATTTATAAAGCACCTTAGGATCATGTGCAGACTATGATCTTCAATCCAAGTAAATAAAGCAAACAGTTCAATTATCACCCACACTGAATGCCAATAAAAAAAAAAAGCAACAAGCATGTTTTACTGCAGCCATTGGAGTTGCTTCAGGCAACACAAAAATATAATACCAACATGTTGTCCAGCAAAATTGTCCAGTGGGTGCCAGGCTCTTTATGAGACAATAAAGAATAAATACAATCTGGGAGGAACACAGGAATTGCCATACTGGGTGGTCCAGCATTCATGCAACTCAGTTATCTGTTGCCAGCACAATTTTGGCAGGGAAGGGAGGGCCTGGTCATCTTTCCTAATTGTAGAGCCCTTTCCCAATTTTCCAAATCCCACATCAGGACATCCATTTTTGTGGTTCTTTAGCAGAACACAAACTCCAAAACTTTAAGTTTCTCTTAGTTGTCGGTTGGTTCTGTCATTCACAAATACATAAATGGATATTCTTCCCAAACCCATTTATATTTCCTTCTATTACTACAATCTGAGGTCATGTGTCCTACAAAGAAACTTGCTCCAGGAAATTGTAAGCAAGAGAGTGGAAATTTTAAGCCTTCTGTGTTAGTCAGCTTTTCATTAATGTAACAAAATTCCTGAGATAATCAACTTATAAAGAGGGAAAGTTTATTTTGGCTCACAGTTTTGAAGACTTCAATCCACGGTTGGGTGGACTCATTGCTTTTGGGCCTGTGGTGAAGCAGAGAATCATGGTCCAGAGCACACAGCAGAGCAAAGTTATTCCCCCATGGCCAGGAGGAAAGAGAACAAAGGAAGAAGAGGGACTTGGGTCTCAGTATCCCCCCCCAAGGGCACACTCCTAATGACTGGAAGACTTCCCACTAGACCCCACCTTCTAACGTTTCCAGCACCTCCCAAAGCTCACGCTGATGCCTAAGACGTGAACATGTGGGCCTGTGGTAGACATTCCAGATCCCAACTCTAGCGCCTTCTTTGTAAGAAACTACATTCAGGGGCTGGGGATGTGGCTCAAGCAGTAGCGCGCTCACCTGGCAAGCGTGCGGCCCGGGTTCAATCCTCAGCACCACATACCAACAAAGATGTTGTGTCTGCCGATAACTAAAAGATAAATATTAAAAATTCTCTCTCTCTCTTTCTCTCTCACTCTTTCTTTAAAAAAAAAAAAGAAACTACATTCAAACATTGCAAATGAATTTTGTCCTTTTAAATCTAACATATAAAAGACTCCTGGAAAATTTTAGAGAACTCAAGACAGGTATAAAATATGGAGTCCTTTAAAAATTGAAGGTCCCAAATCTGCAGCTTTTGTTAGCCTTATCAGCTTATCCAGAGCTGTAAAGGTTTCTGATCTTTACAGCTCTGGAACTGGGTCACTGGTTCCCTTTTCTCACCAGTGATCCCAGTATTTGCCAAATGGTAGGCTTTCATTTTTGAGAGAGACATATTTATTTAAAACATAAGTGATTTAGTGTATTCACATGTAATCTATTTCTATCATGGCTAGTTATGAGTAAATCAAAATGTTATGATTTTCTTAAAGATTTTAATTTTTCATTCTTCTTTCAAAAAAAATTCCTATTATTGTCTTAGTATGCTTTATTATTTTTTATAGCAGCTATCACTATCTGGCATAATGTACAGATTTATCTGTTTGATTTTGGCTTGTCTCTGTCACAGGAATATAAGTCAATGAAGGCATTAATTTTGTCTGTGTGTCCCTGGTAGTTGGTATATAACACACATTCACTATGTACCTGTTGATTGGTGAGTAAGTTTTCATTTACTATTACCAATCTAGCATTTCCCACTTGAGGAATAAACACCAGAGAGAAGAGTAGAAGGAAAAAGACTCAGATTCAATGAGACCAACTGAGGTCTCTACCCTGCCATCAGCAAGTCACAAGTAGCAAACAGTGCCCCAAAGTCTAACTCTCTTGGTATCCTCCTGAACAACATCCTGTTGGAATGTAGTTCCTATTACTGCACCTGTATACCCATCTATTCAAGAGCTTAAAAACATAGAGTTGAAAAATATTTAAATAAAAAATATCAAGTGTTCCTATCTCACCTACTTTAGCAATCAGCTAGGCCAAAGAAACTCCAGCATTCATACTGACAATCTGTTGCCATAGTAACGATAACAAGCCTGATTTCTCAGAAAAGGTGTAAAAGTAGTCTTTTCAGTTGATCTACTGAATGAATGGTCTTTATTACCTTTGTAGTGTGTGTGTGTGTGTGCGCACACCACACACACACACACACACATGCACACATGCAAGCACAAAAAAAAGACTATCTTACAAAAAAAATTTGGTGGCCAATCATAATTACATTGATGTTTCATTTTTCCACAAAACCTTGTTTCAGAAAAAGTACACTGTATCAGTGGGTGGAAGATAGCATCACCTTCTTTCTACAGCTCCTAAAGATAAGTGATCAGTTTTACTTCCATTTTGTTAATGTGGCTGATTCATCTCAACCCAAAATGAAAATGGCCAACTCAAATGACCAGAATTATGGTCACAGTGGATTTGGTTAGGATCCAGTAGTGATTTTTAAAGCTGTGTAAATGTCATCTTTTGGTTTCTTTCCAGTTGATTTGGTTTTCCATTGACTACATAAAATAGGGAGATGCAACATCTTATTAATGAGATGACTGACAAAAGAGTAGAAATGATGAAAGAGAAGGTGGCATTCATAGATGTTTGGGGGCAAACAGAATTTTTTTTTTTTTTTTACTGAGTGCTATTTTAAGAAAAACATATAAAATTACGGGGCCTGGCATGTGCAAGGTCCTGGGTTTTATCCTCAGAACTGCAAAGTGAGAGTGTTTCTAAATTATATTTCATACTTTCAGATGCAGGCATATTCTGATAATGAGTGATATTTTTCATATAAATACATTTAGACACATATATTCACACATATGTGTATATGGCACAAAGAATATTAAAATCAAGGTTTTCAAGAATAAACTTGAATAACAATGGCTTTTATTATCAAAAAGTGAATAACATTAACTTTTATCATCACCGATATTTATGATTTTCCATTTTTCAGAGTTCGTCTACTTTTCATGCTATATAAAACATGTCTTGAGACTATTTCTACCCAATAGCTAAGAAATTCTCATTAATTGGTGAGAGTGAAGGTGCTGGGGTTTTAGCTCTGTGGTAGATTATTCGCCTAGCATGCACAAAGACCTGGATTTGATCCTCAGCATTACAAAGAAAAAAAAACAAAAAGCAAATATTTATTAATTAATTACTTTTTCTAATGGATATTGAAACTAATGACAGTGTCTTACTTTCCTTAAAAAAATGGTTGGTGAATTTTTATTGGTAATAATCTATTATTAAGTTGTGATAAATGATAAGAATTATTCTTTCTTCTTTATAATGTACATTTATTTTAGAGAAATAGAAAATAATAAAAAGAAAAACAAAAATATATTACTTTATGACATCATAACATGAAGTTTGTTTTCTCAGTATATGTATTTTAAAAAATCAAAATCATTAATGTCGTATTGCTTTGTTTCTAGCTTCTTTCATTTTTCAAAAGATAACCATTTTTTAATTTTTATACTCCAAGCACAATATAAAATCAAGGAATGAAAATAGGATACCTTATCTTCTAGATTAGAACTAATCACTTACATGTGCAATCTTCCTTATAAAGTGTATTTTTAAAGCCACTCAGCTATTATTAAAATCTGACGCAATAAACAAAGTCTGAGAGCCTGATCTTAAGTGAAAAATCAGGATGATCTTTAGGTTTTTGTGCACCTTTCTGTGGTTCTGTTCCCTTATTCTCTCCATTTTAATTGTGGCTCTATACAGCTATACCTCAAAGCTTCTTTGAGCCCTTCATTTTTTAACATATCTCAGATTTGAGCCCCAATTAGAATCACCCCCAGTGCTGTCAATACACTGGCTTTGGATCACATCACATAGTCTTTCCTTCACTGCATAGTTTTCAGGAGCAATTGTATTTCATGCTTCCTTTTATTGGTGGTTATTTATTTGTTTTATTTTTAAAGAAGAAGTTTGACATCATTTTAATGTAATGAAATTATTGTATCATTTCTTATGTCCTATAAAAAAATGTCAGTTTACTAAAGGAAATATTTAATTGAATTATTTTATTAAAAATCACTTTAGTATCAGTCTGGAGTCAAGGGCCATATGGCAACTTTTTCAAACTAATATATAATTTTTAAAAAGTGAACAGAAAAAAATGTGGCTTAAAATAAAGCAAAAGTTTTTTTTTCTTTGTCACTTTTAAATCACATATGAATTTAGAATATAAAACAGAAACTGAAAGGGGCTGCAATAATATGGTGGAATAGGATTCTCCAATAATTGCTCCCCTGCAAAACAGCAACTTGGATAACTATCTGTACATGAAAATACCATTGCAAGACCTAAGGAAGGTGAGTAATCATAGTACTTCACTATAACTAATAAGAAAAAATGCATTAAAGAGAGGAGAAAGAACAGTTTTATAATATACACATCACTTCTCCCCAAACTCCAAGCAATGTAGTATGCAGAGAGATACCAAATACTTGGGGAAATAAAGGAATAAGCAAAGGACTTTGGGGTCTATTATAGTAAAACCCAGCACCATGCAGGCTCATACAGCGCCTGGCTCCAAGATGGTACTCACAATCTGGACCTTCAGACCTGCCCCTCTGTCAGATGCGAACCCATAACCCATGCAAAGTGAATTCTACCTGCATGGAGCTGACTACAGTGGTCTTGGGCTCCAGATAGCTCTCAGCCACAAATAGGCCTCAGTGTCTAGAGGTTATTTATATACCCGAATGATGCACCAGACTCAGCCTGCACAAGATTCCAACCCAGTGCTGAGCGCTATAGGATTCCAACTTGACAGCCATGGGATTTCAGCCTGATATCATGCTGGCCACAGAAGTCCTAGGCTTAGGACACCCCAAGAACTACAATGGCCATAGTAGTCTTGGACATAGGAACCAAAGAGGAAGGTCTTCCAAGAATCCATGGGCAGGTTTATTGTTAAAAAGCATTCCCAGACAAGTACAGTCTACAAAGATTAAAATAAGACCTATTTCTCCAATAACCAGACATCGATATACAGGACAAGAATCAAGTACAACCAGGAAAACATGATACTACCAGCAAGACAAAATAACCAATGACCAACCTTCAAGAGATGGAGATGAGGGGCTGAGGATGTAGCTCAGTTGGTAGAGTACCTGCCTTACATGCACAAGGCCCTAGGTTTAACCCCCATGACAAAAGAGAGAGAGAGAGAGAAAGAAAGGGGGGGGGTAAAATTGCCTGACAAAGCATTTTAAACATCAATTTTAAGGAACTCATAGAACTTCAAGTAAATACAAAGAAATGCCTTAAAAATAGTCAGAAAAACAGTGAGTGACCAGAATTAGTTTAACAAGACATTAAAATGATTTTAAAAATCAAATATAAATTTTGGAACTGAAAAATAAAATTAATAAAATGAGAAATGCAAAAGGCTCAATGACAACAAAAACAGATCAGGCAAAAGTAAGTATTTTTTAACTCCAAGACAGGTTATTTGAAAATACAAGTCAGAGCAGTGTTCTGGAACGTACTGGTCCCAGTGTATGAAAATCAGTCATAAAGTGCTTTAAACTTGAAGAGAAGACAAAGACAGTTCCAGGATTGCACAGAATACAGTTTATTGGGGGAATTGCTGATAGATGCATGGTTGCTGGCAGAAGAAAGATAAGTTGGATCCCATGCTTAGAATCATAAAAATGAGGGCTTATAAAATGGTCAGGATAAGTGATTTAATCCAAGCTGGAATGGTACTTGTTTGTCTCAAGCTAATATCAAAGAGTCAGGCATGTTATTGGCACCAGGGTCTGGCTCTAAACTTCATATACCACTCTCATTTGTTTTTGTCTATTTATAGGATATTGGAAAACCATGTAGGGAAAGCTTATCAGGGTTACTCAGGAATAATCGTGGCATTTGAAACTCATGATGTCTGCAGTCAGGCAAACTTAATTCATACAAAAAGGTAAAAAAGAATGAAAAGGAATGAAAAACACTTATGTAATTTATGAGATAGGATCAAAAGAATAAAGGTTTAGATCATAGATGTTTGGGAAGGAGAAGAGAAAGACAAAAGGATAGAAAGCATATTTAAAGAAATAATTGTGGAGCTTGACACATGCCTATAATCCCAGCATATATAGAACCCCACATAGTCAAAGCAATCTTGATCAAAAAGAACAAAACTGTAGGCAACACATTACCTAACTTCAAAACATATTATAATGCTATAGTAAACAGAACAATATGGTACTGAAATTTAAAAAAATAGTAAAATTAATCCATGGAATAGAATAGAGAACCATAAATAAATCCATGCATTTATAGCTAAGTAATCCCTGACCATGCTAAAAACAGAATGGGGAAAGCACAGTCTGTTTAACAAAGGGTGCTGAGAAAACTGGATATCCATATGCTACACAAAGAAATTAGATCCTTATCTCACACCATATACAAAACCTGACTCACATGTATTAAAGATTTAAACATAAGACCAAAACAATAAAGCTACCAGAAAAAAAACATAGGGCAAAAGTCCCATGATATTGGTCTGAGCAATGATTTTCAAAACATGACCTTAAAAGCACACACCTGTACTTTGTCTTTTACAAAAGTAAAGCCTGACAAATGAGATAGCATCAAACTAAAAATCTTCTACATGGTGAAGATTATCATCAACAGGATGAAGAGAGAACCTGCAGAATGGAAGAAAATATTTGCTAACTGTATATCTTATAAGGGTTAAGATCCAAAATATATGAGGAATTTAAAAACAGCTTAATAAAAAGAAAACAAACTAATTTTAAAAATGGGCAAAAAGACTTGAATAGACATTTCTCAAAAGAAGGCTACAAATGGTCAAAAGGTATATGAAAACAATGTTCAACATCACTAGTCATCAGGGAAATGAAAATCAAAATCACAGTAAGATACCACCTCACTCCTATTAGAGTGGCCTTTATCAAAAAGACAGTTGGATAGGAACCCTGGCACCCAGTTGGTGGGAATGTACTAGTATAGTTGTTATGGAAAACAGTATGGAAGTTCCTTTAAAAATTAAAAATAGAACTATCATGTGATCCAGCTATCCTACTACCTTGGCTGATGTCCAAGGTAAATGAAATAATTATTGCAAAAGGAGATCTGCCCTCCTGTTTATTGCAGTGCTATTTACAATAGTCAAGATAAGGAATCAACTCAAGCAACCATCAACTGATAAAAGGATGAAGAAAATGTAGTATACACACATACACAATGGAATATTATCCATCCATAAAAAGAAGGGGGGAGGGAAACAGGGTGTGGGAGGAAAGGAGGGGAAGGGAAATACTGGGATCTGAATTAGAACACATTATATTCCATGCTTTTATAATTTAGACAAAGTATACTCTACTGTTATGTGTGACTAAAAACAAGCAATAATTTAAAAAAAAGGAAATCCTGTCATTAGCAACAACGTGGATGAAAATATGGACCTTAAGCTAGTTGAAATAAACCCAGCACATAAAGACAAATTCCACATGATAACACTCGTGTGGAATCAAAAACGTTGTTCTCATATGCAGATGAGAGCGGAATGGTGGTTATCAGAGCCCCAGGTGGTTGGACGTAGGGATTGGAAGATTTTGGTCAAAAGATACAAAATTATAGTTAGATAGGAGATTAAGTTGAAGAGATCTGATAACTATAGTTAGTGACAATATATCATCTTCTTAAAAATGCTGAGAGTGTTGTGTTCTTACTAAAAATAATATATGAGATTATATGTTTGTGGATTAGATTTAAACATCTCACAATGTGTATATACTTTAAAACATCACACTGTACACAATATGTTCATCCAAATTTATCTCTCAATTAAAGCAAAAAAAAACTTCAATATTTCATCTTACTTAGAATGATTGACCACCTAGGTTTACCTACGACTCTAACAGTTCAGTGGCAGTTTTAGTAGCACTGAAAGACCCATGTCCTGGGGAAGCGCCTCAGTCCCGGGTCAGCCAAGATGGTCAGTGTTGTCCAAATAAGCTATATTACCAAGCTACTAGTGTTCACAGTGCTGGTGGTATGGCCTAAGGAGAGAAGAATAAACTAAATAATCACACTTTAACCCACGTAAGGTATAATTTCTGACAAGTCTGACAACGGATTATTAGGATATTCTGGGAAAATTACACATTTCTTACATTAACATTTGATCCAAAAAAATGTGTATTAGTTGCCAAAAAGTCCATGGGAAGAGTACATAAAGCAGATTGGACAAACTCGCAAGGCTTTGCTTTCCCACTCCCCTTTGGTTTCTGGCTACGGTTAGTTCTGAGTTGAATTAAACCTGTTATGTCCAAATTTCATGTCTTTCTGAGGCAATTGTTTTTCTTTTTTCAATCTTTATACAACAGTCTCTGCTAAAACTAACATTTTCCTATAGTTTACAGAGCTGCTTCTCTTCACCAAGGCAATGTAGCCAACAAGAGGCTGGAGGAGGATTTTCTGCTCAGTGGTACTGTAGTTAAAGAACACCTGTCTTTTGCCTATTGGTAGGTGATAACTTAACCCTGATGGCTCTCTCTCTCTCTCTCTCTCTCTCTCTCTCTCTCTCTCTCTCTCTCTCTCTCTCTCTCCACACACACATCTCTCTCTCTCTCTCTCTCTCTCTCTCTCTCTCTCTCTCTCTCTCTCACACACACACACACACACACACACACACCTACACACTCTGCTGACACTCCATCCTCAAACTGACCTTAACACAACATGGTGACTACATCTTAGTTCAATGGAGGGTTGAAGACTGTAAGTCAAGTAATTGCCAACATTTTGATGCACAAGTCATATTAAAATAAAAATTGATTACTGTTCTCACACAGGGCAAAGAAAATATTTCACAACAGCTGAAAAATGGCTTATGATTTAATGAAAAATTAAAATCTACTGAAATCTCATTTTCAGCTCATATTAGTTTGTACCAACTTGTACCCCAGGAAATTCCAGTGTTAATGTTCATTACCTGAGCATCTAAAAAACACAAGCTCATGGTTTTTGGAAAGTTTTGCCCTTATGCTGCACTGTATGGTAATTCATATCACCGAATTTAATGTCCTTGCAGACTTGGGAAGGGTTGTCATATTTTTATTCTGATAAAAATATCAAAGTTCAATTTTTAGACTCGTTTACTCAGTTATGGATTTAAATAAAGCCTTCAGTTTGAATGGTGACTAACATAATTGCCACAGGATCATTATTTTATTTTTAGAAAACACTTCATGAAAAACACTGTATCATCATTCAAAGAGATTTTGGAATTTGTTTTGTACTTCAAAGATCCCCAATATAAAATTCCCCAACATAAAAATCAGAAGATTGAACATTGTTATAAAATACTGTTTCTTAAAAATAACTCCCAGATTTGCATTGCAAGTAACTAGATTCTTTAGAATTTGTCACTTTATAAATATTATGTAAGGATTATTCTGGCTCCATATGGCTCCTGAGAGTTTGCACTTTCTCTAGAATGACAGTTGTAGATACATAAAGGATTATGTAATATAACAAATTGGAACAAGAATGTAACAAGGCCTCATATTTAATAATCTGGACTTCCTTTCCCAAGTGTATTTTGAACTTTGAAATGACAAAAAATTATTGTGCATATTTATGTGGTACAGTATGATAACTTGATAAAATATACAATGTAATTAAATCAGAATAATTAGTCTTTCCATTCCCCTGAATATTTATAAATTCTTTGTGATGGGAAACCTTAATTTTTTTTTAGTTCTTTGAAAAATATGTAATAAATTGTTGGAAACCACAGCCATCTGATGGGGCTATAGAACACTAAAATTTATTCCTCCTATTTGTCTTCTGGTGCCCATAATCTGACCTCCCTCTATTACCCCCTTCTCCTTCCCTTCCTAGCCTCTAATAACCAATAGTCCTGTCTCTACTTTCATGTAATCAACTTTTTTATCTTCCATTTGAGTGAGAACATGTGGTATTTGTATTTCTGTGCCTGGTTCATTTCACATAATGTAAGGTTCTCAAATTCCATACACATCACAAATGACAGGATTTAATTTTTTATAGTTGAATAATATTCCATTGTGTACATGTAAACATGTTATCTTCATCAATTAATTTTTTTTTGATGAACACCTCAGTGGATTTTATATCTTGGATACTCAACAGCGCTGCAATAAACATGGGCATGCAGGTATCTCTTTCATTTCCTTTAGAAATGGTAGGATTGCTGGATCTCACAGTAGTTCTAGTTTTAGTCTTTTTAGGAATCTTCAAACCACTTTGCCTAGTAGCTGTACTGATTTACATTCTCACCAACAATGTATTAGAAAGAGTTCCATTTGTTATTTCTTTTTTTTTTTTGTTGTTTTAGCCATTTTTCACTGGAGTAAGATGATATCTCATTGTGACTTTGACATCCATTTCCCTGATGATTAGTGATGAGAGCATTTTTTTATACACTTCTTGATCATTTGTATGTTGGCATTTGAGGAATGTATGCTCAGATCATTTTTCCATTTTTTAACTGGATTATTTTTTTTCTGTTCTGTTTTTTTGAAATCCTTAAATATTCTGGATATTAGTCCTTTGGCAGATGAATAGAGATATTTTCCCCTATTCTGCATGCTGTCCCTTCATTCTATTGATTCTTTCTTAATATCACGTCATTTTTTATTATTTCTCTATTTTTCCTTGTTGTGTGTACTTTTAGATTTCTATCCAAAAAAATCATTGCCTATACCAATGTTTTGAAGTGTTTCCCAAATGTTTTCTTCTAGAATATTCATAGTTTCATGTATTACCTTTGATCTACTTTAATTGACTTTTGTGTATGGTAAGAGACAGGGGTCTAGTTTCATTCTACTGTGTGTGGATATTACGTTTTTCCAGCACCATTTATCAAAGTGACTGTCTTTTCTTGTTGTTGGCATCTTTGTAGAAAGTCTGTTGGCTGTGGATTTGTTTCTGGGTTCTCTGTATCTTTGGTGTAATTTGTCTATGTGTTTGTTTTTAAAGCCAGAAACAGGATGTTATATTACTACAGCTTTGTAGTATCTTTTGAGATCAGGTAATGTGATGACTCTAGCTTTGTTCTTTTTGCTCAAGAACTTACTTTGGCTATTTGGGATCCTTTGTGGTTCATATAAAAAAAAAACAAGAGAAAGAATTAAATTACAACAGATGGGGTAGAGAGAGAAGATGGGAGGGGAGGGGAGGGGGGATAGTAGAGGATAGGAAAGGTAGCAGAATACAACATTTACTAATATGGCATTATGTAAAAATGTGGATGTGTAATTGATGTGATTCTGAAATCTGTATTTGGGGTAAAAATGGGAGTTCATAACCCACTTGAATCGAATGTATGAAATATGATATGTCAAAGAGTTTTGTAATGTTTTGAATAACCAATAAAAAAATTTTAGGATTGCCTTCTCGGTTTTTGTGAAAGATATCTTTGGTACTTCAATACAGGTTGCATTAAATCTGTAAATAATTTTAGGCAGTGTAGACATTTTAACAATGTTAATTTCTCCAATTCATGAATATGGAATGCCCTTTCTCTCTCTGGGTGTCCTCTTCTTCAATTGTTTCATTAGTGTTTTGCAATTTTCATTATAGAGATAATTTACTTTCTAGTTAAATTTACTCCTAAGTATTTTAGGTAGCTATTATGAATTAAATTGGTTTAAATTTCTTTTTTTGGTAAATTTTTAAATTTATATATATAAATGCTACTGATTTTTATAGGTTGATTTTTGTATTCTGCAACTTTTCTGAACTCATTTACTGGTTCTAATAGTTTTTTTTGTGTGGAGATTTTAGGTTTTTTCTATATATTAGATCATGGCATCTGCAAACAGGGATAATTTGACTTCTTCCTTTCCTAATTGGATGCCCTTCGTGTCTTTACTTGTCTGATTGCCTTGGCTAATATTTTCAGTACTATATTTAATGAAAGTGGAGAGAGTAGACATCCTTATCTTGCTCCAGATCTTAGAAGAAACTCTTCCAGCTTTTCTCCATTCTGTCTGATGTTGAGTAGGAGTTTACCATATATAGCCTTTATTGTGTTGAGGCACATTCTTTCTAAATTGAATTTGTTGAGTGACATCAAATTTTGTTAAATGCTTTTTTCTGAGATGATCATATGGTTTTTGTTTTGCTCTGTTGATGTTATGTATTATATTTATTGATTTTTATATATTGAATCTTCTTTGACTCCCTGAGATAAATCCCATTTGTGCACATTGTATAATCTTTCTTATGTTCTGGTGGATTTGATTTGTTATTATTTTGTTGACAATTTTATATTTACTTTCATCAGAGATATTGGTCTATATTTCTCTCTTTCTTTTTCTTTTGTTGGTGTTGTCATAGTGTCTTTGTCTGGTTTTCATACCTTGGTAATACTGGCTTCACTGAATGGGTTTAGAAGAATTCTCACCTGCTTGTGTTTTGGAGTTTTTTTTGTTTTGTTTTGTTTTTATTTTTTGTTTTTTTTTTTGTTTTGAATGGTTCTTTTTTGTTTCCATCAGTCCTAAACAATCTGTAATGAACTTTGCCCAGTCTCAATCAGATTCTTTGAGCCATTTGAGCCCAGACCTCAGTCTTAAAAATATGTGCTCCAAGTTCCCCCTTCTAGACATTATGATAGCTCTGTAAGAAACCTCTTTTCCTTACCTCTGCAGGTTAACTAAGCTTTGCTTGATCAATAGATCATTGGGTTGATCCTTGTGGCTATGCCACTCTGCATGCTTTATACCAGATATGTAAAAACTACTCACTTTTCCTTAAACAAGATAGTTAAATTTCACTACTATATCTATCCACCCACATTCTATCTGGTCCCCTCATCTGGAATTACCTTCTCTGTTTGCTCACTTTCTGAATTTCTATTTATTCTTTAATACTCAACCAAAATGTCAACTTTTACTCTTTTTCTCTCTATTTTTGAAAATTCTAAATAGAATTAATAGCTTTGTGCTTCAAAATGTATTTTGATCATTTAGTTGTCAGCCTTATCACAGTCATAATATTTGTCAACATGCCTGAAATCCCTGCTGGACTAAGGACCTTTTGAGAGCTAGAACTGTCTTATTTATCTTGGCTTATCCGAGGTGCTTCAGAATGCATGACCTGTAAATGTTTGATGAATGAATGAGTTACTGAAATATAAAAGATCTTAACTTGATGAACCGAGGAAATCCTTTAATGTTTTAGCTTATTTTTTAAATTCAAAACTGAGAAGAAGAATTCGTAGATGAGCCTGAGTATTTCCAAAGACAATCTGGGGCAAGATGCTGTGTTCTTTGCACAAAGAATAATAAAAAAAAAAAAAACCTCAATATTTCAATGGAAATTATCATTGCCCCTGTAACAGGCAAGGGAAATGAAGCTTACAGAAGTAGTGACATATCAAGCCAGAAAAAGTAGAGGAACATGAATCAGATCCCCCAAATGGTACCACCAATCTTATACTGTTTTCTGCCAGTCTGCACGGCTCTGCTTAGAGTAATAACTGAAATGAACTCGGTCTCACCTAAGCTGAGTTTCTGTGCTAAGATATACCAAGGTTCTAAAATCCCATCTCTCTTCCCCCTCCTGTAGTTCCCTACTTCTTTGGTCTGAATCCATTTCACAGTGGCTTCCAAATCATCTATAACAGAGGGTTTCTTAAAGATTAATTTAGAGGGCTGGGGCTGTAGCTCAGTGTTAGAGTGCTAACCTTGCACATGTGAGGTATTGAGTTTGATCCTCAGCACCACATTTAAAAAAAAGAATAATTTAGAAAATTATTTACAATAATCAACTTGGAATTCTGCTTTTTAGAGGGAAGGAAGTCTAGCTATAACATACAAGGGTATCAGAGAGAAAAACATGAAAGAAAGAGTGGAGGAGGGAGAGACAAGAGGGGTTTTACAAACACTAGTAGGGTCAGTATAATTTGTGGTAACTGAAAACTGGAAAGTAATCAAATCAGCAACTATAGAGTGGATAAACAAAACATAGACTGTCTAAATAATGGACTAGTACACAGAAAATGAACCAAAACTTCAAGCAATAGGAACGAGACTTACAGGAAGGGAAGCCAGATTATACTTAAAAGTTTCGAAAGAAAACATATGGTGTTAGAAGACAGGATAGTGTCTATTTGGAGACTGAGGAAATGACTGAAAAGGGACATGGTAGGGCTGCTGTGACTT